>NW_006159546.1:2974023-2984835 GCF_000334495.1 Tupaia belangeri chinensis | reverse complement strand
TATATATATATATATATTAAAGCCTATGTTTTTAGTGCTTTGGAGAATAAAATAAGTGTCTAAAATAATATTTTTTCCCTAAAAAGACATATAGGTTTATGGCAGAAGAAAAGACATGCAGAAAACAAAAGTAGTTAAACAATCTTATGTGTTTTATGAAATTCAAATTACATGTAATATTAAACTGAAATTACATGTAATACAAAAAAGACCTAAACCTTAGTTTTTTCTAGTAATTGTAAAAATTGTTTATAGACCTTTCATAGACAGCTACTAAGGAAATAACAACATCAATGGATTTAAAATATTGCTTTCTTCTTCAACATCTGGGAGAGAGGCCAAACTTTTCATATCATAAGTTAAAAAGAAGAGGAATATAATGGGGAGCTAGATCATTCTTCTGTTAGTTAATCAGATCTTAATATTAGCGTTAATTAAAATTGTTCTCTCCAATAGTTAAGGAAGAACTTTGAGGGGAGGGTACATAAACATTAGCCATTAAAATTGCATTGCAATAAAATATCTACTTGGATTTTATCTTTGATTTGTATACTTTTACAGAGTTCCTACACTTTCAGAATTTCCTGAATGATAGGTGTGATAGAATCATGATTTGTGGGGTAGTGCTGAAGGCGTTGGACTGCTACATGGCTGACCATGGTTTGTGTCCCAGACCAAGAGGTTTGGAAAGCATGCTGGGCGTGTTTGTGTGTGCCCAAAATCCAAGAAGAAAATAGAGGAGGAGGGATTGCAGCATGGTCATGCCCACTGGGTAGTGATTTCTCACTTTCTTTCTCACTGTCCCTCTCTGGCAAGCCCACGTGCTCCATGACAAAAGCCTAAACAAAACAAACAAAAATCACCATTTGTTATTAATAGTAAGCTGATGTCAAACAATATTGAGTTGATACTAATGAAGGGACTCCTGGCAGGCTTCTAAATAGATCCCAGTCAGGGCTATTTCCTGAAGAATCAACTACATGTTTATAGGGCTGCATCTCTCAGCCCCCTTCTAGATTTTTGGAGAAGAAGAGCAGGAGATATAAACTTCAATCACTAATAGTCAATGAGTCAATCTGAGGGTACATAAACATTAGCCATTAAAATTGCATTGCAATAAAATATCTACTTGGATTTTATCTTTGATTTGTATACTTTTACAGAGTTCCTACACTTTCAGAATTTCCTGAATGATAGGTGTGATAGAATCATGATTTGTGGGGTAGTGCTGAAGGCGTTGGACTGCTACATGGCTCACCATGGTTTGTGTCCCAGACCAAGAGGTTTGGAAAGCATGCTGGGCGTGTTTGTGTGTGCCCAAAATCCAAGAAGAAAATAGAGGAGGAGGGATTGCAGCATGGTCATGCCCACTGGGTAGTGATTTCTCACTTTCCTTCTCACTGTCCCTCTCTGGCAAGCCCACGTGCTCCATGACAAAAGCCTAAACAAAACAAACAAAAATCACCATTTGTTATTAATAGTAAGCTGATGTCAAACAATATTGAGTTGATACTAATGAAGGGACTCCTGGCAGGCTTCTAAATAGATCCCAGTCAGGGCTATTTCCTGAAGAATCAACTACATGTTTATAGGGCTGGATCTCTCAGCCCCCTTCTAGATTTTTGGAGAAGAAGAGCAGGAGATATAAACTTCAATCACTAATAGTCAATGAGTCAATCTGTCTTGTCCATGTAAGAAGCACACATATAAAAACCTAACTTACAGGGCCTAGATGTTTCCCAGGTTGGTGAACACCTCAGGTGCTGCAGATGGCATGGAAGCTTTGCTCTTCAGTGCCCAAAACATGATGCCGCTCTTCTCTTTAGCTATTTCTCAGTGGTAGCTTTATAATAAACTGAAAGAGTGAGTAGAACACTTCTCTGAGCTCCGTGTGTCAGCTGATCAGAAGTCTGGGTAGCTGGACACACCATTTCAGCCTGCCTCTGAAGTTGGACAGTCTCAAGGAATTAACCCTTTACCAGTGGGGTCCATGCTAACTTCACATAGTGTCAGAACTGAAGTGAGTTTTTGGACTCTCAGTGGGTGTTGGAGAATTGAGGAAATGGTATGGAAACAAAATAAATTTCTGTTTAGAAAAAGCCACACTTTTGATATCAGAAGTTGTGCCAGAAAAGAAGAATATTAAAATTATATTTCCTTCATTTAAAATTAGTGATCCTCCATTTTTTTAAAGTGTATTCATGTCATAGTTTTTATCTTCCAAGGATGTTTAACAAGGCAAGAATAAAGAAACCAACTGGGATTTGAACAGTAGATTGAAGACATTTAGATTATAATTATTGAGAAAAGATCCTAGAGAGATTTAAAAAAATAAATAAAATCATAACAGTGTTAAAGGAAAAATGCCTTACATGAGTGTGACCTGGCATTTGGGGGTGTCCATGTAACCTTTCTTATGATTGGGAAAGAAATATGCCTTGACTAATTTGGAAAATAATACGAAACTTATCAAAGAAGCAGGAGAAGAGTTAAAAAATTAAATTAAAAAGATATATACTGGTTAAATGAATTAATCACTTCTGAGGCTCAGAGGTTATTTGGGGTCAAATTTAAAGGGATTTAAGGCCAGTAGGAGAATGAGTACCTCTTTGAATTACATTTATGATATCAAAAGTGTTAAAATACTTGTAAGGCATTCTAGAAATAGAAATGTAACTAAGGATTTTATAAAGGATGCCAACACACACATTATATACTTCTTTATAAGTCAAGAGCTTTACTGTATAGATTTGAATTAGAGCAGTGACCTTATTCTTAAAAAAAAAAAAAAAAAAAAAAAAAAAAAAAAAAAAACGGTCCTTTACAAAAACATGAACATCCAGGTCTACCTATCTTGAATAATTTGAGTAATTTGATTTGCCATCCTAGAGAAGGAAGAATAAAATCTTCCCTTCTTCATATACTGAATTATGTCCTGAGTAACAAAATGTATGAGTACTGTAAAAATTTTAATTATGACAGTGTCCTTTTTTTTAAAAAAAAAAAAAAAAAAAAAAAAAAAACACAAGTCCCTTTTACCAAGACATGAACATCCAGGTCTACCTATCTTGAATAATTTGAGTAATTTGATTTGCCATCCTAGAGAAGGAAGAATAAAATCTTCCCTTCTTCATATACTGAATTATGTCCTGAGTAACAAAATGTATGAGTATGAAGTAAGGTGGGAGGTTGCTGAGAATTGTTTAAATTACGAATTTACTTTGAGAAGGAGTTTTATACCTTTTTTTCTCCAAAATTCTATGGTCAGTTTTTCTCATCCTGCTCAAAAGCTAAAAGATACTGGAATCCAGGCAAATCTATTGTAACTGCCAATGAAAAGCAGAAAGCAGCCAACTGACTGTCGGCCTGAAGCCTTAAACAGCAGTTGTGCATTCCACAAACTCACAGGAGAATTCATTCATTGCATAGCTTTCCAATTTTCCCTCCTGGTATTAAAAAAAAACCCTTAGGATACTCTATATATACTTTTTAAGATACTCTACATGTACTTTTTAAAGCAATTCATAGTCAGCCATGAGAAATATTGTCAGAATTAATGATCTAGGGTTTACCTTTCAAATTATAGGATTTTTTTTTTCTTTTGCAAGAAAAGCCATTAGAATTAGTAGTAGTTTTAATTACCAATATCAAGTTCATTACACATCTTCAGATACTTTCATGTTTTATTTGTCTGTTCACGTCTGCAGAGTACATTTCAGTATTTATTGTTTATATTTGAGAAGGCAGAGCTTCACTTTTTACATTTTCATTTATTCAAAAATAATACGAGTTGGCTTTTACCTTTAAAATAATAAAATAAGTTCTTTCAAAACTAGACAGTGCTATAATATGAGGTCTTTTTTTCCTTTTTAGCAGAATTTATACTTGCATTTTTTTTCTTAAGATTTTTTTCCCCTAGGGCGTATTTACTCACTAGAGAGACAGAGACAGAGAAAGTAAGGAATCACCTCCCAACAGGGGTCGATGGCCATGCCACAGTCCCTTTAACTTCATTCTCTTCTTAAGATTTTGGGCATGCACACACACAAGCCCTGCATGATTTTCAGGTTGTTGGGTCTGGGACTCACATCTTGGTCAGCCTTGTGGAAGTCCAGTGCCTTATGCAGTATATCACCAGCTTTTTCCCAGAATTTATACATCCAGTGACAGAATAAGAGAAAAAAATGAATACAGAGAAAGAAAAAAAGAAGGGAGGAGGAGTGAGACGGCAAAGTATATATAAGTCCAAGAAGTGTCAAGGAAGTTTTTAATCAAGAATGAGATTTTAGAGACCAACAGGTGTCATGGTGGTTAAGGCACTCGACTCCCACAAGGCTGACAGTGGTTTGAGTCTCAGACCTGGCAGCTTGCCATCTCACTTTCCTTCTCTCTCTGATGAATTAAAAAAAGAAATAATGATGGCAAATATAATAAAAATTGAATAAATAATTCAAGCAAAAAAAAAAAAGAATACAATTTCAGTTTGCCATTCAAGGAAAAGATTAGTTGAAGAGAAAAGCATGTTTTAAAGCAGGAAACACAAGGAAGGCTAGAGAAAAAGAATAGCTAAATACATTCAGGACGTGATTACTTGAAAATTGTATTTCCGGTGCACATCATTTTCAGGATGAACAAGGATCTATATGGTCTGGAATAAGGAAAGTCTTAAATCTCAAGGCCAAAGTGGCAGCTGTTATCTAGTGGCTCATTAGTAGATCATGGATTTTAAAAAGTTTGGTAATGGCATTTGGTTTGGAGATCTGTTTGGTCAATTTTTGAACTGGAGTGCTAAAGGAAATAGTTCCTACACATCATAAAATATAACATATTGGAGGTTAACTTTATGGCATACAATTCAATACAGATGTGTCCAAAGATTTAAAAATTCCTTGGCACCTTGTCAAAACTTTGAAACCTTCCTGATATGCTCGATGAAAGGGAAGAGACATATTGCTCAGAGAATCCTTCAGAACGTGCCCCTCAACTTGCCATTAATATGATGGATGGATAGCATCAACTTAGAATTGGACCAAAGACCAGGATTTTATCAGGCCATCATTTGATTCAAAGTTTACATTTATATATATATATATGTATATATATCCCTATGAGACTGGCAAGTTCAGCCAGTGCTTCTAACTAGTAAGCCAGTATTATTATTTTTTTCCACTCGCAAGCATTCTAAAACCAAACAATATACTTGGTCCATTCTATTTTCAAATCCCTTTCCATATCATTTTGAGAACTCAGAAGTAGAACAGTTTCTTTTAAAGTGAGAAAAACTCAAGATTTCTTTTCTACAATTTCTGTTTTTAAAGTGATGTGGAGCAACCCAAGGCTGTTAACTGCCTAGACCTTCTATTCTGATATGGAGGAACTTCTGAGCAACCTTGAAGCAACCCAGGGCTGATAGTTGCAATGGGCTTTCTGTTACCCCACAAGCTAGCTGCCCTTCCCCTGAACTGATGAGTAGCCAGAGGCCTTGAGCAGGTTGGATTCCCTGTTTTTCTGCCAGCTCGGTATTAGGGGAGACACTGAGCTCCTTCTCTGATAGAATACTCCAAGCGTGCTGAAACTGCCCCTCCCCAATTCTTCCATAAAATACTGTGTCCAACTCTCAGCCAGGACCAGAGATTAAGATTGTAAACTCCTCTATGACTTCTGGCATAATAAAACAGTTCTCCTATCTCTCTGAGTGCTGTTTCCATTCTTGGTTTCTGGTTTTCTGTAACAAAAGCAGATTCAATGGTACCATGAGAATTAATTGTACATATTGATAATTGGATCATGCTGTTGGAAGAACAAAGAGTAAAAAAAAACAAAAAAAGAAAAGAAAAATGTAGCATTGGACCATGAAATTTTGATAGATTATATATATTGTATAATATATTATACATAGCAATATGTTTTACATATGTATGCAGATATATGTACACACACTCTTCATCTATCTACTTTGATGGCTGAGTTGAATCTATAATATTTTAATCACTGAAAATAAGTTAGATTTTGTGATGATGATATAAACCAAAATAGGATTTATTAATATTTGTTTCATAATGTGTTGGTGATAAGTTTTCTTAAGCTATTAATAAGAATTAAGTAATGATAATTATGACAGTAAAGTATATCAGTTTCTATAAAGAAAATAATACAAAAAATTCTGATAAAACAATTATTTTATTTAACATTACTTATTAATTAATTTATTTATTTTAATTTGGCCAGAGACGAGAGATGAGAGAGGAGAAAGAGAGAAAAGAGAAAGTCAGAAACAACCCGCCAGGTCTGAGACTCGAACCATAGTCGGCCATGTGGAAGTCCAGTGCCCTTAACCACCACACCACCTGCCGCCCCTATTCCTAGGGTTTTTAAAGGGCAATGAATGATATTCATTCTTTTCGTTCATCTTTATTTCAGAACCAAAGGCAAAGTGAGAAAAAAAAAGGTCAAGCTATCAGCTTTGGAAGGTACTTTTTTTATTAAGTGAAATAAGCTTTTCAAAACTTCATCTCTGAGGTAGGTACTGACATCCCAGTGAAGTATGAAATAGGTGCTAGCTGCACTTTTGTGTCCTAAATTTACATACTAGTAAGTCATCTTTTCTCTCCTGGGCCAGAGCAAGTGAAGGTGGGTGAGAAGCCAGGAGGGACCGCTTCAGTCCCCACCCCACATAGAAACATGAGGACATGTGTATAAATGTCCCCGCAATGCACTAACAGGATAGTGCATGACTGTCTTCAGGAAAGGTCAAAGAAGAAATTCAGTTTACTTTATAGTTTAACTCAAAATTAAAACAAGATCCTCATAACTATGGTATAGTTTATATAATAAAATATGTAATAATATAATTAAATATCAAGATGCTAGTCAGCAATTTAATTCTGTGACCTATGAAAATATTATACTTTGAAATATATGCAGATACCTATATTTTTTTAAATCCTCGAATACAGACTTCTTAATTCTTATCTAAAATAGAAGTCAGATATTTAATTATTTGAAACTCTTCCAAAGTTTCATAGAAATATTTTCAATGACTTGAAAGTCAATGCTAATTTCTGAAATACATATGTCACCAGGGATGAATGACCTAATTTAGATGAATTATGATTCAAGTATTCATCTAAAATTCAAGGTTGACCTAAATCAAATGTGAGAGCCTCGAAGTTTGGTTCACTTTATTCATTGCTTTTTCTCTTTGTATGACTTTTTATTTCTTGTTCTGGCTTGGATTAGAAGCAGAACAGCTAGCGGTATTAGACAATTTTGCATTGTCTTTATAATGATTCTGTCCATCTACAAACCAAGAATGTGGACATGATTGTAAGAATTTAAGTCTAGCTTTTCAGTGTCAAGAAAGACATTTTTGTAGTTATCTTTCTTTTTCTGTATCCTTTGGCATTTTCATTATCCTTTATTGACACAACTTAGTATGACACATTTGTTTTTATATTTTAATTTGCTAAAATAGCTAGAAACCAGTTTGTATTTAAGCATGTATTGATGCTACTATCATTAAACACTCATTTCCAAATTGGCAATATGCTTTTGCATGAAATTGAGTATGAATCTCATATAGGAAAATCACGTTTTTGTGATACATTTTTTTATATGGCTGGTTTCTAAAAGTTTATGTCTTGACCAGAATATGACCTCCTTCAAAAGTCGTTTGGTGATTATCTATATAGAGTAGTTCCAGACTTTACCACTCTGTATTAATTAGTTCTTTCATTGAAGAATAGAACTATAGGTTACCATTTTGGTTTTGCTTATTTATTAGATCATTGAAATTCTTCCAGCATCAGAAGGTGGACTATATGAGGCCAGGCAATTTTTTCTCTTTGGGTTATTTCTATATCCCTTGACCCAAAAGAGTGTGTGGCTTACTTAACTGCTAGCTAAAATTTGTAAAGATAATTAATAAAAGAAGCTAGCTATTCCTTTCATTAGCTCTTAATGATGTGTGTGTGCATCCCTATATTTTTCTGCTTATCCTATTTCTGTATTATCTACATGTGTGTGTAGAGTATATGTACACATTTGACACATGCTATTGCAATCATTATATTTTATAAAATAACCATGGACAGTGAGTTAGAAAATACTGAACCTATTCCCAAGGAGGAATGTTAAGTATAGGTACCCAAGAGTCTGGAGCCACACTTTTTGTCACTCGAATCATAATGTATGTTACATAGATTCTAATGTTTATAACCTTTTCAAACCAGCCAGTCCCATCGATGTTGAAAATAAGCTCTTTCACATAACCTATATCCTGTATAACGCTTAATGGATAATTTTAAAATTCTTCCACAGTCTTCTGAGTTGTTCAACTTACCTTGCTTGCAAGCTTAATATTTTTTGCACTGCATTGCTTCTTGAGACATGTGAGCCAGTCAGCACTAACCAAGAAGGCTTTAAAATTTTCTTGAATCTGGGTAACATGACAACAAATTATTTGACTTTCAGTGTCATAACAGGGCTGTCCACTACACTTTTCAGCAATTTTAATTAGTTCTTATTTCATGGACCCACAAACTTTGATATGTTGCCATCTTTCCCATAGTTTTTTCCACCTACTTTCGATACTGCTTTGCCATTTCATTGAGCAACCATATGTGCAGAAATGCAATTACTCTTCCTCTTTCTGTATGTGCCATATCATGGACTCATTAACAAAATGTTCCTGATATAAAGCACTAAGGGTTCAAATTCAATTGAACTTTTCCACACTGTGTAACATCACACACAGAACGCAAGTTATTTATTAAATTAATATCAGCTAAGCAATCTTCATAGCTGGGGCATTTAAAAAATATTTTTAGTCTCCCCTTCCCCTATAGGGCTCTTGTGTTCACTATAGAGAGACAGAGAGAGTGAGAGAGAAAGTGATCAATCACTCCCAAGGGGGATTGGCCACACCATAGTCCCTTCTTTGCCATTCTCTTCCTGGGATTTGGGCCAAGCACGCACATGTGCCTAGTGTGATTGTCAAGCCACCGTACCGAGGACTTGAACCACAGTTGCCTTTTATCCTTACATCTTACTAAGGTCCAAACACTTGTGTCTTCCCAAAATTCATATGATGAAACCCAACCCTGAAGTGATGATATAAAAACCTGGGCATTGGGGAGATGATTGCATCATAAAGATTCCACCATCATGGATGAGGTTAGTCTCCTGATAAAAGGGGCGTGAAGAATCTTGTTTGCCTCTCTGCTCTTTCTCCCTGAGATATCGCAGCCACGGGGCACCATCTATCAGGCAGAGACCAAGCTCTCATCTGCGCCGAATCTGCCAATAGCTTAACCTTAAACTCGCCGTTCTCTAGAACGATGAACAATGCATTTTTGCTGCTTAAACGTTACACCGTCTAAGGTATCTTTTTGATTGCAGCCAAAAGGGACACATGCTCTTCATGGTTTATTAACAAATTGCTCTTTTCCCTAAATGGTTTTGAGTATGGATATCTGATTATCAAGAAGATCACTATTATGAAGACTATTCTCTTCTGATTATCATGAAGAAGAATATCGCGTTTCAACTCTGTGCCGTATTTCAATGTGATATGTTAGAGAATGTGTTTTCCTAGCATGTACTTTTAACTTCAGGATTCAGTATTTGTCAAGCATCTGAAAAGACTCTTTACTTGGATATAATGTTTGATTGGAACTGTCTTTGATGTGACTAAACACAAACTTATCAGAGTTTTAATAAAATGCATATTCTATTCATTGCTTAGCTTGTTTTTTTTGTTTCTTATCAGTACATTCTATGATCATTTAATGTGCTTTCCAAAACAGTTTCTGATTTAGAACAGCTTAAAAAGGGCACCTTGAGGGGGCTGGTACCTGGTATGGTGGTTAAAGGACTCCCACATGGCCAACCACAGTTCAAGTCCTACACCTGATAGCTTGCTTTTTTACTTTCCCTCTCTCTCTTTCTCTGTCTTTCTCTGATGCAACTGAAAAATTATAATAACAATAATAATTAAAGTTAAATAAAAAAAAAAACAATTCAATGGGTACCTTGGAGGAATAACACTCATCTAACTGAAATACTCATAAAACATGTATGAAAGGAAATGTTTATTTCTGTTTCTCAGTGTCAAAGCTCAGAGGTTTAAGTATCAGAGGGATTATCAGTATATTAGATAATCGATAGATAAATCACAACATAGCTCCTGGGTCTAGCTAATGCTGTGGTAACAATAGCATATTGATGGGTGTAACCATTACAGTAACTATCTTATACCTTTCTAAGAAAGGATTTGGGGCATTGTAAATCCACTAAGATTGTGAGGATATATATTATATAATTCAATATGAAATTACTCAAAAGAAAAATTAATTAGGAAAGTCAAAATTAATTGAACTAAGATGTCATATTACTGTTGAAAATATGATAACATTTTGGAAATTAATTTCTGACTCTCTTTCTCTCTCTCTCTCTCTTTGGTGGGTACACACACCCTCTGGCAAAATTAAAAAAAAAAAAAAGCCTCACATGTCTATTTCATTCCAAGAAACATTTGGTTTAATAACAGTAAAATATAAAATTTGATAAGTAAGTCTACCTTAAATTAAATTCTCTACTAACTTTTAGTTTTTCTGTAGTCTGGAATCCTCTTCTTTCTCCTTCCTCTATCCAGTTGGACAGTTATATCTTTATAATCTTGCCGGTCTCCAGTAGACTGATGAACACACAGATGCCACGGATATGGAGAGCACTTAAAAAAGAAACAAAAAAGAATGATATATATGACCTTAACGAAGAGTTCACTCTTCAGAGGAAGACACACTCTGCATG
>NW_006159546.1:2964855-2973992 GCF_000334495.1 Tupaia belangeri chinensis | reverse complement strand
CAGCAGGACGATTTCCCAGCCTGACTGTCGAGCTCCCCTCTGTAATTCACTGACCTGTTGTGTGTTGCTTTTGATGAGCAATGAATGGCCTGAGTCAGCAATAGTGTTGTTATTTAAAATGTTATAAAGCACTCAGCTGTCTTAGCAGACAGAATGATATACTGAAGGCAGAGTACTAACACAAAAGTCAAGAAGCCTCCTCGGCCCTGTACTTTGATTATCTTGTTACCTGAAAGTGCCTGACTCAAAGGTCAGTCCACTGGTAGAGAAGAACAGGAGCTGAGGAAGAGAGACCGAAGCAGGTTGCTATGTCTCTGTCAGCATTAGCGGATGTCACGGTACACTCTTGGAAACCCAGGGAGATAATCAGCTTCACCAAAAGTCTCTAGACACTTACTGGTGACTAATTTTAGCATGCCACTTATTATCATAGACAGCTGAGGCTTGCCAATGATTACACCCTTAAAATTATATTTAAGTTGAAATCTTTGAATTTAACAATGTTTATCAAAATAAATCTGTGAAAAAAATAAAAAAGGAAGATAAAAATCTGTCATGCACTACACAGATATAACAAATACATTTTATTAATAAATGAGTGAATTTGTCTTTTATTAAAAACAATTTTTTTCTCTTATAGAGAGATTTTTGCTATCAGGTGCATGCGCTCACTGTTGAGACAGAGAGATAGAAAGCAAGAAATCATCCTCCAGAGGGAATGACCATGCCACGATCCTTTCTCCTCCATTCTCTAGGGATTTGGGGCATACAAGCACAGGCATCTGGCATGAGTTTTAAGCCACCAGGTCTGACACTCAAACTGTGGTCAACTACATGGGAGTCCAGTGACATAAGCATTATGCCATCTGCTGGTTCCCCCCAAAACAAAATGTTATTACCTTGTATTTAGTTTTTATCAAAAATATTTTAAAATGTCAATAGTGGTGGGGCCAGCAGGTGATGCAGTGATTAAGGCACTGGATTTCCACATGACTGAACCCAGTTCAAGTCCCATATCCAGCAGCATGAAAACCACACCAGGTATACGTGTGTGCATGCCCAATATCCCAAGAGAAGAATGGAAGAAAAGAAAGTGCAGCATGGCTATCTCCCTTGCAGGGGTGACATCTCACTTCCCCTATCTCTGTCTCTCTCTGGTGAGGAAATGCAGCCTGTGGCAAAAAATTAAAATAATAATAAAATGTCAGTGATGAATAATAGTCCTTCAGTGGCTGGAAGCAGAAAACAAATACTGCATAGTATCAAACACAAATACCTTTTTGCTAAATGTATCTTCAAACAAAAACTGAGAAAATTTAGACCAGCAGATAGCAAAATGGTTTACATTGATGGACTTGTACATAGTTGACCACAGTTTAAGTCCCAGACATGATGACTTAAAACTCATACTGGGTACATGTGCGTGCATGCTCAAAATCTTGAGAGGAGAATGCAAGAGAAAGAATTGTGACATGGCTATCTTCCTGTGAGGGTGATTTTTCACTTTCTATCTCTCTGGATCTCTCTATAGAGAGCACATGCTCCCTATAGCAAAATTCTCACTAAAATATAAAAACAAGAAAATTGAAGTAATTAATTCTTTAAAAATAATAGGTTTTTTATCATGATTTGTTATGCATGATATATGTATATCTGGACAAATTGCACATTAACTTTATATATTGCTTGCAACAAAAATTTATAGTAATTTGCAAAGTGAGAATTTTTTAAACAACTATTTATTTAATTTTATTTACTATTATTATTATTTTTTTTAATTTGCTATAAGGCATTCTCACTCACCCGAGAGAAAGAGAGAAAGACAGAAATTGAGAAAGCAAGCCACCAGATCTGGGACTTGAACCATAGTCATATAGGAGCCCAGTGCTTTAATCACCAGGCCACTGCTTGTCCCCTTAAAATAAGAATTTTAGAATAAAACATAGCAAGCCACCAGAAAATGCTCAAAGGTTTTTATTTTGTTTGTTTGTTTGTTTGTTTTTTAATGAAAAGCTTGCCCTCTACTTTTTTCCTTTTCTCAGCCAGTTCTTATTGTGTAAAATAGTGAGATTAAAACCTATTTTGGGGGCCAGCAAGTGGTATGGTGGTTAAAGGCACTGAATTCCCACATGGCTGACTATGGTTCGAGTCCTGGACCAGGTGACTTACTTTCTCACTTTCTCTCTCTCTCATTTTCTTTCACTCTACCCCTTTCTGGTCAAATTAATATAAATAAACAAATGGATAAAGTTAAATAAAATAATTCTTTTAAAAAAACCTATTTTGTATGACATTTGAATATTTAGAAATTGCTTTATGATATTTCATACATAAGAACAAAAGAGTTGGGGATTTTAAATATGTGAATTTTATTTTACTTTTAGAATATTTAATCTAGTACAGCTATAAAAATACATTTAGAAGTGATCATTGCAAAGTTATCTTTCTTTTGTAAATACTAAGCAAGAATATTTAATTGTTTTCTTTATGGTACGAAAACTCTTTATAATACCATGTTCAACCATCAGATCTCAAAATCTAAATCTCATTCAAGTGCAAATAATGAGAGTTCATAGATTTTGCTGATGAGTTTGACAGTATAATAAGGATTGTAGATTTATGGTATTGCATAGAAAACATGAAAGGGAATATATAGAAATTGTATAATGTAAAAATAATAGCAATGAATTATATGGCAAATTATATTTATAGAACACTGAAGATCAACATGCATTTATTTCTCGCGAGCTTGGGGCCACACACACACACACACACACACACACGTGCCCAGCGTGAGTTTAAGCCTCCAGGTCCTTGGACTCGAACCATGATCGACTACATGGGAGTCCAGCAACGTAGCCATCCCGCCAATTGCTGGCCCCCAGGGAACAAATTATTATTCACAGGAGTTTTATGAGTCATGAAGATAGATTCAAAATATGAAAAAACTAAAGTTCAGGTAAATTAGATGTTTCTCACAGTTAGAAAACTCTTTATAATACCATGTTCAACCATCAGATCTCAAAATCTAAATCTCATTCAAGTGCAAATAATGAGAGTTCATAGATTTTGCTGATGAGTTTGACAGTATAATAAGGATTGTAGATTTATGGTATTGCATAGAAAACATGAAAGGGAATATATAGAAATTGTATAATGTAAAAATAATAGCAATGAATTATATGGCAAATTATATTTATAGAACACTGAAGATCAACATGCATTTATTTCTCTTTTTTCTCCTATCTACCTTTCTTCTTCCTCTCCTCCTCCCTTTTTCATTGGCTTGTTTCTTCCTTCCTTCCTTCCCCCTTTTTTTCTTAAAAAACAAAACATTCTGGGACCAGCAGGTGGCATGGTGGTTAAGGTCGCTGAACACCCACATGGCCGACCATGGTTCAAGTCCCAGACTTGATGGCACGCTTTTTCACTTTCTCTCTCTCTCACTCACTCCATCCTTCTCTGTTCAAGTTGAAATAAATAAATAAAGCTAAATAAAATAATGCTTAAAAAATAAAATTAAATAGAACAAGTTGAGGATTAGTGGGTGGTATGTTGGTTAAGGCACTGAATTCGCACATGGCCAGCTATGGATTGACTCCTGGGGACCCTGTGGCTTGAAAATCACAACAAATAAATGGATAAAATAGAACAAGTTGGGGATTAGTGGGTGGTATGTTGGTTAAGGCACTGAATTTGCACATGCCAGCTATGGATTGAGTCCTGGGGATCCTGTGGCCTGAAAATCACAACAAATAAATGGATAAATAAATGCTGAAAAAAATTTCTGTAATAAAAAAAAAACTTCATTGTCACATTTTTTTGTGTCTTCCCGTACAATTAATCCTCTTTGTGTTTGGGCTATTTCTCATATTGGAATCTTAAATATAAATTAGAGAATCAGATTCTCCCATTTGTAAATCCTTAAACTGATTAGAAAAGAACAACTTTAAATAGTGAACTTATTTAGGAATGCAATATAAACATCCCTATCCTCATTCTTTGATCTATAATACTACTTTTTTTTGGAGAGATTTTCACTGTAGGGCGCGTGCGCTCACCAGACAGACAGAGAGAGACATAGAGGCAGAAAGCGAGAAATCATCCCCCAGGGGGGATGGTCACGCCGCAATCCCTTCTCCTCCATTCTCCTCTCGGGATCTTGGGCACGCACGCACACGCGCCCGGCGTGAGTTTTAAGCCACCGGGTCCGGGACGCGAACCACGGTCGACTACGTGGGAGTCCAGCGACATAGCCATTACACTAACTGCTGGTTCCCTATAATACTATTTTTAAGATTCCTCTGGGCAAGAGAGGCACAGCAGCACAGTGACAGCTCAGTGCTCTGTGGCCTGGAGGGTCCTGAGTTCCAGCTGGAGGTCTCTGTGTCCATGCAGGACTTGCACACAAGTGATCCAGGATGTCCAGAGTCTGGGGGACTCACTGGAGAAAGATACTATTGGGGTTCCTGCCCTTTTCCTTTTTTTTCCCTCTCTCTCATAACTTAAACTTTTAATAAAGATATTACTTTTTCTTTTCTTTTTTTTTGTGGGGGGGGAGTTTTTGGCTATAGGGTGCGTGTGCTTGCCAGACAGACAGAAAGAGAGAGACAGAAAGCGAGAAATCACCCCCCAGGGAGGATGGTCATGCCACAGTCCCTTCTCCTCCTTTCTCCTCTCGGGATCTTGGACACGCACACACACATGCCCGGTGTGAGTTTAAGCCACCAGGTCCAGAACTCAAACCACAGTCAACTACAGGGGAGTCCAGTGACATAGCCATTATGCTAACTGCTGGTTCCAATAAAGATATTTCTAAACAAAAAAATGTAACTTAGGTAAAAGTATAAATATATATATATGTGTGTGTGTATTTGAGTTTTGTCAATTTATTTGAAATCCATTAACCTTGCAGGATTACTTCACATCATCTATATATGACATTGATTTTTCTGTAAATCTTTTGGATGTTTTATATAGAGAATAATTTAACCTAAAACATCATAATTGTGGGCCATTTAAAAATATATATCACAGAAATTGATGTTTCAACTCCCGGTTTCTGCCAGCTACATCTTAGCTAATTACATGGCATGTCATGGTTGCACAATACATTATTTAATATTTCTATCTTTGAACAGTTAGGTGACTTCCTATTTTTTAATTGAACATTAAAGAAATAAACAAAACAATTACAATAATTATTTCTCTAAGATAAATTCTTTTATTTTTTATTTATATATTTTTTTTAGAGAGAGACAGATTTTTATTACAGGGCGTGTGTGCTTGCCGGAGAGACAGAGAGACAGAAAGTGAGAAATCACCCCCACAGGGGGATGGCCATGCCTCAGTCTCTTCTCCTCCATTCTCCTCTCAGGATTTTGGGCATACACGCCTGGCATGAGTTTCAAGCTGCCGAGTTCAGAACTTGAATCACAGTTGCTATGTCGGAGTCCAGTGATGTAACCATTATACCATCTGTTGGCCCCATCCCTAGGATAAATTATTGACATAGACTTGCTTGATGGAAGGATTTTTAAATATTTTCATATGCATATACTTATTTTAATCTGAAAGTGAATATATTAGTAGTCACAGTAGGTATGTATGACACTTTTTTTTCTTAAAGACATGCTAGTTCAGGGCATTATGCTTCACATTCCGTTTGTGACTCACATGAGTAATGTGATTTCTTATCATAATGGTATTTTTTTTTAATTCTGGTGTAGTAGCTGAGCTAGATCTGTTCCAATGTCAGTAGTCATTCTGATTAGACAATTTCTTGGCAAATGTAAACATTATAAATACCGTATTTGATAACTTTTTTTGAGCTCAAATTTACTTCTCTATTTGCACATTCACCATCTTGCTCATTTACTTTTATTTGCTTTTTAATTTTTGTTCTAGGTGCATGAACTTGTCAAAGAGAACGAGGGAAAGTGAGAAATCGCCCCTCGGGGGGATGGCCACACCACAATCCCTTCCCCTTCAGTCTTCACTAGGGATTTGGACACACACAAATACATACACATGGCCAGCATGACTATCACACTCCTGGGTCCACACTCAAACCATGCAATCGGCCACATGGGATCAAGAACCCCAGTCTCCCTGCCACTTCATTTATTTATAAGACTCTTTACATGTTCAAGGATAATAAAATATTAAATAGCAATTTGGTATATTTTATTCATTTTATAAAATAAAAAACAGAATATCAAGTAACTATAATTACAATGTATTAAAAACAAGTTTGCCAGAAGGTACGTGCCCTCACTGGTGACAGACAAGAGAGAGTGAGAAGCGAGAAAGTAAAAAAGCACCTCCACAGGGAATGGCCACACTGCAATCCCTTCTCCTCCATTTCTCTTTCCTTTCAGAATGTTGGGTGCTCAAGACCACACATGTGGCCAGCACGCTTTTCAACCTGGGACTCAACCATAGCGTCAGGCATGTGGAATCCAGCACCTCTACAACCCCACAACCGGCTAGCCCCAGAGGTAATTATTTTCAGGGGGTGGTGTTAGGTGTATTGTTTTGTTCATGTGTTTGGTGTTAATCTTCTCAAAGTGATAATGGCTACCCAGTAGTATTTTGTATTTAAGTGTGTATGTGTCCTTTAAGCATTAGAACAAAATTTCACTCAGATTTGATCTTCCCTTAGCCTACGCACGCGGTACAGTGCTGGACATCAGATTTGATCTTCCCTTAGCCTACGCACATGGTACAGTGCTGGACATCTTTGTGCTTCATGCCTGATTTCTTCACGGTTAGGTCTGTGGAGGTGGAAAGCTAGCGTGAAGAAATTTGTCAAAATACATTACATTCTTAAATGTTATATGTACTGTAATGTACAACTCATTTAACACACACATTTGTGTCATGCTTAAACTTTGGATATAAAAGATGTCTCTGTGAGGAGACTTGAAAGAAATAGCAGAAATTCACATATTATTTGCCAATAACCTCGAAATTGGGTTTGTGTAAACCCATAGAAACCTGATCAAAAGAAGGTCAAGTATAACTCTCCTCCATATCCTGAATTATACCACTAACATCTTCACTTGTGAGCAAGAGAACTGAGGTGTAGAAAATTGTTTCCCTGTAAGTTTGGGGCTGTCAAGATCTTACTGATAAACACTAGTGTCTTCTATTATTTCAGACATAACTTGAATGTACTCCTATATACACATATCAAGTCAAAGTCCTTATTTCCTATTGAGAAATCCCATCAATATTTCCTCCATAACTTTTCTGTGCTTGAACTTCTATTATCTTGTAGATGCATGTTATTCCTAGGGAATAATGTCTGTTCTCTTGTTGCAGACCTAGATGTGTTATTGTAAACTAATATGTTTCTAGAGTTTTGAAAGCAATGCTTAACGACTTCATGTTGTACCTTACAACAAAAACATATAGATTTGATCCAGAGGGCAGACTCTCCCTGCCACAGGATGACTGCCAAGATACTTGATGAATGCATTGGCGTTTATCAATATTCACTTTACTGTGATTTTTCTTTCTCTGTAAAACTTCCAAAATTTCTCTGCATTCAAATGAATAATAAATGGACCACATCTTTTGTTTTTTTTAGAAATTTCTGCCTTATGGTTCATGTACTCATTGGAAAGAGACAGAGAGATAGAGACAGTGAAAGGGAAATAAGAAATCGCTCCCCAGGGTTGGACCACACAACAACCCTTTTTCCTCCATTCTCCTCCCATAATCTTGGACATACACAGACACACATGCTTGGAATTATTTCAAGCCACTGGGTGTGGGACTTGAACCGCAGTCAGCCATGGGAGGTTGGTCATGTAGGTGTCCAGTGACACATCTGCTATGTCATCTACTGGCCCCTGGGCCACATTTTTATGTAGACTATTTTCATATTAAAATATTCTTGGATTCTATTTTTTTTTATTACCTTCTTACTTCACGGTTCTAAATTCAATACCTTTCTATATGAGGGATCAATTAATATTGCATAACTTCAAAACAAGTCTTACTCTTCCATAACTACCTTCATTACTCCGAAAATAAATGGAAATGGAAAATGGTGGCAAATTATGACAAAAAGTACTCATTGCTTCAATTACTTCATGAAAATAATTGCGTGGGGCCAGCAGAGGGCACAGTGGTTGTTACCGGACTCCTACATGGCCCTCTCTGGTTTGAGTCCTAGACCCAGTAACTTTGAAATCATGCCAAGCATGTTTGCATGCATACCCAAGATCCCAGGAGGAAAATGGAGGAGGGATTGTGGTGTGGCTGTCCACCCTGGGAGGTGATTTCTCACTTTCCCTTTCACTGTCTCTCTCTCCAGTGAGCTCACATGCCCTATGGTAAAAATCTCTTTAAAAAAATAGAATATATATGTATATATGTATACACATGGCAGCCTGGGAAATCATGACAAATAAGTAGATAGCTAGATAAATAAATATGTTTCACTGGAGGCTTGAAAGCACACCAAACTCTGAGTGCGTGCCCCAAATCCCAATGTAATGGAGCTTGAAGGAGAAGGAATTTTGGTAATACCATGCCCTATCAGAGGATGTTGTCTCTTTCTCTCTCTTTCTTTCTCTTTCTCTCTTTCTGTTTCTCCTGTCTCTGGTCAGTACACAAACTCTCTGGCAATTAAAAAAAAAAGTCTCTCTATAGAGTGCTGAATAAATGTGTCAACTTTCTAGGAAAGACAGAGAAAATCACTTTCCTGACAAAGCAACTACCCGTGTATAGAACTGAGATTAAAAGTTAGATATGTTATCTCTTGTCACTGTTGGCAGCTTCAATTCCTCACCTCTTCACCTCATGGGCTGCAACATGACATTGTTGATAAACAGTTTCATCACTTCTGAAGGTTTTATATTGGGGTGGCATGTCAGCTGTAGTCCTTTCATGAAAGTTAATATTTTGTTTGAAGTTGGGTTGCAACACACTCTCTGAGTGTCACTTGTTTGTCTATAGCAATTTAAACAACCCTGTTCAGCTCATCATTGGCTAGATAGCTCTTTAGTTTCTGTTGTCATTCTCTCATGTTGCAGTTAAGCAAGACAAAGGTGTTTGCACGTGTGTCTGTGTATATTTTTTTTCTGATGTTGTTTTTGTTTTGGTCATATATATATATATATATA
>NW_006159546.1:2943470-2964824 GCF_000334495.1 Tupaia belangeri chinensis | reverse complement strand
ATTTTTTTTTTTTTTTGAGAGATTTTCGCTATAGGGCACGTGCGCTCGCCAGACAGAGAGAGAAAGAGACAGAAAGTGAGAAATCACCCCCCCCAGGGGGGATGGTTACACCGCAATCCCTTCTCCTCCGTTCTCCTGTCGGGATCTTGGGCACGTACGCACATGTGCCCTGCGGGAGTTTTAAGCCACCGTGTCCGGGACGCGAACCGCAGTCGACTATGTGGGAGTCCAGCGACATAGCCATTATGCTAACTGCTAGTTCCCATTTTGGTCATATTTTCAATGTGACTGATGATCATCGGCCACAAGCTTGCTTATATATTTTGTATAGCATCCTGCAAGAAGTAAGAGTTGTTAACATTTTCTGCAAATATTTACTTGGATACCCATAACATGCTCAAAAAAGTGTGCAAACGATGCAATTTTTTCTAAACCTTTAGGATGCTTTCATCAGTGATATTGCATTTCAGATTAGGAGCTATTGATTACAGGTAGTTTGCAATTACTATTTAGACTATACATTTTCAGCCCCAGAGGCTTGAAAACACACCAAGCATCTGTGAGTGCTTGCTCCAAATCCAATTTTTATGACCAAAATTCAGAAAAACAAAGAAAGAGAAAAAAGAAGAAATAGACAAGGGTGGAAGGAAGGAAAAGAAAACCTACTCATCCATACAAGATCACACATCTGAAGTGACCGGAATAAATGCCATCCTCACCTGTGTTATTTCTTTGTCTTTCTTAGCTGGTTGCTTTATTTTATTTATTTTTTTTTTTTTGTAATGGTGGTCCTGTGTTGGGACCATCAGTATTTTATATTACTAATTCTTACATTGATGGGAGAATATTCCTAGTTGCCAAGAGACAATACACAGGGTCATGTCATGACCAGACCCCTTTTTACTTCTTCTACTGGGACACTATTTGAAGGGTCTGGCCTTGTCTCCCTTTCCAGATTCATGGAGAAAATATTGCTGTGCTCATGACCAGCATTAAGTTATTGTAGCTGCTAATATAATGCAACTTCTTCCTCCCAGTTCTGAGAGATAAACTATTGTCTTATTTCTGAACTATTTTTTATTGTGGTGGAGGTGTATCTAGAGTAGATATTCACTCACATGATCCGTAAGCCCTCATTGTTAACCTCAGGACTGAAGCCCTCTTTTTACTCAGTCGCATGCCAAGGACTGAAGTACACTCCAGACATTTTTTTTTTTCCCTCTTCAGTACATATCTTGTGAATGCAAATAGTTGAACACTTTGCTTTCAGAAGGGAGAAATAATTTATCTCCAAGGCAGCTGCCCTCTGCTCCCAATTGTGTGATTACTATACTCCTCACATTTCATTCTCCTGGGTCCAGGGAACCAATGTAAATAGCTTAATCTATGAAAATTGCCCAATATATTCTTCTTGCAAAGATGTTGTATTGAAAATTTTCCTTGTCTAACTTTTTTATAAAGCAAAAAGTATGACATATTTTTCCTCCTTAGAGAACTTTACATTCTTTTGTCTGACAAATGTTTCTTTCCTTTGCCCCCTGACACTCACCCTCTACCACTCACGTTCTTCTTTGGTATCTACATTTATCCTCTTTACTAACATATGTTTGAATGTTTCCATTTCTGCCATAGAAGGGGGGATATACAGTCTTTATCCTTCAAAGTCTGACTCATTTCAATCCATATCAAATCCTCTATTTTCCTCCACTTTGACTCAAATGATTGGGTCTCATCGTTTCTTATGACTGAGTAATATCCCATGGAAATATGTGCCATAGTTTTTCAACCGAATCATCAGTTTTAGACACTTAGGTGTTTCCATGTCTGAGCAATTATAAATAATGCTACAATAAACATGGATGGACAAGTGACTTTTGAAGTAAATTTGTAGACAAAATAATCTAATACAGAAGAATACACAGTAGAATTCCCAAAAGCATTAATAGGAAAATTAGAAGAAAATAGGAGAACAGAAACATACCAAGATAATTTGGTTTCTGAAGGTTTCAAAATAGACTAATTCTTTTTGCAGGTGTTAATATTTGTTTTGTGACCTACTAGGGTATCTATCCTGGAGAGTGTTTTCTGTGCCAAAGGAAGACTGTGCATACTTTTGCTCTTGAATGAAAGCTGTTGCATATATCTATTAGGTGCATTTGTTCTACAATGTTGTGTAGTTTGCTGTTTCCTTATTGTTTTTCTGTCTGAATAATTTATTTATTATGAGAAGCAGGTATTGAGGATATATACATGCAAAAGAATGAAATTAGGACTTTATCCTATACACTGAACAAAAGTCAAAAATTAAAGACTTAAAAACCATGATTCAAAAATCATAAAAATACTAATAGTAAACAGAAGTGGGAAAAGTTTCTTGACATTGATCTAGGTAACCATGTTTTAGAGACGATACAAAAAATACAGGCAACCAAAACAGCTACGCACAAACGGGGGTATATCATTTGATTCCTGCACAGCAGAGAAGACAATCAACAGAGTGAAAAGGCAACCTACACTATGGAAGAAAATGTTTATAGTCATACATCTGATAAGGAGTTCATGTCTAAAACATACATTAAACTCTGTCAAATCAATAGCAAAAGTACAAATAACTTGATTTTTAACAACATGGAAGAAATTGTGAAAAGGTGCTCAGTGTGACTAATCATTAGAAAAATGTAATTCACAACCACAATTAGATATCATCTCACACCTGATACCAAAAACACAAAAGATAATAAATGTTGGTAGGAAGCTGAGAAAATTCAGCCCTGTATACTGTCAGTGGAAATGTAATTGGTATAATTATTATGTAAAGCAGTGTGAGCGAGGCCAGCAGGAGGCATACCAGTTAAGGTGCTGGACTCCCACATGGCCAACTATGATTCCAGTCAGACCCAACGGCTGGGAATTCACACCAGGCGCGTGTGCGTGCATCACTAAGATCCCGAGAGGAGAATGGAGGAGAAGGGACTGCAGTGTGACATCCCCCATGCAGGGTGATTTCTTGCTTTCTGTCTCTCTGTCTCTCTCTGTCTATCCATCAACCACACTTACCATCTAGCAAAAAACTTACAGCAGAAGCAAACTTAGAGGTCTCATATTTTCCATGAAAATGTTCCTCTTGGATGGATCAGAAAGAAGAAAATTGAACAAAAATCTAAGTAAAAAGAACAATGAACATAAATAAATTAGTAAAAGAGAAGTACATTTCATAATAATAATGTAATGTGGTGGCATACACTATATAGTTTTTTGAAGATTTTAATTTAAATTACGATTTAAAACATACATTGTGAGTCAATTTGAGGATAATTTTGCATATGTTCAATTTTAATTTGAAGACCTAGGTCAATTGCTTTCCCCTTTTCCTCACTCATGATTAAAATTTAATACCGGTGAACTTTTTAAAATGCAGGTTTAAAAAGTGTACTTGTTGAGGCAGAAGTATGAGGTCTTCTATATCCCCTCCTTTCTACAAACGATGTCCTTCATTGGAACCCATGTGACCTCACAGACAGGTGTTTGACAAGCACAGCTTCTTACCTGTTGATGATGACGTGTATAGTATTCTCAACTAGGCTGGTCTGAAAAGTATTTCATGTTGAGTAAAGTCTTTTTACAATCAAAATGATAAATAGTGATTGAATGTTTAAGAAAATAATTGGAATAATAATAATAACCTGGAAAAAATTAAAAACTATTGAATGATGACGGGGATTTCAATGTCTTTGTATTGACTGATATGCATGGTCTTCCTTCTGGAAAAAGAAATGTAATACACTGTAAAGTTATGTGTGAGTGAATGTAATATAAACAAGATTATGATAATCATAAATTTTTTTTTAAAAAAGCACAGCTTCTGTGTGTTGGGGGATTCACGTGATTCTGAGCAGGGCAGGCCTCTGAGCAGCAACCTTAAGTTTGTGGGGAACATTCCCAACAGAAATGTAAAGAATTAAACAGGGTTGTGGCTTCATGCAAGATGAAAGATAGTCCTGACTCTGGAGTGGAGGAAAGTATCACTTTTGCATATCTGCCTTATAGCAAAGACAAAGTCTATATCCAATTTGCAGAAATGGGTGACAATTTTAATCATGGCCTTTCACAGGGAGTGTTTACTGGCAATCAGAAAACATGTCCAGACACGTGAGACCAGGCTTTTCATAGCACAAAAGTATACCCGCCATTCCACGCTGTCTCACTCAACTGAAAATGGGTGACATAAAGTGCCAGCCGATATGATGCGTTAGGCGGTCATTTAAGAACCACAATAGATGTCTTTGCAATGCGTACTCCTTTTGTGCCACTAGAACTAAATGCGTGATTTCCCCAGCACTGTCTGGGTGCAAAAGAACGCACCTACGCGCAAAGATAGCTTAGCTTAAAAGACATGTGTAAGTTAAATGCAAAAATAAATAAAGCAATAAGTGTAAGCCTTAAATTTTCAAATTGAGAGAGGTTCTAAAGAAAAGTGAAGAGAAAGTTTGAGACCCCGTGGATGAAACCTACGCTGGGGAGACCTTGACAGCAGAAGCTGCGGGTGATGGAGTGAGCACAGGCCTCTCAGAAATCATAATGGAGTTAGAAACGACGCATGGGAATGAAGTTAGAACTAACTCTGAGTTCATCTTCACAAAAGAAGAGATGTCACATAAATGTTTCCAACAACTACGAGAACGGTCATGGGAAATGGAATTAAAGGGTGAGTTTATTTTGGTGCACCAATGTTTTGATCCACACATACTTTTCTTGCAATATACATTTTCCATGAACTCTTTGAAGATCCCTTATATTATAGAAGCAAACTTAGACAAGAGGGAAGAGTCCTTTACACCAGCTTTCAGTATACACACACATTTTTATATGTATGTGTGTACACATTATGTACGTATATATATATGTGTATATATATATACACACACACACATATGTGTGTGTGTGTGTGTATATAAGTACACACTTATGTATGTGTATATATGTGTGTGTATATAAGTACACACATAATGTATACATAATCATATACTACTATATGTAATATATTGTAATATTGAATTTTACAAAATATTAATATACGGGTATGTAATGGAGTATTTAATCTGTCAGCCTCAATTTTTTCATGCTGAAATAGGAGGTAAATAAGAGAAATAATAACAGTATTAAGAACAGTAGAAGGAATGTTCTACTGTTCATTGAAGTCTTTTTTTAAGAATTATTTTATTTTTATTTATTTATTTGTTTGTTTTAGTTGACCAACGAGGGACAGACAGAGTGTGAGAGTGAGAAAGCAAGCTGCCAGGTCTGGGACTTGAACCACAGTCAACCATGTGGGAGTGCAGTGCCTCCATCCACCATGCCACTTACTGGCCTACTCTTTCATTTTTAATACAACTCTAAGAGGCTAGCGCATCAGTTCATGTTACAGCGCAGATACGGCGATTATAGAGGTAAGATGCTCAGTCCTACCTCACTGATGGACATAGGAGTCTAAGTCCATCAGAACCTGAGTGAACTGTAGATCATTTTATAAAATTTGTATTGGGGGAAGCAGAGCAAGTTTTTGTTACTAATCTGTGAAACAGTCGTAAAAATGTAACTTCTCCCATTGAGTAGCAGTGAAGATACATAAGACAATGAAAGTATACAATGAAACAGTGCAAGGAACACAACACCACTTTTTTTTTTTTTCCTTTGGAGAGGTTTTCGCTATAGGGCGCATGCGTTCGCCAGACAGACAAAGAGAGACAGAGAGACAGAAAGCGAGAAATCACCCCCCAGGGGGGATGGCCACACCACAATCCCTTCCCCTCCATTCTCCTCTTGAGATCTTGGGCACGCACGCACACGCGCCCGACATTGAGTTTAAGTCACCAGGTCCGGGATGCGAACTCCGGTCGACTATGTGGGAGTCCAGTGACATAGCCAACAGCATTATCTTGCTGATCTACTTTATTTAGCTTTAAATTGTAATATAGGCTCATGAAAGCTACTTCATAATATTTAAATTGCAGCATAAAATTAAGCTAATGTCATGCAAAAATTAAGTAACATTACTAAACAATGTTTTTGAAATCCAATTTAATCCTTAGATAAATAATTGCTTTTTCCACTTCAATTATCTTTTACATAGGTGATTCTGAATCACGTGGAGACTATATAACAAATACAAATTTAATTTTAAAAATAAAAAGAACATCTTTTACTAATAAAGAAAAGATTGTCTTTTGAAACTGAAATTTTTTTTGGATACCGTTGTTGGGACTTTGTATCAAAACCAGCTTCCTTGAAAGTATATTGAAATAAAAACTTAATGTGATTGGGGCTAACAGGTGGTGCAACAGCTATGTTGCTGGTCGACCTCAGTTCAAATCCCAGAAGTGGGGGTTTGAAATTCATGGCAGGCCTGTGTGCACATGCACCCAAGATCCTAGGAGGAGAATGAAGGAAAATAGTTTGTGATGTGGCCATGCCAAAGGGAGGGGGGTGATTTCTCACTTTCCCTCTCACTGTCTCTGTTTCTCTCTGACAGTGCACATGCTCTAAGGCAAAAACCTCTCAAAAGAAAATTAGTGTGGTAACCAGCAGGTAG
The DNA here is from genome assembly GCF_000334495.1 of Tupaia belangeri chinensis. Lineage (NCBI taxonomy): Eukaryota > Metazoa > Chordata > Mammalia > Scandentia > Tupaiidae > Tupaia > Tupaia belangeri. Next base: position 2,958,235 of record NW_006159546.1, on the reverse strand, counting down.
CGTAATGGCTATGTCGCTGAACTCCCACGTAGTCGACCGTGGTTCGCGTCCCGGACCCAGTGGCTTAAAACTCATGCCAGGCACATGTGCGTTCGTGCCCAAGATCCCGAGAGGAGAATGGAGGAGAAGGGATTGTGGTGTGGCCATCCCCCCTGGGGGGTGATTTCTCGCTGTCTCTATGTCTCTGTCTGTCTGGCGAGCGCACACGCCCTATAGCAAAAAAAACTCTCTCGAAAAAAAGAAAATTAGCGTGATAATTCTTTTTTACAGAGAAAACTAAAATTATGAAAGATTGCATACTTTCCTGTGAGTAAATTGCAGAGATGAAACTTATCAGAAATGACAATCTGTTTCTATCAAAATCTAAGTTTTTAAAAATTGTACTGTCATCTCCCCAAAACTATCTTATCATAAATAATATAGAAACAAATTCCATCTCATAGACACAGACCTCAGTGAGGCCTAGAACGATCTACCTTTACTGTCATCTCGACTAGAAATTACTCATAGGCAACTTCAAATATCTTGAACTATGCAATACAGTCTCCTTAAAAGTAAAAATGAAATGTTACAGAAATATATACATTTTTATGTAATTGCATGTAGAAGGGGAACGTTATAGAATAAGAACGTGCACAAATTTCTGTTCTCTCCACCATTTTCAATATTTCCAAATTCTCAATTCCTACAGGAAGCCGCTTTCAATTAAAAAAAAAAATAATGGATCACTCTACAAGGAAGACACTTTATAAACACAGGTATTTCTACTATTGGAGGGGGGACACTCCTAAAACCCTTTAGTTTTTGATTCATGTGACCTCAAACTACACACATCAAAGCTGCATGAAAGCCCATTCTTCAGCCTCCTCCTCCTCCCGAGAGACTGCTAGCAGGTCCATCAGCTTCATTACTCCTCCTTTGTCGTCAGCTGCTTCACGTTGGCCACTAAGGAAAACAGTCCCCAAAGTACTAAAATTAATGTTCTCTTTACTCTGCTGTCACAAATGAATGGATTTTCAAATAGAAATTATACAAAGAAAATTGCTTTCTGAGCAAGACCACATTCTGCAAGAGAAATGTCGTGCCACTGTTTATTTGTCTGACCAATGCATAGGCTTCTAGGAAATCGAGTTTATTATAGAGAAGTATGATGGGCCTTTGACAGACACAAAAGCAAGAACACTGTTAGAAAAATGCTGCTTGGTCAACACAAAGCAATTACTTGTCAAAGAGATGAATGTAGATAGAATGACATCCCCCTGTTAGCCTCAATTCTATGACTACATTTTGAAGCATTTTACTTGTTACTAGCAACAGTAAAATGTAAGTTAGACTGTTAAATTTTATTAATTATGCATATCAGAATCCACACATATTTTCTAATATATTCTTCAAAAATGTCAGCAGCCTGTTTGCTCCCTCATATAAAAAATCTTTTTATGAATATCAATATTATTATAAAGTTCACAGAATGACAACTATTATAGTGGCTCGTATAGCAGGGAGAATTTTTTACTCATAAAACTTTATTATTCCCCCAATGACTAACTAGATATACTTGGGTAGTGATATTCTCCAAATTGTAAATCAAAAGATTTTGCAAATGATCACCAGAAAACGATGAGGCAGAAGATGGAAAACTACTCTGGTTAAACTGTTGAGAGTCCATCTCTAGCTCTCTACACAAGAGCTAGTATGATTAATTATTGGTTCATTCAGCTCAGTTAGACTCCTCAGGAACATGCTTTATCTGCTTCTCTCACATATCTCATCTTATCCCACCATTTATTAAACATCTGACATGTGCCAGTCACCGTGGTCAATGCCTTAGCTGTTTTATTTCATTATATTGTCAGAAGAAACTCACGAGGTGAACCCTTTGTATCTCTGCTCCTTACAAAGAAAGAGCAATTTAGAGGAATGAAATAGCGTGTGTAAGAGTTCAGTTTGGAAATGACAAAGAAGCCCTCATTGATTTAAATACCTCTGTCTTCTGAACCTGATCGCTGCTCAAATCCTATGAAATTAACTTGCTTTGTATCTCTTGAATCCACTTGTCCACACTCACAAAACTATTGTCATTTGCTATCGTCTTTCATTGAAATGTTAGCAACAACCTCTTAAGTGGCACCTCTAAATCCAACCTGGTCATTTTGCCATCCACTTAGTACATCATAATTAGAGCATCATTACTTAGAAAGAAGAAAAGGAAAGAAGAAAGGGGAAGGAAAGTGGAAAGGAAAGAACAAAAAGAAGTAAGGGAGGAAGAAGCTGAGCTGTCATTTTTTTTTTTAAGAATTATTATTTCTTTGTTTGTTTATTTATTTAGATCTGACCAGAGAGGGGTAAAGAGGGAGAGAGGGAGGAAGAAGCTGAGCTGTCATTTTTTTTTAAGAATTATTATTTATTTGTTTATTTATTTATTTAGATCTGACCAGAGAGGTGTAAAGAGGGTGAGTGAGAAAGCAATCTGCCAATCTAAAAATGCAGCTATGCCATTTACCATCTCTTAATTATTCTAAGCACACTTATTAAAAGGAAGGCTTCCCAGACATCGAAAAAAAAAAGTAAAATTCTAAGGAGGCATTAAAGTGAATTCTTATAATTTTATGATACCTCAGCATCCATTTTGTTTTTCATTTTTAGTTATAGAAAAATGCTAGAGGGTACACGTGCTTGCCAGTAAAACTGTAATAGTAACAAGATAAACTCAAGCCACATTGGGCATCTTTAGTGAACGTCCTGAGAATAGAAAAACACTTTTAGTTGGACCACTTTGTGTCCCCTATATAAAGATACATTTCTTTTGCTAGATAAGTCTCTCTCCATTAGGAAAGTATTCTAATATTAAGTCAATAGCATCACTTTTTTCTTCTTTGCCTCATTCACCACAGAACAAGGTTTAATAAGAAATAAGGTTTGGACTTTATTTACACACCATTGGCTGGCCATGTTAATAGCTTTGGTCTTTAACTTCTTGGAATTTAATTACATCAACATCAGGAAGACCATTATAGAAACCTATTCTTGTATTAGAAGCAGCATAGCACCATTTCAGATAGGCTTCTTATTTTGTTGTACATGAGGAGTGATATAAAAATGATACACAAATGTACAAACCACAGCAAATCATGAGATTGAGAGACCTCAATTTTTTTTTTCTTTCTTTCTCTATTTGAGAGATTTTTGCTTTCATGGTATGTGCACTTGCCAGAGAGACAGAGGATCAGAAAGAGAGAAATCACCCCAATGGATGTGGCCACACCACAATCCCTTCTCCTTCATTCTCCTTCTCCTGAGATTGTGGGCACGTGCGAACACATGTCCAGCATGAGTTCAAGCCACTGGGACTGGGACTTGAACTGCTGTCTGCCATGTGGGAGTCCAGCACCTTAATCACTATGCCACCTACTGGCCCGTCATTTTTTCTGAAACACATAAAAAGAATATCCAAAGACTATAATAGCAGTGTATTTTTTCTTTAAGCAGCACTCTTAAGCTTTATTTATTTATTTATTTATAAAGAAAAATAAATAAAGATAAGCTTTCTGTATTAGTTGGTCAGGATGACCATAACGAAATGCAACAGACTGTGAGGCTTAAGAACTGGGAATTTATTTTCATAGAGTTCTGGAGTCTAAAAGTTCAAGATCCAGGTGTCAGCAGGTTTGGATTCTTCTATTGCGTTTTACCTTGGTTTGCAAGTGGCTGACTGACCTGAACTTCGCCGCCTTTCCTTCTGTAAGGGTACTGGTCATACTGGTCATTTCACTGTAACTGCCCTATGTCCAAATACAGCAACGCTGGGAGTTAGGCCTTCAATCTATGGAGTCTGAATGGGTGCAATTTATTCCATAACGGATTCTTTCTACTGTTTCTTTTTAATCTGTAGGAGAGCTGTGAACCACTGAATATTATTTAAAGACATGGTACACATCTTTCCCATTTCTGTTGCTCAAGAAATAAGCATCTGCTTTATCAAAACTGAAGATGACCTAGCCAGCTGTGTACTAGTAAAGGACATCCAGGACGCTTCTCTTGGAAGCATTCGATAGCAGTGCAAAACTGGGCAAAATAAACGACATCTACTCTACTTCTCTATAGAGTGGTTGGTGTGCTGATCTTCTTGAGGTCAGCTGGACTACGTTCAGCACTGTTAGTGAACTTGGACTCTGTGATCTGTCAATAAATCTCTCTCTACCTGGTTGAGGAGTCAGAGATAAGTGAAAGCAAATGAACCAAACAAAACTACGCGAAGCACTTCTACGGAAACAGTTGAACACTGCTCTGAAGTAAAGGACTTAAAGCCAACAGGAATGATGTCATCATCGTGAAGGCTTTTCAGCTTCACGTGACTATAGACAGGAAGGGCTGAGGAGAGCCGTCGTGGAATCTCACACGTTGGCCTTGTGTTTTGAAGATGCACGGAGCCAGCATGAGATGGCGTGAGGTGAGACCGAAAGGACATCAGCCACACTAGCCAGGTTCTACAGGTGATGAGTCACTACCCAAATGGAACCTGGTACTTTTACTTCGCATAAATCAGGACTTCCTTCAACAGTCTGTGAGTATCAGTGTCTATCCAATTCTCTCCTTTTAAGCTGAACAACACTCCTGAAAAAATGCAATGTCCTCATCAATAAATCTAGCTTGGGCCCACTTCTAGTCTGTCCAGTAGTACTTGATCATATGTGTAGCTCAGAAATGCAAATCTTACCAACCATAGTTCACATCGTTTTTATATCAGTCTGTCTCTACTGCTTGATCCCTGCAATGCACGTGTCCAGGGATGGCTGTTGCCTAAGAGCACCTGCAGGCGTCACACAACTGACAGAAGTCTTCCTCAGTTTTTGTCTCTCCAGCAAGGGCATGCACTTATAGCAAAACTCTCTCAAAAAAAAAAAAAAGGAGAAGAAGAAAGATGAATTTCTGAATAAAAAGGGATGGAAACTTTCAGGGAGTTTGCACATGTCAAGAATGTTGTTAGAGGGAACCAGCAGTTAACGTAATGGCTATGTCGCTGGACGCCCACATAGTTGACTGCGGTGTGAGTTCCGGACCCGGTTGCTTAGAACTCATGCCGGGCGCGTGTGCGTGCGTGCCCAAGATCCCGAGAGGAGAATGGAGGAGAAGGGATTGCAGCATGACCATCCCCCCTGGGGGGTGATTTCTTACTTTCTGTCTCTCTGTCTCTGTCTGTCTGGCAAGCGCACGCGCCCTATAGCAAAAACCTCTCCAAAAAAAAGAAAAAAGAAAAAGAAAAAAGAATGTTGTTAGAGAAGTAGTATAAATTCCAGAAGATGCATGGATGGGATTCAGTGACCAGAAGCAGAATAGGATATGCTCCGAAAGGGGAGGCAGATGTCTCTGTGTGTGTCCTATTCTTGTAGCGACTATTATCCCCAGGATGAAGTTACATCGTTATTTATTCTAGATGTCTCTTGCAGTGGGGGTAGTGAGCCCATGAATCTCAAGTGTCTTTTTTTTCTTTTAATTTTTTTGGAGAGGTTTTGGCTACAGGGCACATGTTCTCACCAGAAAGACAGAGAGAGACAGAGAGATGGAAAACTAGAAATCACCCCCAAGGGGGTATGGCCATGCCACAATCCCTTCTCCTCCACTCTCCTCTCAGCATCTTGGATACGCATGCACATGCGCCCAACATGAATTTAAGCTACTGGGTCCAGGACTTGAACCACAGTCGACTACATGGGAGTCCAGTGACATAGCCATTACATCAACTGCTGGATCCTCAAGTGTTTTCTTTCCATGTTGATGGCATAGATCTAAATCCGGATATGGAAAACCATGGCTCACTTTTTGACTTTCAACGACCCCAATGTGCCATGTTGCCTATGTAAACCTTAACTCCTTCAACATTTAAGTGACTAGACTAGCAAATAGATAAATTGTTTTCTGAAAATGATTGATTACAATGTTTCTCTCTAAAAATACTTTTGAAAATTCTAGGATGAGCAGCTTCTCTAAATGACAATGATGCCCTTAGCAATGGTGATAATTATAATATCAAAGTTACTGACAGGTCGTGGACACTTAATATCAGCCTGGAAGCATTCTTAGTACTTTGTATTGATTATCCTCACAAAACTTTTATTTTATTTATTTATTTTTTGGGAGATGTTTTTGCCATAGGGCGCGTGTGCTCGCCAGATAGACAGAGAGAGACAGAGAGACAGAAAGCGTGAAATCACCCCCCAGGGGGTATGGCCACGCCACAACCCCTCCTCCTCCATTCTCTTCTCGGGATCTTGGGCACGCATGCACATGTGCCAGGTGTGAGTTTTAAGCCACCGGGTCCGGGACGTGAACCACGGTCAACTATATGCAAATCCAGTGACACAGCCATGGCGCTAATTGCTGGTCCCACAAAACTTTGATAAAGAAAGTATTGTGATGATTTGTATTATAGTGATGAAAATATAAAGACAGAAAGAAGGAAAAATGAGCCCAAGTTCACTCAGCTCGCACAGAATTCATTTTCAGAGAATGTGACACTGCAGTATCATTTCTCTTTTTTAAAAAATTGTACTTATTAATGTATTCTCTGAGAGAAAAACAAAACAAAACAAAACACTGAGAATAGCAAGTCTAGCAGGGTGCCCACACCACTACCTGTCCCCAGTCTCAAAAGCTGGAATCTCTGGCTTACACCTGTCCCCAGCACGTACTGGAAACCTCAGGATGTGACACTGAGCCCCTCCCCTGTGGCTTTGGCATGACTGAGCATTACATTATCACTGTGCTGGGGTCTATAAAACAATTTTGTTAACACTTGGCTGATAAAACAACGTTTAGCCTATTTAACATTTTTTAAACCAATTGTTTTCAACAATTTTGTTGAAACAATTTTGCTTCTATGATAGAACAATACTGTCTTTGAAGAAGGAGAAAAAAAATGAAATTAAATTTACAAACGTACTTTTTTCCCAGTTGCAATTTACAAATTTGAGTCCGATCTTGGTTGTACAAGTATCCTGTCCATTTCATCACTCAATGCACCAAATACAACAGCCAATACCTGATATGAATACTGAGGTTGAATTAGCCTAAAACTGAACCATACTGTTATCCTCTTGTCTCAATTAATTTTGAAAATTGCCATAGAAACATAGTGAAATGTGTCCAGAACAATTTTCCAAGACAATTGAAGCTATGATACACTGAGTTTCATCTTGCATATGCACTCACCATTTTATGGTCTAATTAAAGACTATTATTCCATTTCACTTTTTTAAAAAACATTTTCAAAAGAAATATTAATGACTCCAGAAGCCTGCCAAGAATGATTTCCAGAAAGGTGATCCCTACAGCAATTTATAACATCTTAGCTTTCTTTTCTTCTATTAACATTCTTGCGTCTTTATAGTCTTCAAATACTTTCAAGGGTCATTATCCTTCACCTCAAGGAACAGATGCCTCTCAGGGAAAAAAAAAATGACTGCAAAGCAAATTTCTTCCAAAAAGTATTTCTTTTTTTATCAGTTTCTTGAAATGAGAAGGTGACTTCTAAAGGAAAATGGCATGTGTTTTCAATAAAAGTTTTTAAATGAATAGTTCTCAGACTTTGGGATTTTATAAAAGACTAAACTTTCAAAAAGAATTTATAGGTACCAACAGAGTTGCACTCAAAAATTTTTGCTAACAAAGGACTACATCTCAGATAACCTATATACTACACAAGTAGTAAAGACAATTGTTATATTAACATTAAAATTCACAGAAGGAAGAATATTTTAACACTGTCATATTAGAAAGTAATCTCAGAGTAAAGCAGTTTTCTACTTAAGATAGTTCGTCAACTCAGTGTTTTGTATTTTTTTCTGAGCTTTTGTTTCTTTGTCATGGATCGACACTTTTTTGTGATTTATTTTGGGAACTATTACTTTGTAATGAAAGAGTACCTGAAAAATAACATATTTTTTACAGGTAATACATTGCTTTTGCCATTATCTAAGTCTTGGTCTTCTATAGACTCTAAGGAGAAAAATATTGAGATATACGCATTAATGAGACAAAGAAATGAGGTATTATCTTTTTTTTTTTTTGGAGAGGTTTTGGCTAGCGCACGTGCGCTCACCAGACAGAGAGAGACAGAGAGACAGAAAGCGAGAAATCACCCCCCAGGGGGGATGGTCACGCCGCAATCCCTTCTCCTCCATTCTCCTCTCAGGATCTTGGGCATGCACGCACACGCGCCCGGCGTGAGTTTTAAGCCACTGGGTCTGGGACGTGAACCATGGTCGACTACGTGGGAGTCCAGCGACATAGCTGGTTCCCAGAAATGAGATATTATCTTTTAAAGATAACTTTATAGTATTATCAATTGGACTGGGGAGAAATGCACAAGTGTTGGAATATCCACTTTGCAAGCTAAATAATGTGACTGAATGTATAAAAGAACTTGAAATAAAATTTAAAAATAATAAATAATATGAATTTGTCCAAAACATATGTTTTATTATTCTACATTCATAAATCTTAGAATGCTTTTGCTCCTCTGCTATACATAGCTAGTTAACAATAATAGAATTAAGGCACAACCTTTTACTTAGCCAACAATTTGTCATGCTCATTCTCTGAACTCTGGTTTAAACAAATATTTAGTCTAATGCTTCTGTCTTGTTAGAGCAAAACTTTATAATAGCATATTAAAGAGTTGTAAGATGATACAAGATGAATATTGAAGATTAAGGATGTTGAAACTATTAGTTTCTTCCCATAAAACGATGATACTTAAAGATATGGTACAGAAGGGCCATGTGATTGAGAAATGTATCTTTATGTGATTTTCACCTGTCTACTCCCTCAGTGTGAGGATTTCCGATACAAAGCATGTTGATAATCATCGCGAAATTTTTCCTCTTCAGACTGTGCAATTTAAATCCCCTGTGGGTTATAGCGTTAGACAATATTGACTTGGTGCTGTTAATTCCCTCTATTCACTCAATTTTTGATAGTGTGATTTAAATATATGGTTAAATGATCAAAATATTAGAATTTATGCCAGTGTCAGTAGGTGGTGCAGTGGTTAAAGCATTGGATCCCACCTGGCTGACTGTGATTCAAGTCTCAGGGCCCAGTGGCTTCAAAAACACACTTGGTGTGTATGCATGTATATCCAGAATCCTGATCTTTCTTTCTTTCTTTCTTTCTTTCTTTCTTTCTTTCTTTCTTTCTTTCTTTCTTTCTTCTTTTTTTTTTTTTTGGAGAGGTTTTTGCTATCGCACGTGCACTCGCCAGACAGAGAGAGACAGAGAGACAGAAAGCGAGAAATCACCCCCCAGGGGGGATGGTCACGCCGCAATCCCTTCTCCTCCATTCTCCTCTCAGGATCTTGGGCATGCACGCACACGCGCCCGGCGTGAGTTTTAAGCCACTGGGTCTGGGACGTGAACCATGGTCGACTACGTGGGAGTCCAGCGACATAGCTGGTTCCCAGAAATGAGATATTATCTTTTAAAGATAACTTTATAGTATTATCAATTGGACTGGGGAGAAATGCACAAGTGTTGGAATATCCACTTTGCAAGCTAAATAATGTGACTGAATGTATAAAAGAACTTGAAATAAAATTTAAAAATAATAAATAATATGAATTTGTCCAAAACATATGTTTTATTATTCTACATTCATAAATCTTAGAATGCTTTTGCTCCTCTGCTATACATAGCTAGTTAACAATAATAGAATTAAGGCACAACCTTTTACTTAGCCAACAATTTGTCATGCTCATTCTCTGAACTCTGGTTTAAACAAATATTTAGTCTAATGCTTCTGTCTTGTTAGAGCAAAACTTTATAATAGCATATTAAAGAGTTGTAAGATGATACAAGATGAATATTGAAGATTAAGGATGTTGAAACTATTAGTTTCTTCCCATAAAACGATGATACTTAAAGATATGGTACAGAAGGGCCATGTGATTGAGAAATGTATCTTTATGTGATTTTCACCTGTCTACTCCCTCAGTGTGAGGATTTCCGATACAAAGCATGTTGATAATCATCGCGAAATTTTTCCTCTTCAGACTGTGCAATTTAAATCCCCTGTGGGTTATAGCGTTAGACAATATTGACTTGGTGCTGTTAATTCCCTCTATTCACTCAATTTTTGATAGTGTGATTTAAATATATGGTTAAATGATCAAAATATTAGAATTTATGCCAGTGTCAGTAGGTGGTGCAGTGGTTAAAGCATTGGATCCCACCTGGCTGACTGTGATTCAAGTCTCAGGGCCCAGTGGCTTCAAAAACACACTTGGTGTGTATGCATGTATATCCAGAATCCTGACAGGAGAAGGGACTGCAGTGTGGCATCCTCTCTAGGTGGTGAAGTCTCAATTTCCCTCTCTTTCTATCTCTCTCTAGTGAATGCATGAGCCTTGTGGCAAAAAATCTAAAAAAAACAAATGTTTCATATAAATTTGCCTATATATAATTTCAAAGATGCAAAGTATTGTTAGTATATGCCTATGGTACTTAAAATATAGTCTGTGTTCATAAAAACTTATCATTTATTTCCATAAACACTTGAGAAAACAAGAAAATTGCTGAAATTTCAAACAAGGAGATTGATTCCTAGTACCTTGAGAAAAAGAGTATTGGGTATTGGTGTTTTCCAGAAAGAACAAAACTAGAGACAAATGTTTTGAGCACCTGAAAGAGAAAGATATAGTTTAATGAGGAGTAAGAAGACCTCACAAATCAATATCAGGATTCAAGCACTTAGACAAATATTTGACAAAATGAGCCACAGATGGCAACATCACATAATTATTATATATTTATAGGAATAACAGTTACAGGAATGGAAATGGATCACAAAACACAAAATTCTTGGGTTAAACCAAGAACAGTGATAGAAATAAGAGTTTTCATATGTTCCCTCTCAGTTGTATATAAGCATTCTCTCAATTCTACTTAGTTTGTATATGAAGTATTTTAAACTGGTGGTTCTCAACCAGGCACTCTCTCTTCTCAGAAAACCAGTGTCAGTGGCTGAAGAAACTTTTGGCTGTCATAACTTGGTTGGGGGGTGAGGGATTTTCTGGTATCCAGCAGGTAGAGGCCAAAGATGCAACCAGACATCTTACAATGGATAGAGAACTCTATCCCGTAACAAATGATTATTGATGGCAATACCTTTGAAGTTGAGAACAATTCCCCAAATGTTTACCTACTAATATTGCTAACTAGGTAAGTAGTTGTCTTAGAAACCACTCATTTCAGTCAGCAAATGAAAAGACAATTATTCCACTCTACTGATTCCTACTTCCTCCCTTTATAGGTTATTTTTAAAGCTTTATCACGGTAGGCCAGCCCATGACCTGCTGGTTGAGTAAACTGGCTTTCACATGGCTGGATGCATGGTTCAAGTCCCAACTCTGCAGCTTGAAACATAAACCATATATTGTGTGCATGCATACCCAAAATTTTGAAAGAAGGGAGAAATAGAGGAGAGGGGGGCTTGTTGCATGACCAGGCCCCATGGGGGATATTGTTTTATTTCCACCTCTCTCTCACTGGGTCTCTCTGGGGAGCACAAGCACTCTTGGGCAAATTTAAAAATAATTTAAAAGACAAGTTTTATCACACTATACTTCATTTTGCACAAATTACATTTATATGCCCTTACAAATATGTTTGTGTTTATAAGGATCTTAATCATCATGCCTCATAGTTATGTTGTAAGTCTTTGCTGGAATTCAATTCTGTTGGTTAGAAAAACAGTGATTTTGGACCAGCAGAGCTATAATGGTTAGACTCCCACTGTTGACTTTGATTTCAGTCCTGGACTTGGCAACTTAAAATTCACACCAGGCACGTTTGCGTGCATGTCCAAAATCCTAAGAGGAGAATAGATGGAAAGCTATTGCGGCATGGTCACCTCCCACCCACCCTGGAGGTGATTTCTCGTTTATGTCTCTCTGGCAAGTGCGTGTGCCCTATGGCAAAAATCTGAAGGAAAAAAAGAAAAAAACACTGATTTTAGTTAAAAGGGCTGAATACAGTGTTCAGCGTCATTCCTTTAATGGAGCCATTTCCTGTGTAATCTGTCTTGTCTGGCTTTAGTCACTCAACATGTTCTTGAGAAGTACTCGTCTATCTGGGGGTACCAATACTACCTTCCCTCTCATTAGAATATTAGCTGAGCGTATGCATATTTGATAGGCCGTCTAACTATTCTATTGATGGCAATGCATTTCCCCTTTGAGACTAAAGAATAGAGCTGCCATGAACATTCACGTGTACGTCTTCACATAGGCTTATCTTTCCATTTCTCCTCAGGAAATATGGAGGCGTGGAACTGCTATAGTTACTGTGTGTTTATCTTGATAAGAAACTGTACACTTGTCTCTCTAAAGGACTAGGAGTTGGCATTCACCCAGCCATAAATGGGAGTTCCAGTTGGTCTTCGTCCTTTCCAATGTATTAGTTACATTACTGAATGTTAAGTGGTATCTAATTGTATTAATCTCCTTTTCCCTACTGATTAATGACTTGAGAATCTTTCTGAGGGCTTACAAATCATTTCAATCTTCTATAAAATATCTGTTCAACATTTAGTCTAGTTTTAATTTTTAATTAATTATATTATTGAGCATTGGGTGTATTTTATAGTGCTTTAATACAAGTTATTTATCAGATACATACAGGGGGAAATATATCTTTCCAGCCTGGAATTTTTCTTTTCCTTATTGGTGCCTTTTTTTCAACAGGTTGAATTTTTGATGACCTCTAATTTTTTCGCGTTTGTTAAAAAAAATCAACTATATTTCAAGTTTTATAGGTTCTAAGAAATCTCTGCCTCTTTGGGGTTAATGAAGGTGTTCTATATTTACTCCTAGATGTGTTTTCATTTCAAGCTTTAAATGTGAATTTGTGACCTATTTGGAATTAATTTCTGCATCTTATTTGAGATAGAAATCAAGATTTCTTTTCTTATTATGAATTTCAAGTTGTTTGAGAAAGAAGTGTTTAACATTTTTCATCAAGCATTGGCAGATCATATTGTTAGACTCTATGAATCTGCTATTCTGCTTTATTAATCTATATGCCAATATCACACAGTCATTCTATCCAGCTCAAAATTTGAATTTAGGAACTAAGTAGAAAAACTCTTCTTTTTATTTAAAAAAATGCTTTGTTTTTCTGGGTCTTTTGCATTCTCACATAAGATTTAGAATACTTTTGGCATTACACATTTAAATAACCCTGTGAGAGATTTAACTGTGAATTTTAGTATTTATTTTTCAGTTTTGATATCATTGCTATATTACAATGATAAACCTTTTGATCAACGCTAGAACTTAATTTCTTATTTTGGCCTTTTATATCTGTGAAAGTTTTTTACTCTTTCATTTCTTTTGTTGTGGTTGTTGAGAAGTTTTCTAATAGTTTGTCATACTTCTCTTAAAATATATTCTGTGCTTTAATGTTTTGATAAATACATTAGTTTTAAATTTTTGTTAGATAATTTTTTTTTTGGAGAGGTTTTTGCTATAGGGAACATGTGCTCTCCAGACAGAGACAGAGAGACAGAAAGCGAGAAATCACCCCCCAGAGGGGATGGTCGCGCGGCAATCCCTTCTCCTCCATTCTCCTCTCGGGATCTTGGGCACACATGCACACATACCCGGCGTGAGTTTTAAGCCACCGGGTCCAGGATGCAAACCGTGGTCAACTACGTGGGAGTCCAGCGACATAGCCATTACGCTAACTGCTGATCCCTGTTAGATAATTTAATCACCTTTGCTACTTTGAAATCTGTTTTTATCAACTTAAACCTTTTTTCTCATTATGGGACTAATTTTTCTATTTCTTGGAAAGTCTAATAATTTTTAGTGGGCATGGACATTGTAATTACTAGGTTGCTGAGTGTATAGATTTTCTGTCTTTATTTAAAACTGATGAGTTTTGGGGGCAAGCAGGTGGCGTGTTTTTAAGGAACTGGACTCTCACATGACTGACCACGGTTTAAATTCTGAATTCTGTCGCTTGAAAATCATATTGGGCATGATGTGTGCTTGCCTAAAAACCAGAGAGGAGAAGAGAAGATAAGGGAAAGTGGAATGGCTGCCCGCCTTGGGGGGTGATTCCTCACTTTCCCTGTCTCTGTCTCTCTCCCATGAGTACACGTGCCTCTGGCAAAAACCTGAAAAACAAACAACAACAACAAAATTGTGTTCACTCAGACACTTTTCTTATAGATCATCTTCATTTCAAGTATTCTTAGTTTAGGATTAAAGTAGGGATTTAATTCTAGGACTTTTTTTTTTTTTTAATTAGAACAGGGATTTTATATTGGGAGCTTTTTTGCTCTCTGTTAACATGTGGTCCCTCTGGTGTTCCTGTCGAATGTGTTACATGTTCAAGATGGTGGCTCAGTCTTGGGGACTCAGAATCTGAAGATCTGTCAGTTCTGTGCAAGTCCTGGTCTTTCTTAGGCTTACTCAACAGTTTTTCCCTTCCCAGGGGTTCTCTAATCAGGTTATTGGATTCTAAGCCTAAGAGTATCTGATTTCATGCTCAAGGAAAGCTTCAAAGGGATCTCTTAGCAACTTCTGTCACCTTTTCTCTTTCTCTGAGCCTTTACATAAAGCTCTTACATTACCATGCCCTGCATATTCTAGCTACCCCATTCTCTTCTCTGAACTACAATCTCTGGTCACCCATGTAAACAAGGCTGGACCCACTTAGCTCCTTCTCAAGTGTACTGTCTACTTGAAAATTTCTCAAGGGAAA
>NW_006159546.1:2936829-2943320 GCF_000334495.1 Tupaia belangeri chinensis | reverse complement strand
ATTTCTCAAGAGGCCTTTCAGTTGGGGGTGCTTTTGGGGTGTGCCTTTTGTCACCGTTTTCTCCTTAGGGATACAGAGTTTTGAACTGTGTACAATATCAGGTGTGATATGGTTCCTTGAGGCTTAATTCTCCTTTAGCATTCAGTGTGTGATTAACACCTTGACTCTCAATGGTGGGTCTGTATGGACATTTCTCAAGAGACCTTTCAGTTGTGCGTGCTTCTGGGGTGATCGTATTGTCACTGTTTTGTCCTCAGGAAAGAGCACCAGGTTGCTCAAAGGGCTTCCTAGCTTATGTTTCTTCTCTTGGTGTCGTAGTCCTGTCCTCCTTTTTCTAACTTAAAAGAATTTCATATATTCTACAGATTTCTAAGTTGTTTCTTTTTTTATGACAGTTCAGTTTCAGTGGTCCTTTTATGGCTAAACTCCAAGACATATAATTTAATCCACAAAGACCCTTAGGTCATATTATCTAGGAGCTGTGCTAAGTTATTTAAACGTATTATCCATTTCACTCTTAAAAACACCCAAGGGTATTCTATTTTTCTCATTTCTTCAATAAATAATGAAGAACGAAAAAGGAAAGAGACATAATGATAGCTAAATGCTGGAGAAATTCAGAAAGGCTTTATTCAGGATTAATTCAGTAGAGGGGAAAAGAAACTGAATAGCATGAATGGAAGTGCATTAAGAACATGACATCATGGAGTTTTTAGGAATAACCTTATTTTCTAAAGCAGAGGATCCAAAAACAAGAATGATGTAAGGCAAATCCTAGAAAGTATGATGCTTAAACTCTAAAACCTACTGAATATCAACTTAAAGAATAAGTATTTTTTTTTCTTTACTACAAAAAAACAAATAGGGAATATTTCTGGAACTTGTCTGAATAACTTTGTCCACTAGCTGATGTTAGAAGTAGTTCTCATATACACCCCTTCAGCACAGAGGCAGGAAAATGCGTGTCTAAGTAACTTTCGTCATTACTGAATGTTGTCTGACTCACAAAGAATTCTGACAACAGTCATTTGAGAGAAAGGAGACCAGTTCCCAATTAGAAGTTTTAAATCTCTAGGGTTTAAAGCCTCTGCATTACTCTTTAGAATCACAGAAACATTTGCAAGATGGCAGGCAGGTTATACTTTGAAATAAGACGTGTCATTATTCACAGGTAAAACATGCTGACTATAGTTCAAACTGTTAGGAAATATATAACCGGAGTGCACCTAATCTTTGTTTTACATTGTCAAATACTGATTCAACATATCATCAAATGGGAAATGTTGTCAAAGGATGAGGAGAAACTGAAGTCCTTCATGGTGACTTACCTCATCAAAGAACACAAATGGAACACTTCCAGTCGTGTGGCAAAAGCGGATGCCAACTGAGCATAGCAGTCACAAGAGAATCTGCTTTATTGCGAAGCTCAATGCTGTACAGAACACTGGGTAAAACTGCAACTCTGCTACTCCCACGGTATTTAGCACAAAATGAGTTTCATTACCAATTCAGATAAGCATAAAAGAGAGAATTTATTAGCTCTCTGAGGGAGTTTGTATCCCCCCAAAGATTCTATAAGATGGCCAAGAAGTGACAAAAACACTTGATGAATATTTTTGTTCTAAATATATGTGCTGTTTTACCATTATCTATTGGAAGAATAAATCACTTAGCCTGCAAAAGCACTCAGGATATGCAGGTGTTATCAATTTTAATTCTTCTCATCAAATCCCTCATTTGTATTGTTTATGTTAAATTATCGAGCTCTTTGATAACGTTTAACATATTTTATATCTTTAAAAATTCACCACAGCTTAATTCTTGGAATGGACATCTGTATTTTTGTAAAAGAAAAAGCATATAAACCCTTGACCTACTGAAAAGCAACCAATTACTGAACTAGTTGGTATGTTATTCTTTCGTTTTTTAGTAAGTAGTCAATATGATTTCAGTGGGAAATAATTTATTTGGCTTTATGAAAGAACACACAAAATTGATTAGCTGTTTTGTAATGGCTTCTGTGCTTTGAAAACCGTCAATAACTGACCATTTTAGGCATTGGCATGAGAAACCACAAGGCACATTCATTTGTTCGTCTGTCTAGTCTCTGTGTGAACAGCTGGAGTGTCTTTTAGTGATTCTTGTTTTCCACTGACAATATAGTAAGGCAATCTCCCTTTCTGGGCCTGATTCAAATAATCATGCTTTAATTTCACAAGGACTAATAATTTGGCTATATAAAAAATTAGGCAGCTCCTGGTGCCTTAGTGGTACATTTATAAATTGAGCAATCATAGCTCTAAATTTCCCAGATTTCTGAAAACTTACCTTGCTATGTGGTAACATCAACCTCATTGTCATTTGAATGTACCTAATTTTATTTTTTTAAAAAGAAGTGGTTTTGGAATTAGGGATTTGAAGCAGCAATGTGACAAAATGCAATTATTTGCATGTATAATACTTATTCTAATTATTAGCATATAATTGAGAATTTTATTTTTTTAACCTTTTTAATCTTATCTTCAATAACATCAGTGTTTTTATCCCCGTCTTTGGTTTAGCATAATAAGCTCCGAATAAGGGCCCCTGGTCAGATGACATCATTTCCAGTGGGTGAGATGAGACTCATTTTTATCTCACTGGAACTTGCTTGGCGACCTTGAACAATCTACTTAACCTCTCATTGACTTATTTTTATAACCTGCAAATTGGATATAATAGGTTCAGCCTCCCTCATGATGGTACTGAAAGATAGTTAACATATTATTTTAAATATCCCTTAGGCCCCTGAGGAGCTATGCTTGAAAACAGCACATGTATTGGAAATCGGACCCCAGATCACTCTCGAAACTCTTAAATTGCATGATTTTTTACACTTCCTTATGGCTAGCCTTTGCTCCTCAGAATGACCTCAGCCTGTTTTAACTTTAAAATCATCTCCGAAATATTCTTCATCCATTTGAAATTACCTTTCAGTGAAATATATAGTTTATGATGAGATTTGCAAACCCTAGAGAAATTAAAGATTTTTATTAAAAATATGAAGTCTAGAGACTTAAAAAAATTTAAGCATTGAATTAAAAATAGATGAAGGGAAATGATAAAATTATTTGAATTTCAGAGGAAATAGGGTAGATAATAATCTTTTTCCCCCCATTTATAACGTGGAAAACATTTATCTTAAAATATTTATTAATAGTTAAAGGTGTTATTTTTAATCCATGAAAATAATATCTCTATTTTAATCATAGCACACGTTTTAGCTGTAATACATTGTCTTTATACTTTATACTATCATTTATTTTCCTGTTTCCAATTTTTTAAACTGATCTAAGGTACTGGAATAGACCTGTGGCCATTATTTCTTTGCAGATCATAATTATATCTATTTTTTCTCTGTTGCCCAAAGCTCTCTTTCTCTTCAGTTTAGGATCAAATTCACTGAAACCAGTGACACTATCAAACAGAACTTTTAATTCTTCCATTTTCTTTTTCTCATTCTCCACATTTAAAATCCAGAGTACTTACTATTTATCTTTTTTCTCCCGTTAGGAAGGATGACTCACTAGTTTATTTGGAGATGGGTAAGGCAGTGGAACAAGTACCATTTCAGCCAAGCAGATCGTAAGAGATGACTTCTTCAGTCACAGTGAAGACACTCCGTTGAGAGAGTTTATAGCTATTATTTGAAAGATTAGGAATGCTCTATTTGCATAAACTCCACCTGCCTATACTTTTTTTTTTTTTGGAGAGATTTTCACTGTAGGGCGCATGAGCTCGCCAGACAGACAGAGAGAGACATAGAGACAGAAAGCGAGAAATCACCCCCCAGGGGGGATGGTCACACCGCAATCCCTTCTCTTCCATTCTCCTCTCGGGATCTTGGGCACGCACGCACACGCGCTCGGCGTGAGTTTTAAGCCACCGGGTCTGGGACACGAACCGCGGTCGACTACGTGGGAGTCCAGCGACATAGCCATTACGCTAACTGCTGGTTCCCCACCTGCCTATTCTTTTTTTTTGGGGGGGGGGAGAGGTTTTCGCTATAGGGCGCGTGCACTCGCCAGACAGACAGAGAGAGACATAGAGACAGAAAGAGAGAAATCACCCCCCAGAGAGGATGGTCACACTGTAATCCCATCTCCTCCATTCTCCTCTTGGGGTCTTGGGCACGCACACACATGCGCCCAGCGTGTGTTTTAAGCCACTGGGTCCAGGTTGTGAACCGTGGTCGACTACATGGGAATCCAGGGACATAGCCATTACACTAAATGCTGGTCCCTGTTTTATCTCTTGAGAGAATGAGCAAGGCAGAGACAGGGAGAGAAAAAGAGAAAGAGAAAGAGAGAAGATATACTTCTTATAGTATCATTTGCTGTGGAATTTTCCTCTTACCCAGAGTTCTTCAAAAAGACCAGTAACATCCATCTTTGAACAGCATAGAAAAATCTGTCACAATCGTTAGGTACCTGTAAGAGGCTGTACATGTTGCAGGAAAATGGCTGTCATTTTACAGTACTGAGCAGTTCTTGACATAGTGAATTAGGAGATTTCTTAGGTTGTAGAAATGGGGTTGATGAAACCACTGTCCATGAAGGAGAGAAAAAAAAAATTCTGGGGATGATATAAAAATCTCTACTTTACAGAAGTGACAACTTTAACAAATGGTAATATCATGTGTACAATAGAAGAAGACAATAAAGAATGAGTGACAGTTACAGAACTGTCAAGAACCAGACACTATTGATTCAAAGAGACTAGACATGAAGACTAGTTATAATCCTGAGTTTGCATTTGCTCTACAACAGATAACCCATCCCACCTATCTGTCTCCAGGCCATATTCTTTTAACTTTCACTACAATTGCAAATTAAAAATATAAACTCAACATCCTCAGGATCACTTGGGACTTTTATGACATAGGTAGAAGAAATAATTTTATGAAAAACTTCTGATGTACAAGTCAGACACTGTCAGAATATCTCCTACCTAAATTCTGAAGGATTTAGGCAAATTCAATGAATATGCAGAAGAATCTTTGCAGCTTCAATCTGTGTGTGTGTGTGTGTGTGTGTGCACGCATGTGCGCGTGTCTGTCAGTG
Organism: Tupaia belangeri chinensis; assembly: GCF_000334495.1. Classification (NCBI taxonomy): domain Eukaryota; kingdom Metazoa; phylum Chordata; class Mammalia; order Scandentia; family Tupaiidae; genus Tupaia; species Tupaia belangeri. The sequence goes on along the minus strand of NW_006159546.1, from coordinate 2,938,218 downwards.
TTTGTTTTTAAACTTTGCAGAGGGCACATCCACTCGCTAGAGAGGGAGAGAAAGTAACACCCTCTCCTTTTGGGGAATGGTCATACTGCAAGCCCTTTCCCTTCATTTCTTCATCCTTTGGGAATTCTGTTCATGCATCATGCACACACATGCACTTGGTATATTTTTCAAGTTGTTGGAACTGGGATTTGAACTGTGCATTCAGCCGAGGTCCAGCTTCCTTAACCACCGTGCCATGAGCTGGCTGGAACCTGAAGTTTTTGCAGTGTTCATTTTCAGTGCTATCTTTCTTAGAACCCAGCTTTCTCACTGTGAGGAGCCCCAAGCTATGTGGACTATGTGGACAGGTTATGTGAAGACATTTGTTAATTGTCCACACTGCAAGAGAACTTCCACCAACATGAATTTTTAGTTGACTTCAGTCATATCTGTCATTTCACTGCATCCACGTAAGTGAATATTAGCCAAGGGAATAAATTACATTTCAGTTGGATATTTGTGATAACGATTTTTTGGAAATAATTATTTTATCAAACTTTATATATTTATTTTAATTTGACCATGGGGGTGGGGGGAGAGAAGGCAATAAAGCAAGCTGCCAGGTCCGGAACTCAAACCTCCTTCGGCCACATGGAAGTCCAATGCCCCTAACCAACACGCCACCTGCTGGCCCCAAAGGACATTTTTTAAAGTGAAAACTGTAGTAAATTGAAAGCAAGAGAGAAAAGCAAAAATGGGAAAACTTAAAAAAAAAAAAAGAAGAAAGGTTTACACATTTGGCAACAAAAAATAAAATTGTTGCAATGCCTGGAAAAAGTTTAATGACTCTAATTTGAAATGATCTAATACTGTAATATGAATTGCAAAATAGACATGTAATAAAATGTAAATGAGAAATTTCAGATTCTAGATTAAATGGACAAAGCATATTTCAAGAATATTCTGCCTTAATCTGTTGTCTTTGAAACGTGGCATGGGACACATACAGTGAAATGTTGACTATAATTACAAGGCTTTTAAGAAAAAATAAATTAATAACTGAAAATGAACAAAATCTTTTCAAAGATTTTGATAATAATATCAAAATATTATAAAACCAAAATTTGGCTTCAGAATAGAGTAGGTTTATCTTTATGTAAGTAATCATTATTTAGATATTACTTTAAACTCAAGTATGTTTTGAAATTTTTAATTTATATTATCCTACAATTTACTGAAATCACAAAATACCTAAAATGTTTTAGAAGCATAACTACCACTTATACCAATTAACTATATATTCTAGATACTTTTCCATCCAGCCCTTACTTCATGGGATTTATTTTTAATAACCAATTAATTGCATAATGTAAAGTAGTTGATTGCAATTCTGTACATCCAATTAATTTG
>NW_006159546.1:2911558-2936798 GCF_000334495.1 Tupaia belangeri chinensis | reverse complement strand
TGTAGGGAAGGTTAAGGTAAAATATAATTAGGCAATCTGTTTAGATTGACTTTCTTTTAAATATTGGTTCCATTAGAAAGACACTTTGATTTCTTAAGTATAGATGCAATGTTACCTGATTTCTTTAATATAGATGCAATGTTACCTGATTTCTTTAGTATAGATGCAATGTTACCTGATTTCTTTAATACAGATGCAATGTTACCTGATTTCTTTAATATAGATGCAATGTTACCTGATTTCTTTAATATAGATGCAATGTTACCTGATTTCTTTAATATAGATGCAATGTCACCTGATTTCTTTAAAATAGATGCAATGTTACCTATTTCTTTAATATAGATGCAATGTTACCTGAGTTCTTTAATATAGATGCAATGTTACCTGGTTTCTTTAATACAGATGCAATGTTACCGTATGTTTACCATTATGACTTTCCGTTATACTCAAGTTTCTCATTTTTCTCCCCTAAGAGTTAACTAAAACGGTGGAAACAATAGCAACTTCTGGAGTAACTGTCACAATTTTAAATTCGATTTATAACATGCACTACATGTATACTATTTATAGCAAATATACCTTTGAATCTAACGATAATTAGTTGGATTAGTTTGGTATTTATTTGACTTCCTGAATACAAATAAATAACTTTGTAATTGTTGAATAATTATTGCACAGTAAGAATTGTATTACACATTTTCCTCCAAATCACAGATTTTAATGGATATGTCCTCAAATAAAAGACTGTTGTTCTGTTATCAATAATGAACTTTTATGTGGCATACAAGAACCAAATATGGAGGAGAACAATTGTGTTAACTGTATCTTCTTGTCTTTGCAGGCTAACAGACTTGAAGTCGATTTTCTGACAATTTTCCTATGAGCGTGCATGCTGCTGCTAAGATTTGTGCCTATCTTTGCCAAAAGCTAATATTTATGATTTATTGTATTTTCCATTTATAAAAAACTTACTTTCTGAGCATTTAGACTTTATGAATCACTTTGTTGGATATTTAACCTCTGTACTTTCCGTATACTTAATTTATACAACCAAAAGATGGCAGTGCTTCATCAACTATTCTTTCACTATCATCCTTATGATTCGTTTTCATGATCGTCAAAATCTACGGGGTGCAATTTTGATATTTTAAGAGAAAAAGTATGTTCAATATTAACAGTCCTTCAATAAATATTTTAATTTTTGAGCTCTACATCTTGATATGTTTCTTTTAACAAAAAGAATATAAGAAAATAAAAGCCCCATAGTCATTTTAAATGGGGTAGCCTGCTTAGATATTTTAAACACTCTTTTTCAGTATTTCTCTCAGCTTTATTGGATTATTTGTGTATAAATCTCACTGAAGACAGATCTTTGAAGACCCATGAAGGTACATTTCTGTTACTACAGTGGTCTTGATTTTATTTCAAAGGATTTGAAGTTTATGTCTGTGTTATCCTATCTGTTGATGTGAGGATGAATATTAAAACTGTTCCTTAGCTCAGGAGTTTTGGCTACAACTCTCACAAAGGTAGTACACATATATTTCCAATTAATATGTTAGGAATATAAAAAAGAAATGTTCATGTTTTAATGTAATAATAAAAATTCCAACTAAATAATTTATGAATGTAGAACATACAATTCACTGAACTTTGTTGTTTTCACTGTCTATTATAGTAAATATTAGCTTTCACTGACAATTTTTGGCACTTTCCCTAAATCTTTTTTTAATCATTCAATATCTTTTCATTGTTCTTTTTCTGATGATGATTATTATTATTCCAATTATTTTTTAAACAGTCTTGCTTATCCCTATAAACTAATCCATTTTTAGTGTTTTACATGAACTCTTTTTGGTGATATATACTAAATCACAAATTATTTCAATTCTACATAACTAAATCCAGTCTTATCTGATCTTGAAATCTGCCTATACAAGAAAGTTTGCTAGTGTGTATTATAATGTTATGTAGTATGGGAAGTCAAATTCCAACTATTGTGTGCATTTTTCAAGGTCAAGTTTGACCAAGGCAAACTTAACTATTTCTCACAGTTTCTCTGAATGAATTTTAGGCAGGTTTTTTCCTGAGTATAGGCTCCTGACTACCCTTTTCTTAGCATATTTACCTTATTAAACTTGAAATACTACATTTTCCTCTGCTTTAAGAAGTGAGTCTTCTCCCAACCTTTTGTCAGTTCTATAATACAGAATATTTTCCTCAAGGACCTGTGAATCATTGCTTTGCGATGTGACCATCAAATAAGATAGATTGCTTGTCTTCTGATGTCTGTGGGAGGTCAGAAGCCCAACCTCAGTGCCACCTAGGACACACAGCCGGCCTGATCCCCTCACCCTTAATATCTCGTCTTTTCCACTAGCTCACCCTGGCACTTAAAATCTCCCCGGCCTTTCATTTCAATGGTGTTAATATCAGTCTCTTTTCCATGTTGCAATCCTCTTGACCCTTACTGTAATAGCCTCAAATTAAAGTCTTCCTGTCTATTTAACTTTTGCCTGTTTAATTTTACTTTGACATTCTTTTCTCTTTTCTTTTTTATTAAAGAATTATTTCAACTTTATTCATTTATTTATGTTAATATGATCAGAGAGGGACAGAGTGGGAGTAGGAGTGAGAGAGAGAAAGTGAGAAAGCAAGTCTCCAGGTCCAGAACTGGAACCACTGTCCGCCATATGGAGTCTGGTGTCCTTAACCACCATGCCACCTGCTGGCCCGTTTGACATTATTTTCTGTTATTGAAATTGCTGGGAAAAAAAAAAAAAAGAAAAGAAAAGAAAAAAACATGTCACAAGGGATTCCCAGTCTTTCCTTTTACACATGATATATCTGAGACAGAAGCAGCCAGAGCTCACCTTTGTTGTTAATTTTTTTTCTCATACAAAACAAAGACCCTGTGGCTTGAGTATGAACACTTTCAGGACAACTTTAAGGCAGGACCCTGGTGGCTGTTAGCAGTAATGTCCATTCTATTTTTCAGTTATTTTACCTCACATTCTAACTTCTTCCATGCTCCATTGAATTATCCTTCATCAAGAATCACAGTGGATATAGGTAACCCCTATGAGGAGAAAATCAATAAATAAAGGAAATTGATTTAGAATTCAGTGAGAGTGATAAGAAGGCTGCTACAGGCACAGGTTGATCACAGAAAGACACGGTATCAGGTTTTGTGGCATCTAAAACTTATACAGTCTTGGAATACCTCATTATAGAAAATAATTCAGCGTATTCAATACAGAAGTGGCTGATGCTCTGCTCACAGGGCCTTTTACAGGGGCTTCGACAGGTGAGGGCCCTAAAACAGCAGGCTACATTTCCTTCCGTTTAGCCCAGATTGCAGGTGCTTGATACAATGTACTTTTGAATGTGAGAACACAAATACACAAATACACACACAGGCATGCACACATGTGCACACACACACACACACACACACACACACACACGATGACTCTATTGTAAGCGACTGGTACAGAGCTTCCACCAGAATTCAAAATCATCTGAATCCCATGTAAGGCATACATTAAACGCAGAGGAAAGGAGTAGAAAAATGTGAGATTAATACAGAAAAGATTTATGTCAAATAATTATTGTCTTCTCTTTTCTCTGTATTCCTTTGAGTGTGATATTGGCCAATGACTTCAAACTATTGTTTAGAAAACAGGGATGAGCTGATTGAAGACCTACCTGGAGATAATAGTCTGGCTATGATGTGCTTTGGAGATCTTCTTGGGTTGATTCTATTAAGGGTCTTTCGTATTTCTTGGGTCTGGATATTTGAATGCCTCTCTAGATTTGGAAAGTTTTCTTCCAAGATTTCATGGAATAGATGATCAATGCCCTTATTAATTTACTCACCTTCTGGGATACCAATTATCCGGGTGTTTAGGAGCTTAATGCTGTTTAGTGTTTCTCGTATAGTATTCTCATTTTTGGGGGTTATTTTTTCCATTTTTTTGGTTGTTCTTTCTAGATCAGAGGTTTTCCTTTAACATCCGAGATGCAATTTTCAGCATGAACTAATCTGCTTTTAATACTTTTGAGGGAGGTTTTGATTTCCTGAATGACAACCTTCATCTCTAATAGCTCCATTTGATTCTTTTTTATGGTGTGTATTTCCTCTTCTAGGTCATGAAAGAACTTCAACACCTCGTTTCTCCTGCATCTTCTAGAATTCATTATCTCTCAGCTCTTGCATCTCATTTAGTTTTTTCACTATGAATATTTTGAATTCTCTATCAGACATTTCCACAAGTTCTACTGTACTGTCTGTGGATGATGAGGGATTGTTCTTTTCCCTTAGAGGGGAGAGATTTTCTAGGTTTCTCATATTTCTTGTGCCTCCGTGGTGGTTTCTGGTCATTCTGCGACAAAATCTCTCCTCCACTGTGCTTTGCAATGCAGTATACACAGAAAGAGGTTAGTAATTCAGATTTATAAAAAAAATTTCCTTCTTAAAGCAGGAGATTCAATAAGTGTTGAAGATTTCAGTGACTCTAAAATAATTCAGATGCTGTGCATACAGGCCTACCTAGACATTCAGTGTGTGGAGAGTGAAGCTTAGAGTGGAAAAGTAAGGTTAAAAAAATAAAAGCAAAAAGGTAAAAACTAGGAAAATACTACCAATGGTGAATGTGTTGCAATCTCTCTCTCTCTTTTGACCTAGCAGTCTTCCTCATGTATTTGGGTGCTCTGGTATTGGGTGCATAGATATTTATTATTGTTACATCTTGGTTGATTAGATCTTTTAGCATCATTTTTTTTTTTACTCTTCTTATGCTGCATGTCTTAAAATCCATTTTGTCTGATATCAGTGTTGTGACTTCAGCCTTCTTTTTATTTCTGTTTTATGGAATACCTTTTTCCAACTTTTCATTTTTACTATTTGTCTTTATCAATGAGGTGTGTTTCTTGCAAGCAGAATATAGAGAGTTCTTGTTTTATATCCATTCAGCCAATCTGCATCTTTTAATTGGATAATTTAATTCATTAACATTTAGCATTATTATCAATATTTATGGCTTTATCCCTGACATTTTTTAGACCTTTTCCTGTTTTTGTTTTGTTTTGTTTTTGTTGCAGTTGTTGTTGCAGTTGACTTCATTGTGTTTGTACCTCTAGTTTTCCTGAAGTAGTACTCTCTCCAGTATTTCTTGAAAAGCTGATAATTGGTAAATTCTTTCAGCTTTTGTTTATCTGAGAATAATTTTACTTGTTCTTCATTAAAATATAACCTTGCCAGATACAGTATTCTTGGTTGAAATTTATTTTCTTCTAGTGATTTGAATATGTCTAACCATTCTTTCTTTCTTTGCATTGGTTCAATTGAGAGGTCTGATACTAACCTAATAGTATAAACTTCATAAGTGACCTCTCATTTCTCTTTTGTCATTTTTAGAATCTGGTCTTTGTCTTTCATTCTTTATCAACTTAGCTATAAGGGGAGGATGTTCTTATGTTGATTGTCGTTGGAGCTTTTTGTATTTATTGAGGTTGGATTTCTAGATGTTTCTCTAGATTTGGAAACATTTCAGCAAAAATTTCATGCAGTAGAGTCTCTATCCCTTTATCAGATTCTTCACCTGCTGCAATATCTATTATCTAGATATCCAGGCATTTGATGGTATTTTCCAAATGTCTTCATGATTCTTTTTTTTCTTTTTTCTCTTTCTTTTTTGTGGCTTTATCTAAGTCAGAGGTTTTGTCTTTTAGATCAGAGATTCTATATTCTGCCTGATCTAATCTGCTATTAATATTTTCAAGGGATGTTTTGATTTCCCATGTTACAGTCTTTATCTCCAGTTCTGTTTGATTCTTTTTTAGGACGTCTATCTCTTTAGACTGTGAAATGATTTTTCTATCTCTTAAAGTTGGTTATCTGTTTTGCTTTGTATCTAATTTATCTCTGTGTTTTGATTTCCCATGTTACAGTCTTTATCTTCAGTTCTGTTTGATTCTTTTTTAGGACGTCTATCTCTTTAGACTGTGAAATGATTTTTCTATCTCTTAAAGTTGGTTATCTGTTTTGCTTTGTATCTAATTTATCTCTGTTACTATAAATATTCTATTTTTTCAGACATTTTTGCAAATTCTTTTGTGCTGTCTATAGTTAATGAATTGTGTTCCCTTCAGAGGTAAATATTACCTTGTTTTTTCATATTTCTTCTGCTTCTGCACTGGCTTTTAGTCATCTCATGAAGTACACACTTTATCCTACTATGTTAGAATAGATTCTGCAGTGCTGGTGAAAAGAACAGCTCTACTTACCAGCCGTGTCTTCCAATGAGAGCAGGGTATATGTGGTCAGGTTTAGGTGCTTGGTTCCTCTCCCAGACTCTCAGGGTCCAGTGTACCTGGGGCTGAACCTGGAGTGATCCAACAAAAGACAGTATAACAGTTCCCATAGGTGTATCCCTGTGTAATTAGAAATCTACAAGTACGGCAGATAGTTCAAGAGGTATGGGCGAGGGGATGTGAGCTACCATTCCTATGCGGCTCTGTCACTCTCTCCCACTGTGGCTGGCTCCTGCACTATAGGTGGGACACTAAGGAAGCCAATGGTGAGGGGCACAGAAATCAGGGTGTCCGAAAGCATACACACCTGAGAGTTTAAAGGCATGGAGTGAGGGTAGGGGAACGTCAACCACAGACCCTCTGCAGCTCTGTCACTCTCTTTCGCTGTGGTTGGCATCCTTGTTTTTTTATCGATAATGCTTAATGGTGACGTACTTGTATTTGTAGACAGTTGTTATAGTATTTTCAAAACAGTTTTTATATATTTTTAAGCTGAACTATTTATTTTCCCTTAAAATACTGAATTTCATTATATCTGAATTATCCATCTCCCATTTTTCAGCAGTGTCAATGAAGTCTAGACTTCTGCACGCTTGCCAATTTGCAATCAGAGGTACCTTTCTTCTATATGGCAACAAAAGCTCTCCTGAAAGCAATTTTTGAAGGCACTTAGAGACAGCAGGCAATGAGATCATTTCTTTCAGTAGAGTCAACATTCCATTGGTAAGTGATTTAGCTAGCATTGCATGTAGACAAGCACTCAATACTTACACGTGGGATTTCTGATTTGTTGTGAAGACCCAAAGTATATGGGCATATTACAAGATTCTAAAATATATATGTATATATATATATTTTTTAATTATTTAGCATTCGATATGTGGAAAATATTAAGAATCTATTTTAAATCCCAGATTTTCTGATGAACAAAAAGTCAAATGAAACAGTAATAGGGTATGGTCAAATCAGTGGCATGGTGGTTAAGAAGGGTGGATTCCACATGGCCTACAGTGTGGTTCGAGTCCAGCTCAGTGGCAAGAAAGACACTGGTCATAGGTATGTGCGCACACTAAATCCCAAGGGGAGAATGGAGGAGAAGGGATTGTGTCATGACCATGTTCCCCAGGGGGTGATTTCTCATTTTCTCTTTCTCTTTGATGAATGCATGTGCTCTATACCAAAAACAGCAACAACAAAAAGTAGGATATGTAAACTAGAGGACATCAAAACAAAGTGAAATGAATATGAAGAGTACATTTTCCCAATTTTCTTCTGCAAATGTAAGGCTCTATTGACACAGTTTTTAATTATACTTGACAGATAATAAAAAATAATATTCATTCTCTCAGAAAATACTTTTTAAATAATAACAAAAAAATTCATTTCTGAATATAAATAGGTATACTGTACAATGCTTGGAGAAATGAGGTATTTAGCATAATCTTTTCCCTTCTTTCAAGAGATGTGTTAGGAAAAGAAATAACATTTAAATAAATAAAGTGCAAGAAAAACATAAATATAATAAGTTATTATGACTTGGTGGTTAATATATTAAAAAATGATCTCGCCTTTGTGAAGAAAGAAGTAACAGGTGCACCATATGGTGCTTTATGAATAGAAAAATGATTTGTGTATGTTCAAATTAAGGAACACATCATCATCATCAACACACGTAATGGAGATAAGGCAAAAACAGCATTTCCTGTCCATTCCATGGGGGTCAAGTGTACCCAGTGATATTCTGGGAGGAAATATTGAGATCAACTTACTGTTGATGTTAATATTCCAGACTTAGTGAAGTCACATGCTAATTTGTAAGTTTCTGACCATTTGGCATGCAAATAATTGCTGAAGTAGAGAGCCTCAGCGGGTTACTAACCTGTAAAGTATCCTTAGGTTTGCGCCCAATGCAACATCCTCATCCTAGCATTTCTTTCCTTGCTCTTTCTATTTTCCCCAAGTACTCCTTGGATTGGTCATTTAATTATACAATGTCCCATATGTTATTCATTAATTAAACATAGTATTTTGTATAGTTGTGAAAATCTTGGTGTTTAGCTCTTTAAACATCATACATACACACATATACCCACAAGCAAATGGAATCCTAGGGGAACAATACTTGTTGGACAAAATATTGTTGAGCTCTCTGAAAAGAGATTACATGATATGAAAATAAAATTGATAAAGCAGGTATGGCAAAATCACTGTGATCTCCATGATTGCTTATGTTTTTCTATTATCTTTTGAATTTATGTTTATTAATTGTATATTTTTTGTTTCTATCTGGAAAAAATAAAATATCATGTGAAAACATTTTGTTAAGTGTGAGAAGCAAGATATGTCTTATAAATGTGAAGTATCCCTCTCCACTTCACTTATATTATAAAGAGGTAACCAATATAAACCTGAAATTTTAAAATTTCATATAATTAGTAGATAAGTATATATCTATAAATAATATATGTATATACACACACACACACACATATATATATATATATGTTATTTGTAAGATATATTTCATTTTCTTATATGGTATTATCTTATAATTTTGCAATTTGATTTCATTTACAATACATTAACATTCTAGATCTATTACTATTGCTATTAAAAAAAAAAGTACAAGAAAAAAGAGTATATTTAGGGTTCAGTATCATTTATAATTCCAGGCATCCACAGGCATCCTGGGACAGGACACTCCAGATGAGAGGGTTTATCATATGTATTATTTTTCCTTTTATTTTTATTTTTTTAGTTTTTTTTTTGTTATAGGGCATGTGCACTCACTGAAGAGAGACAGAGAGATATTAAGAGGGAAAAATGAGAAATCGCCCCTGGGGGATGACCATACCACAATCCCTTCTCGTCCATTCTCCTCTTGGGATTTTGCATGTGCACTCACATGTGCCTGGTGTGATTTTTAAGACAACCAGGTCTGGGACTCGAACTGTGTTCAGCCATATAGAAACCCAGTGCCATAAACCCCATGCCACCTGCTGGCTCCTGCTCTCCGTGCTATTACTCAAGTTTTATCTCTTTTTGTTTGCTTATTTTAACATGTCTCTTACACACTCCACACTTCCTATTTGCTCCTTAAATGTGCACAACAGGCTTTTGACTGTCGATACCAATAAAACTGCTCTTGTTACACTCCTCAGTCGCTGTTAGAGGGGTTCAGCTTGCTCTCTAGACCTCATACCAAATTGTTTAGACCTCATACCAAATTACTCACAGTTGGGTACTTAATAGCATTGGCCATTTTACAACTCAGTCCTATTTATTATCTCCTCCCTTTAATACATTTTACTCCAAAGGCTTAAATAATATTTACCAATTTTCTTCCTGTAACTCTTCTCTTTGTCCATTCATAAGACTGTATCTTATGTGCCTACAAAATACATAAACATTCACTTTCAAACCCAAAACCGGAGAACCTTTTAAATCTTCTCCGTTTTTATTTTCTATATTTTTTCCATAGCCACTTATAGTCTACCTTTGAAAGAACTGTCAAATTCTCTGCTTTTTGTTTCTCTCCACCTTGGCACATATTCGTTTAGAGTAGAAGTTCCTGTGGTGTGTTATGGACCCTTCATTGTTTGGCTCTCATTAAGATGTCATAGGGACAAATTATTTTTGTGGGAAGGAAAAGAAAAAGAAGAAGAAGAAGAAAGGAAAGGGAAAGGGATCACACAGTGGTGTAGAAATAAAACGCAATGTTCTGTGAGGCTGATCCCCATGGCAAGGTTCCAGGTTCATGTCTGGTGATGTCAATAAGTAGGCCAAGCACACACATGCCATTGGTGGATGGCTGGTTGAGAGTGGGGTGATTGCAGCTACAAGACCAACCAATGGGAGATTCTTCGTCTCTCCCTCTCTCCTCTTTTTCTCTCTCATAAGAAATAGTTTACAAGGGGATTCAATAAATTGTTTCAGTTTTTCACTCTGTTCCTTACAGAAATACCTGAGACTGGATACATTTATGAATAAGCAGACATTTATTCAGTTCATGGTTTGGAGGGCTAGGGGCCAGGGGCCAATTTCTGGTGAGGCTACAACATGACTGAGGTCAGACTCTTGAGCAGAGCAGCTGCCCATTAAGTTTCTCCTTGATGTGGCCTGTGTCTGTGTGGCCTATACCTGCTTTACTCCCTCTGTTAATACATGCACCAGAGCTCAATCATAATGTCTCTGCCCAATGACCTTCTCACACCCAAATATCCCACCTTGGGACACTCTAAAGGGATTAAGATTTCATTTAACACCTTTGCAATACAAGCAATTCTCAACACATGAGCTTTTGAGGGGTATCCAGTCAGTACCCATTAATACAAATTCTAAAACATGAACCTTGGGGGGATAAACCATGAAGCAAACCATAAAAGAAAGTAAAGTTTGGGAAGGCCATTAAATAAACACATATATTTAGTAATTTCAGCATGCTTTTATAATACTTTGTGAATTTCCAAGAGTCCTATAAACTATGGAGTATCTCACAGGCTTTTCTCTTGCTCATAGTCTTACAGGTAAGTTACTCTGCTCAGAGCACGTTGTCTAACTCTGAATACCAGAATTCTTTGCAATAGCCTCAGATTTGTCTTCTCTTGATTGCTTCCTCCAAAACTCCTTAATACATTTTGGGTATAATTTGTGAATCTGATTATTTACTTCCTCTATATAAACCACCTAAATGGTTCTATATTGATTTTAAGATAAAAATCTATTTTTATTTTTTAAAATGATTCATTTAATTTTTATTTATTATTATTATCTTTTAATTTCCTATAGGACGCATTCACACATCCGAAAGAGAGAAAGAGGAAATGAGAAAGCAAGCCACCAGGTTCAGGACCCAAACAATAGTCAGCCAGGGAGGAGTCCAGTGGCCCAACCACCATGCCTCCTGCTGGTCCCCTAAGTGATCCAGACTTTTTCTCCTCTTTGCATTTCATTCTCACTCCTGTTTCTTAAATTGCCCTTTAACCATATTTAATTAGCTGAAATCCCTAAATTCACTCTGTTTTTCTTATATCTCCATGGTTTTCATGTCATTTTTCTTTACTTTTATCCCGTCTTCTTTACTGGTTAATTTCTATTCATTACTGGATATGATCTCTTTCTTGGCAATATGTTCTACCTTCATGCTCCCACTTCTAAGTGGTTTATTATCTTCTGTTGTTCTCTCCGAACTCCCAAGCATCCATATTCTCATGTCAAAATTTCAATATTTGAGTTTCATATTATTTTGTTCATGTTATTTTTTCCATGATGAGATTGATTTCCTAGCAGAGAGCTAGGTGCCTACGTAGGAGGAATAGAGTGACTAACTAAAATCTTTCTACAATTTTGTAAGTGAACTTTTTGCTATGAATTTAATAACTGCTCTTACTTCCTGAGTTTTGTTGCTCCTGTTAATATTATCTTGGCCACTGTCCAATTCCACTGTCATATTTTTGGTAAATTTACGCTTTATTATTTGCTCCCATTTTCATTTAGCAAGTGCTTTGGACTAGATAGATTTTTGTTAATATCAAGTATAGTATCTTTTTTTTAATATCATATGCAGTATTATGACTCTTAGGAAGCATCTGCAATGACCCAGTATCTAATTCCAATAGAAGTTTAACTGTTTACTCTTTAATATGATTGTAGTATATATGATGAGATATGTCACACTTTTCTTGCACATGGTGAATAAGCAAAAATAGTTAATCTAGCAAGCCAATTAACTGATCGTGTTTTACTTTCATTTGAAATATTCTAAGGGAAACAATATGATACATTTATACTTTTAATTTTACAATTCAAATAGAAATGAAATGTGACAAAGAAAATTTGCAAAATGTACCTATTGGGAATAATATAACATAGCAAACAAGGTTTAAGATTAGATGTTGTCTAATTTTCCATCCTTATGCATTTCTTTAACGGAACTTAATTTCCAGGCAAACAGTGGTACTATATGATTGTATAACTTGCCTAATCTAATATGAGAGATGGATAGATGAATTTAAAAACAACTTCATTGAGTATGATATCGGCTACCTGCCATTTTCAGAATACTCCCCAATAAGATTTGGTGGAAATTCTGTTAACTAATGTGCATGAAATTGAATACACTTAGGTACTGAAAACTTTTAGCTGTGGTCATGTGCTACATAACTGGGTTTGGATCAATGACAGACCGCACGTATAATAGTGGTTCTATGAGGAGCACATAGACGATACCAAATAGCCTAGGTGTGTAGTGGATTATATCATTTAGTTCTATGTAGGTCAACTGTGATGTTCCCACAATTATGAAATAACCTAAAGACACATGTATCAGGATGCACTCTCAAATAATAATAAAGTAAAAGTTCTTAAAAATGAAAAAAAACAGATTTATAAAAATTATTAACCAATATCTAGAAAATGTTATATAACTGTTAACTCTCACAGTTTTCTTTTCGTGATGTTGCTATTGTTATTTTAATTGATTTGTTTTTAGACGTGGATGTAAATATATTTGAAAGACACACTGTTGAAATGATACTGATATGACATTCTAATAGATCATTTTCCAGTAGTTTCAGCTTATTTGTCCAATATGTTATTTACTTCCAGAACTAAACCTTCCCTTCTTCCTTCTGCTATTTAATTTATCTTCCTATTTCCTCAACTTTCTTCTCTTTCCTCTTTTAGAACTTCAAATTCTTAACAGTAATTAAAAACTTAATGAGCAAAATATTTGAAACTTGGCACCCACACTTGTCCTGAAATATTCTCCAAAGCAATTTCTCTTTAATAGATTGAGCTCTGTATCTTGGGTTGCTCATCCTTTGGAATTCCTGAATCTTAACAGAATATTACACTTGACCCAGTGACTTGGCATATTGGAGCAGTTAAAAAATGGGTTGGGTTATTCTCAGAATCATGTGTGATCTAATATATATTGCATAATCGCAGTTAACATGATGCCCAAGGTTTTTATGATATCTTTAATCCTAAAAACATGAACATTTGGTTTGGAACCGGAAAGCCTGTTAATTAATTTTGTATAATTCCATCTACTTTTCTCAGTATCTCGGACAAGTAAGTGGAAAGTACAGCAGCTATTAAGAATCACAAAAACATCGACAGTCCTTTTTAAACCTCTATTTTAATTTACAAATGACTTTTCTACATTTCTTTAAATCCTTTCAGAAGATTGCTCTCTTAGAATGGACTATCATTTCTAAAAATTATTTATTTTGTACTTCCAAATATATGCCATTTCCCTTCCTAAATTTTAAGTAGAGGTAGATTTCTTCTAATATCTAAATAAAAATCAGTCTGTTTGTCCTTCTTCTCCTTCTCCTTGTTTCCCAATGTCTTCCATCTATTCCCATCAATTTTCTGTCTATGCCGTCCTGAGTCTTTGCCTAGATAGTAATTTTCATTGCTCAATTTCTTTCTCATGCCCCATGCTAATATATTTAAATAAGTTACATCTCTATTCATAACTTCATACTTAAATGTTTGAAATAGCTCTCTAATTGATATCCTCTCTCTCCCTCTTGCCATTATTCAGCCAAGGCTTCATTTCTAATCCAGCATACAGCCATTAAAATACATGCTTGTTGGGAGCAGCAGATGGCATGGAGGTTAAGGTGGCTAAATCCCACATGGACAACAGTGTAGTTCGAGCCCTGGACTTGGCGGCTTGAAAATGATTCCTGGCACATGTGTGTGCATGCCCTAAAATCCTGAGAGGAAATGGAGGAGAAGGGATTGCAGTGTGGCCATCTCCCCTGGAAGCAGGGGTTGGGAGGAGGGATTTCTCACTTTCCCACTCTCTGTCTTTCTCTCTTTGTCCCTTTCCATCAAGTGCATGATCCCTCTGGCAAAGAAATGGACACATAAAGAAAAAAAGAAATAAAAAAGGAAAACTACATGTTTGTCTATGTGATGTTCCACTACATTTTCATTGCTCAGTTATTCTGTAACAAGCCTCAGTTTTGCTAAGGGTAACACAGACTCTTTACAGAGTTAGAGGTGATTTTTCAAAAGGAACAATATGGCTTTCAGAAAGTGTTTTGGTCCAGCCGGGAGGTGGTTGGGTAGTGTCAGCCCAGGGGAGAGTGGAAGCTGTATGGGAGGGCCTTGTTCTGTTCTAGGTCCCACCTGAGCATGCTGGGTGCAGGTGCACCAGTCCTGTGATCCTGGCTACTGGGGAAGCTAGCACAGTAGTGGGAGGGTGTGCAGTTGGGATATGTGGGCTGGAGATAGGGCAACGGTGGGGTTGTGATGCAGTGAGAAACTGTCAAGAGTTTCTATCTCTGTCTTTCTCTCTTGCCCTCTTTCATACCAATTTTTTAAAAAAGTTGTTTTATTTTTTTTTCTAATAATTGTTATATTCTATCACATTGAGTAGATGGGGCAAAGGCTGCAATGTTATTGCCAGACAGTAATGTAATGTAAAGTAAAATGTAGGATTCTGTGTTAAAGGGAAATGAACAAAACAAGGAAACCCAGAAAAGGAGCCATTTATAATTAACTAAACCCAGACTAAGTGATTTTAACATCAAGCATGCAGTATTTTTAAGAATATACATAAGGGATCTTCAATAAGTTCACAGAGTATGCATACAATAAAAATTCTATATATGATTTCAAAAATTTTTATACCAAAATAAACATGGACTTAATTTCCATTTCTTATGAATTTCTGAAATCCTTTCATAAACTCTTAATTTCTCTATGAGTATAATTTAATCAAAAGATAGGACAGTTCATTTCCATCAGAGCATTATCGAAAGTTATTCATTACCAATTATGCAAGTCATAAAACTCAGTTAACATTGCCTCTTATGGTATTCGAGTTGTTGTTTACTATAACAATCTGCATTTATAGCTGTCATATGCAAATATGAACAGTGGCGATTTGAAACAATCTGCATTTATAGCTGTCACATGCAAATATGAACAGTCTGCTTGGAGACTCTTTTTAGATCCCAATGGGCTATGGGAAACACATAGTCTTGCTTAGTGAGGGAGGCAGAAACTAGAGATAGAGAGACCAGAAATATTTGGAATCTGTGAAGCAGGACACACGATTAGAAGGAACTCCACTAAGGCAAAAGAAAAAGAAAAACCTCCAGAAAACCTCACGTGATTTCGCGTTTTTTTGTTCCTTACTACAATATGTACAAATAGCATGCAGGTCTCTGGAAAGAGGCAGAAAACGACCCAGGAGCTCTACACAGAACAATTCCCAAAGCCTACAAAAGACTGTGATAATTCCTAATCTAAATGCTTAGGATCAGAAATGTTTCAGATTTCAGATTTTCTTGGATTTTAGAATATCTGCATTGATACAATGCCAGACCTGGTGGATGGTCCCAAGTATAAACACAAAATCCCTTTATGTTTCATATACACATATCCCAAAAGTAAGTTTTACACAATGCTTTTTGTATCACAGCACTTTCACTGTGACCCTTCATATCATATCAGGTGTGAAGTTTTCTACATGCAGCATCATGTTAGCACTCAAAAAGCTTTAGATATTGGAGTAATTCAGATTTTGGATTAAGGATTAAGGATACTATACCTGTATACTTAAATTCCAACTAGCCACCCTGAAGAGTCCACAATGAATAACAAAGTGACTCAAAGGGGTTATGTCTTATTAGGAATAAACTGACATTAGATTAAAAGCTACCATCAACCTATTCTAACAAAGCTTGCACACTTAAGTTAATGGTTTAATATAATCCCAAGGAAAGCTGTCTGCAAGAATAAAGACGACTACTCTTTAAATGATAACAGCATATAAAAATCAGCACTATAAAATGCCTTTTATCTAATCAAAATTAAGAGACAGGTCAAGAAAAAAGGACAATGAAACCTTAACTAGGAAAAAAAATTGTCAAAAGACTCAGAAATGACAGAAGATTAAATGATCATATTTGAAAAATATAATGACAGAATATTTACAACATAATGAAAACTATAAACCTGAAGTCCAAAAGGTTCAAAGAATTCTAAAGTGGAGAAAAAAATCTATGACAAAGAAAATCAGAATAAAATTGCTGAAAAAATGTCAACAGAAAAAACATTGTAATATTAAAAGTAGTTAGACAACGATCACATGTGTGAAAGAAAACAAAAGATAAAAATGACGACAGATTCTCAGCAGAAGTTATATAAGCCAGGATAAATACGTGATGAAGCAAGTACTCAGAAATCCAAAAGTCCAGGGAAGATTTGAATGACACCATCAGGCAACTTAACCTCATGGATCTTTCTAGAACACTACCTCTAATCACAATGTCACCAGAGGAGAGGTGATGTGATTGAACACTCAATTTTTAGGTGCAGATCCTTAAGACTAGAGACCCTTTATGGCACAAAAGCCATAACCTTGAGAAAAATAAGAATATGGACTTTTAAGAATATATTCAAGAAAGGGTTCAGTGGGCCAGTTACCAAGTGTCAACGGAACTTAGGACGGGGTTAGGTATTTCTTCTAATGCAGGTGTCATGAATTTTTAGGTGAGGAGGTTTATCATTAGTTTTGGTGGACTTTTGTTGAGCCTCTACACTTCTCGCCTCCTAATGGCAAGTGGTATTTATGCCCCTGTGGACTTTAAAGATATGAGCATGCACGAAGCAAGGATTTTTTTTTTTTTGCTTATTCTGATCAAAGACCTCCTGGAGTAAGGTCTTACACTGGTCAAGTAGTCAGGAGAATGATGGAGCAGGCACTGGTTATGTGAGAGGGGAAGAACATTACATTTACCGGATGCTCTAATAACAATTTTGACAGCAAAAGTCAGATGACTTTCTTCGTTGGACCCAGTGAGTCTGGCTGCAACCCTTGACAACAGTGAGGGACACGACAGCTGCCATTTCTGATGGAGACTTGGGATGTCTGCTCATATCTACAATGGTTAATCACCTGCTCTAACAATAGCACACACACACCAAGATAAGTCATGGTTGGGACTTTGAAACACTTAACTATGCCCTTGGGAGGACTGGAACCACACAGCACACATTCTCTGACCACAACAGAATTCTCAGAAATGATTAACATAAAATATTTGAAAAATTCTCATTTAGAAAATAAACACAATTTTGACTGATTCTTCTGTAGAAACATATTGTGTAATGAAATTAGAAAATATTTTTAACTGAAAAAATGTAAATGTTAATAAAAACACAGGAAGGTCAGGAGAGTGATTAATTACCATGTACAGAGAGCTGTATCCCATAGTTTGATTCCAGCCTGCGGAGACTAACAAACATGATGGGCAAATCTGTGTGCATGTCCACAGTTTTGACAGGACAGAGAATGAAGGAAAAAGAATTATGGCCTAACTACACTCCTGTGGGAATCTCTTTGTCTCAACCTGGTGAGAGCACATAGTCTCTGGCTATAAAAGAATGAATAAATAGGTAAATAAATAAGCACATAGTATTCAAAATGTGTGGGATTCAGCTCATGCAGTACCTACAGGTACATTAACTTTAAGTGTTAACATTACTAAAGAGTTCAAATCAATGATGTTAAATTTCCACTTTAAGAAACAAGAAAATTGGAATCAGCAGATGGCACAATGGTTCCATCACTGGACTCTCAGGGAGTCAACCACTGTTCGAGTCCCAAACCAGGTGGCTTAGACTCATGCCAGGGGTATGTGTGTGCATGCCCAAGATCCTAAGTGGAGAATGGATTTTAGGTCTCTCTCTAAAAAAAATAAAAGTATAAAATATAAATAATTATTACATAGAAGAGAAGTTGGATTCTTCATTAAAATACCTTCTTTCAAAAAGCTACATGCCCAAGTGATCTTACTGATAAATTTGTATTAATGCATTAATGGAGAATTAATACTAATGGAACAAATCAAAAAGGAATACTTCCCAACTAATTGAAAGAGGACATTACTCTGATATTACTCTGCCTAACACTTGCACCGTTGCGCTGTCAAATTATTTCAATAGTATCCCATAATAATTTTCAGAATGTCTTCTAATCATTTCATTTTGTCCGTAAATACATAGTCATTATAAGTATAAATAAGCATGTATTCAGGGCCAACCATTTGGTTCTAGTGTACATAAAATCTCAGTAGACATTATTTTATGTGCATTTATTTTTCATATTAAAGTTTGCAAATTATATTGAGGTTTTAAAAATTATGTGTGCACATATGTCTTATTTTCTATGACATTTATTTTGAGAGTATGAAAAGGAGTTATGTATTCTGAAACATAAATGGAATATTAGGTCTGATACATTTGCAAACCATTGATGTTTATCACCGGGCTTCTGTTGCTTCTTTTTGGTTCATTTATTTCCCAAATCAGTAAGGACTTGCGAAATGTACAATGTCACTTTTGTCGAAGTTATTTTAGAAATATGATGTCTTTTGTTAGGAATACATTCCATTCTCATATTTTTGTCTCTTTCCATTTTTTTTTTTTTATCAATCTATTATTTCACTTGAACCCTTTTTTTCATTTTTAATTCAGTGCAAGTGTTATCCCTTCCAAGTGGTCTCATATTAGAGCAATTGACAGTTTGATTTAAATGTTCTTTGATATATTTTTATTGTGTCATCCATGCATAATTCAACTGTGGTGCTTTGCCAATTAGGCTATGACAGTTGATCGACCTTATCACTTCTTCATTAGATTATAATCTTTTTTGTAGTAGGGTAATATATTATTTTGTATTTGCAACTCCATTCTTACCACAGTACTCAATACAAAATGTTTTAAAACTATAAACTGAAGGGAACCAGCAGTTAGCGTAATGGCTATGTCGCTGGACTCCCACGTAGTCGACCACGGTTCGCGTCCTGGACCCGGTAAAACTCACGCCGGGCACGTGTGCGTGTGTGCCCAAGATCCTGAGAGGAGAATGGAGGAGAAGGGATTGTGGCGTGACCATCCGCCCTGGGGGGTGATTTCTTGCTTTCTGTCTCTCTGTCTCTCTCTGTCTGTCTGGCGAGTGCACACGCCCTACAGCAAAAATCTCTCCAAAAAAAAAAAAAAAAAAACTATAAACTGAAAAAGGTGATAAACTAAATGGATACCTATTGTTTATCAATGTTTATAACCTGGCTGAGAACATTATAGTATTCTTTAAAATGGGTCAAAATGTTGGAGGAGGCAACTTTCTTCTAGCCTCTTGTTCTGCATCATGGCTCTGCAGCTGATCAGTCAGAATCTCCCATTAAATTTTAGTTACAATTTAAGTTTGAGTTTAGGACTCAACAAATGTCATTCTAAATTCATATGATTTACCTGTTGTACCTTATAGTTTCCTCAAAATGTTTGCTTTTGTTTTCTGAGCAAACTCATTGAGCTGCTTACCTTTGAATACTTCCTTAATTACGCTCTAAGATGTAAATATTTCCAATTTATTTTTTCCATCTGGTCATATATAAGGTGATTCTACTTTTTATGTATGTATGTATGTATGGTGTGTGCACTCACTGGAAGAGACAAAACAAAAAAGAGAGAGCTCACCCCACAAGAAGAGATGGCCATACCATAATTCCTTCTCCTCCATTCTCCTCCTTGGATTGTGGGCATGCATGCACTTTCAAGTTGCCAGATGTGGGATTCTGTGCAGTCGCTTAACCTCCATACTGTCTGTTGGTCCAGGGTGACTCTGTTTTTTTCTGGTTTATGAGCATAGACAACATTTCTCCGACATCTCTGTGGTTGTCATGTTCATTTACTTGGTAAGTGACAAAGTTATGGGAAAAAAAGTCTGAGAGGGGACACATACCAGATAGGATTCTAAGAACTTGTGATCTAGTTTCTTCCCAGACGTCCTTTATTTTCTGAGTAAAATAGAAATCCCATGTCTCTTCCACTTCAGTGTTTCTGGGATATCTGTTTTCTTATCGAAGAGATGGTTGGTTTTACTTCTGAATACCTACCTCCTCCTAAATGAAACCAGCTTAACTTCTTAATTTCCTTTTTCTATAGCACATATGTTAGAGATTTAGAATTACCACATTCAGGCAAGAGCACATGACCGTAATTTAGACATAACCTATCCAAGTCTGGAAGATTCTAATTCTCTATTCTCAGGAGCCTAAATTAAATAATTACATTCACCATAATATGGTTTAGGTTGATGCAATACTGATATGAACCTTCTAATTGCTCATTATTACTGTTTAGTTCTTTCACCGAAGTGGAAGCGGTACAATAAACAATTCCAAAATACTGATTCTCAGTTATAAATTATTGTGCACTAATACAAAAAAATTGCTTTGTGGTAGGTGAATGCTTTCAACTGTGACTCTCATATTTAGGAATTTACATTCCTACCTGAACAAGAACTGTATTTTGTATATTCAGTTTATAACATTTCACTAATTTTACATTCCTACCTGAACAAGAACTGTATTTAGGATATTCAGTTTAAAACATTTCACTAACATTTTTAATTATCAGGATGTATAATAGTGTATTTATTAATTTATTCACATTTGTACAACTTTTCAATCACTGTTAAGATGTTGACTGAGATCACTTTTATTTTCCTAATAGACAAATTTAGATATTTTTCTTTTAGAAAAACAATAAACTTGTCTGAAAAGCAAAAGAGATTCTGTTATATCTTTAGAAAGCATGCATTATTTTATACCACAACGGTTCTCCTTAAATACGAATGCTGAACCCAGAAGTTAGTAGAACTTTTTTTTTTCTTTCATATCTGAAATGTTGATGGAGAAATTGAGAATGAAAATCCCAAGTAAATTCTGTTCTTTTTGTATATCTGACCAGTAAAAATAGTTTTATTGAATGTAGTTGGGCCATATAAAAGTGAATTTAAAATCCAAATTAAATGATAAGTTTAAGAAATCTTAGAGATTACTTGTTTAGAGAAGTTCTAATTTAATTAAAGCATGCATGCTTCCCTAGGAATTATTGCTAACATTTTGGGATTATCTGTTGAGCCTCTTTCAAATATGTGTGTTGTTTTTTTAATAACTGTAATGAGTCACACTAATCCATTGAATACTCTTTCAGACTCTTCAGTTTTTCTTTAGTGAATACTTTTGGCGGAGACTTGGACAGCATCGCAAGGACTTTAGGGAATGGATTAGAGCTCGATGTTATCTGACATGCCTCTAAACCCAATGAGGCCCCGATACTGCCAATGAGTTGGACTGTAGAAGACATTCTCTCAGAACTCCAAACACTGAATATCTTCTTGTGTAGGGCAGGTGTTTTTAGTAGTCAGCCATGTTACCTGTTTTTCCAAGGACCTTTGGATATTCTCTGCATCATTCAGATTTCATTCCTTCTGCTGGTTTCACAGACGTGTTTGTAGAAAGATAATGTATTAATAGGTGAGTGTCTCCTTTAGGAATATCAGATAGTTTCTTTTCAAGTCCCTTTTAACTAATAAGTCCCCAGAGTATGTTCCAGTGTCTTCCCTTAACCTCTTAAAATCATCAAGCCTTCGAATATCTTTTTTAGGAAGGGTAATCCATTAATTAGCTGTAAGGACTCCTGAAGACTCCTAGTGTATTTCTTTCTTCTCTATTCAGATATTCCTTCATATGAGTTGAAAGAACCACTGAGGTTAAAATATTTGCTTCCATCCCTCACTGACAGAAGCAAGCAACTGCCCTTCTTTTTTCTTCCCAAATTGCTAATGCAATATTTTTCTTTGCGAGTATTCTTGTCTGAGAGACAGAGACAGAAAGCGAGAAATCACCCCCACCCAGGTGGATGGTCACACCATAGTCCCTTCTTCTCCCATCTCCTCTTGGGGTCTTGAGCATGAACGCACACACAGCTGGCACCAATTTTAAGCCACTGAGTCTGGGACTTGAACAATGGTTGACTATGTGGGAGTCCAGCAACATAAACATTATGCCATCTGCTGGTCCCATAGTGCTTACTTTCTTAATGGAACAAGATGCCTACACAGATTCCTGAAATCAGAAGAGAACAGGGAAGAAATTATCAATCTCTATTTCTTATTCAGGAACAAATTCCAAGTGACTCAGGTCAAGTTATCTCACTCAGGCTGTGGTATATCATCTGATAGTCCTGGCCAAGGGCGACTGACCTACCTCAGATGGAAACTGCTACTAAGTACTTCTATGTACTTACTCTGTTCTTAAATTGTGTTCGAACACCAAGGTCAATATTTCAAAAGTGATGTCTACTTAAGCCTGGGACAATGCTCAGTGAATGAATGTAAATTAATTAATTAAGAACAAAATAAATTTAAAAATAAGTAAATGAGTTACATACTATTACTATTTTCATTTTTACAGAGAAGGAAGGAGACTTAAAAGGAATCCAAGAAACAGGTCAAATTTCCATAGAAGACTTTGGAAGACACAGAAACCAAGTCTAGTTGGATCTGTGTCTAAAGGCTAAGGTGAGCTGAAAATGTATTATTCTCTCTGTTTGGCTCACCACAGTAAATAGAAAAATTTAAATAATATAAGGTAACCCCTTTCAATTCTAAATTGATCAATTAATAACTTCAAATTATAGTATTTTTTAATTATGTAAGTGTTCTAAAGAAGTTTCTCAATGTCTACGAAAAAAATCATTCTCAAGAATATAAAGAATTGATAGTAGGCCATTTGGATAGTAAATATTTCTTATGTTTTTCATCAGCAAGAAATTATCAATAAATTCACAGAAGAATTTAGATATTTATGACTATCAGTAGAGTTACTTTTTTTTTTCTTTTGGAAAAGATTTTGCTATAGGGTGTGTGCACTCGCCAGACAGACAGAGACAGAGAGACAGAAAGCGAGAAATCACCCCCCAGGGGGGATGGCCATACCACAATCCCTTCTCCTCCATTCTCCTCTCAGGATCTTGGGCGAGCACACACGCACATGCGCCCGGCGTGAGTTTTAAGCCACCTGGTCTGGGACGCGAACCGCAGTCATACATGGAAGTCCAGCGACATAGCCATTACGCTAACTGCTGGTCCCAGAGTTACTTTTTTTAAGATAAGACATCTAAGGACAGAAATTAATATAGAATTTAACAAAATATGCACAGATGCCATAGTTTCAGTAACTTAGGCCTTTTTTAATTTTTGCATACTTTACTTGATCATAAAATGGTGAACATACAGAGCTAAAAATGTATTTGTAAACTTATTCTTAGGATACACTTAATATAACCTTAGTGCAAGGGAACTCTATAAGCAAACTTAATCTTAGCTTTTACGAAATCATTAAGTGAAATTTCTAGGAAAAGTTATGGGCAATTAAAGACATCCTTTAAAAAATAACTCTTAAATCCAGTTTCCCAAAATAAAGAAAAAAAAAGATTCTTAAATCACAAATCTCTTAGCCCTGCATCTCCCAATAAAAATGATTTTGCTATTTCTTATCATTAATCTTTCAACCTTCTGTTCAAAACAAAAATTATTCTTCCATCTTGTCATGAATCTGTCAAAGGCACTGCTTCCAGCAAAATTGACTTCTCAAATTTATGTTTCTTTCCCTGAATCTCTCAAGCCTATGTTCCCCATTTTAAAAATAAAATAAAATTCCTGTTCTGTACTTCTGATGTCTTTGGGTCACAGGAAAAGTATATTTTTGCTTTGGTTAAAGTTCTTCTTCTGGTGCAAATATCTGTAACTATTAAAATATGTCTAGGGACCAGCAGTTAGTGTAATGGCTATGTTGCTGGACTCCCATGTAGTCAACCGCAGTTCGCGTCCCGGACCCGGTGGCTTAAAACTCACACCGGGTGCATGTGCAGTCGTGCCCAAGATCCCGAGAGTAGAATGGAGGAGAAGGGATTGTGCCGTGGCCATCCCCCTGGGGGGGTGATTTCTCGCTTTCTCTCTGTCTCTCTCTGTCTGGCTGGCGAGCGCATACGCCCTATGGCAAAAACCTCTCAAAAAAATGTCTACAAATATATTTCTTACCAAGCATAGGGGAAAAATAGATAAATAAGTTATCAATGACCATCTTTAAATGCATAAATGATTTATGCTTGAAATATATAAAAACACATTTGGAATTAAAAATAGGTTATATGATTATGACTTGTTTTATGATTATGTATTTCATAGCATTTTTCTTTAATTTGCCAAGGGCATTTATAATCTCTGTAGAGAGACAGAGACAGTGAGACACGGAGCAGGAAAGCACTATCCTATAAGGAATGTTTGCTCTGAAATCCTGACTTCTCCCCTTTTGGTTTATTGGGCGGATTTGGGATATATGGACACATACTTAGCATATCTCTGAAGCCACCAAGTTGGGGAATCAAACTAACTTTTAGAAGTTGAGCTCACCTCCCTAAACTGACAATCAGCAAGGATAGGGGAGACCTCAATCTTGCGAGCACAAAGAGCTCAATTCCCTCAACAACCTGAATGAACTCAGAAGCGTCCTGCCCTTGAGCTTCCAAATGAGAGGCCAGGCTTCCTGCAGTCTTGATTTGGCATTATATGGTCTTGAGCAGAAGACCCAGTTATGCCCTCCCTGACTTCTGACCTACCAAACATGGCGTAGTAGATGATCCTTTAAGTTCCAAATTTGCAGTCATGTAGCAATAAGAGAAGTCATACACATCAGACAAGGAGAGTTGAAAATGTAACAATATAGTCCCATAGGACTTATAATATCTGCATACAGAAATTCTAGGTGAGCCAATAAACCTTAATCTAGTTATTACAGAAAAAATTTCTGACCCGAAGATTTCTACTAGGAGTGCGAGTATCACATTACAGATTAAATTCATCTTGGGAGACCCAGAGCAGAGGTGCGTGCTGCTGGAGCCCTGTAGGAAGTTCAGGTCATCTGAACACACAGGGCACACTGCTCACAATTCCAGCTGGCTGGAGCCTTGCGGGGATTGGGGTGTGACACTGTGCAGGGGTCTCTCTCTTTCTCGCTCATGAAAGAAAGAAACAAAAAATTTCCACCTC
>NW_006159546.1:2909776-2911535 GCF_000334495.1 Tupaia belangeri chinensis | reverse complement strand
AGGAAATAAAATACTTTTCAAGGTAGCCAAGAAATTGTATATCATTCTAAAAGTTGCCACATGTATTCAGTACTCTCTGTCTTTTAAAGCATCTATTTCAAAAACTAGTTTGGTGAGTGGAGCTGATCTCCAGAATAAAATGAGCAATCGATCAATTCAACTTCCGATTTGTTTACTGATTTCCATATTAAGTGTTTTTTTTTTTTTTTTCAAATAACTTCTATTTTCACTTTATTCATCCTGGAAAATCATTTTTCCATTTTGCCCTAAAATCATCATACTTCTTGTCTAGACTGTTTTGGGTCATATTTTTATATTCTTTGAAGTGGCAATTTTGTTGTTTTTGTTGTGGCAATAATATACCTCCATTGCTTACTAGGAATTATTTACCACATTTATATTGTTATCTAATAGTAAAAGATTTATCCTCCACTACTTCATTTATATAAACTGCCTCATTGAGTTATTTTAATATTTTCTTTCATTACTACATTAAAAGCTCTTTGGGAGCCAGCAGGATGGTGTAGTTTTTGAGGCAATGGACTCCATGTGACCAACAGCCATTCAAGTCCCAGACCCAGTGATCTGAAACTAATAGCAGGTGCCCCAAATCCCTAGATGAGAATGGAGAAGGGATTGCAGCATGGCCATCCCCATAGGGGATGATTTCCGACTTTCGCAGCATGGCCATCTCCATAGGGGATGATTTCCCCCTTTTGGTCTCTGTCCCTCTCTGTGTCTCCAGTGAATGCTCACACCCTATAGCAAAAATTTCTCTCAAAAAAAAAAAAAATAAATAAATAAATAAAAAGCTCTTTAAGAAGACTAGGTCTTATTCATGTTTTCATTCTGTAGCCACTGGTAGAGCATACAGGTCTCATTAAATACCTGATAGTGTTTAATGGTAAGAAATTAATATTGGTAATTATCTCAAAATGGTAACAAAACTTCAATAAATAAATATGCTAGTGTCAAGTAAAGACATCACTCAATTTTGGGTTATCACTATTATAATTAACATTGCTTATTATGTCTTGAAAATCTAGTTTTTCTTTATTTGCATAGCATGAAAATAAACATTATGTAGATATTAAATATGAGGTAGAATGAAAATCTCATGTATTCGTGAAGGCCTGGGACCAGCAGATGGCATAATGGTTATGTCACTGGACTCCCACCTGCCCGACTGCAGCTCTAGTTCTGAACCTGGAGACTTGAAAACTCATGACGGCAAGACCAGCAGGTGCATAATGATTACATCACTGGAATCCCATGTAGTTGATTGTGGTTCAAGTCCTGGACCCAGCAGCTTAAAACTCACGCTGAGTGTGTGTATGTGCGTGTCCCAAGATCCCAAGAGAAGAATGGAGGAAAAGGGATTGCGACATGTCCCATCTGGGGGGGGGGTGATTTCTCACTTTCTGTCTCTCTGTCTCTCCAGAGAGCACAGGTACCCTATAACAAAAATCTCTCTCTAGTAAAAAGAAAACAGAGAGAAAAGAAACTGATGCAGGATGCCTGTGTATGTTTTAAGATCCTAAGAGGAGAATGGAGGAGAAGCGATTGCGCCGTAACCATCCCGCCTGGGGAGTGATTTTTTTTCTTTTTGTCTTTCTGTTTTTCTCTGTTTCTCCAGTGAGTACACACACCCAATAACAAAAATTTCTCTACAGAAAGAAAGAAAAAAAGAAAGAAAGAAAGAAAGAAAGAAAGAAAGAAAGAAAGAAAGAAAGAAAGAAAGAAAGAAAAAAGAAAGAAA
>NW_006159546.1:2898341-2908725 GCF_000334495.1 Tupaia belangeri chinensis | reverse complement strand
TATGTGTATACATATTACATATATATATATATACACACGTGTGTGTGTGCTCTTAATCATGTAATTTTCTATGTTTTCTTGTCATTTTAGGGAACATTTTGCATTTTCCAGAAAAAAATACCGCGGGCAGAGAACCAGCACAGCTCTAAGCCAGCCTGTAACCTTAGTTGTAGATCTGGATTTTTTAAAATATTTTTTGAAAGGATTTTTGTCATACGGCATGTGTGTTCACCAGGGAGAGAGTGAGACAAAGACAGAGACAGTGAGAAGAAGAACCCCAGGAAGGATGGCCATGCTGCAATCCCTTCTCCTCCATTTTCCTCTTGGGATTTTGGGCACACACCCATGCATGACTGGCCAGGTGCCTTTTCAGAGCACTAGGTCTGGGACTCATAATGTGCTTGGCCATCTGAAAGTCCAGCGCTTTAATGACTATGCCATCTGCTGGCCCCAGATTCTGAAGTTTTACACCATTTCATAAAGGACTTTTCCTTTCCCACTTTAATTTGGATACACGCCACGGAACTTTAATTTTTTTCTGGTGTTAACACAGGAGACTTCAAAAAGTTGGTGAAAAGTGGAATTAAAATATGAGTTTATTTTGGTTCAAAAACATTTCAAAATTCATGCATCATTTTTCCATAGTCTGCATTTTCCATGAACTTTTGGTAGTTCCCTCATATTTAAAATGCTTATCACAGCCCTATTGCTGTACAAGCAGATAGTGCTGCTAAATATTTGATAAATTAGTGTTTTAATAAGATTTTTTTCACTTCGAGTTCAGCAATGAAGAGGTTTACATGTTTTTAGTGCTATAATTTGGCATACACTAATGGAAAAATGTGTTCAATGAAAGATGTGTTAGTCGTGTAGATGAAACTGTTCGATTAATAAATATCAATTATGTATTTTCTGTGTTGTAATATGTGTTCAGATAACAAAGTTAGACAATACACTATCCTGTCTAGTTATAAACTAAAATAAAACAACAACAACAAACAAACAAAAGAGAGAGAGAAAGTGGGCCATATAGTAGTGATGTGAATCAATATTTGTATCCTGTGTGAGGCAATCCCACATGGGAAGGTTCTTGGTTCAAGTCCGGAGATCTCCCTGACTATACAGAGCATCCGCCCATCATCTGGGGCTTGTGGATAGCTGAGCATGGATCATGGTGTTGGGACCATGTTAGAGGTGCGGTGTCTTTGTCTCTGTTCTTTTTATCTTTATCTCCTTCTCTCTCTGTCTCTCTTCATCTCTCTTGCTCATGAGAGAAATAAATACCAAAACCTTTAAAACAGACTAACACACCAATAATTGTAGTATAACCCAAGTCTTAGGAGAGTATTATTACAGCAGCCCAAGGAAGCGAAGAGGAAAGAGAGAAACAAAGCGTGATGATTCAAGAAAGGCATTCTAAATAGTTGATCCCAAACCTGGATAGTAAGGCATTCTAAATAGTTGATCCCAAACCTGGAGTACAGAAGGGAAAAAAAAAAAAAAATCTTAAGTATGAGACCAGTTCAGTGGCGTAGCAGTGATATGCTGCCCAAGCAGAGCTGGATCCATAGGGACAATTGCAGTCTCAGTGTCCCTTGACTGGCACATGCTGAGCATATGAGGCTGTGGTCCTGGCTGCTGGGAGGGCTGAGCAGGACCATAGCATTGGATCCAGTTGAGTGAGCTTCTCTCTCTCTTTCTCTCTCTCTCTCTCTCTCTCTGTCACTCATTATCATAAAATAAATAAGTAAACATTGTTATAAACGTAGTATGAGCAGTTTAGGCTGAAAAAACATCAGAAGTAAAACCTTAACAAGAATAATAATGGCATTAATAATGCTAATAAATTATAATTAATGGTTGGTAATTTAACATGGAGTCTTATTATGTTAGGATTTTTATGCCTTATTATATTATTAACCTTCACAGTGTAAAACTATGGTTTGAATGTGTGTCCCAAAGGCTTATGTAATGAAACCTGGTTGTGTGGTGAAGAGCGGAAACATAATCTGATTATAGTTTTGAAAACTGGTGCCTTTGAAAAGTGATTAGGCCTCGGGGTGAGGCCCCCATGACTGAACAATAGTGAGGTTGTGAGGAAATAGAATTGGATGGAGAAACACAGACAGCAACATGACCTGCCTTCATCCAGGCTGTCCCCTGGCAGGCTGACCCTCACCACATGTGGGGCTCCTGGACTTTGAGCCTCCAAATCATAAGCTGAATAATGTCCCCTGGCAGGCTGACCCTCACCACATGGGGCTCCTGGACTTTGAGCCTCCAAAGCATAAACTGAATAAACCTTCAATCTTGTAAATTGCCTAGTCTCATGTCATTCTATTATTAGCAACAGAGCAGATTAGAACAGTGTTGTTACATGGTTATCATCATCTTTAAACAACAAAGCAAAGAAATCCTCATGAATTATACAAGTCACAGTGGTCAGAGGTTTGTGTCCCCACCTCTAAATTCCTATGTTCAAATCTTAACTACCAAGGTCATGTGAAAGGAGGAGGGCCTCTTCGGGGTGTGATTAGGTAAAGAAAGTGGAGCCCTTAGGAATGGGATTGGTGCTCTTATTAGAGACCTTCTGGAGGCTCCTTACCCCTTCCGTCTTGTGAACAGGAGGGGAGCCCTCAGCTGATACTGAGTCTGCCTTGATCTTGAACTTGCCAGCCTCCAGAAATATGAAAATAAACTTGTACCATTTATAAGGTATCTTGTTTACAATATGTTCTTCAGCACCCCAAATATGCTAAGACACAAGCAGACATAGGAAATACTATTATAACATCAGAATTTGAACTAAAAAAAGGAAGAAAAAAAAAGAAAAAGAATTGAAATGCTGTAGTTTTTGAGGAAAACTTTAGGAAGTTTTATGCTACCACTGTTCTGATAATATGTCTTGTGCAAATATTATTTCTTACTGTGGTAAAATGCACATAAAATCAAATTTACCATTTGAATCACTTTAAAGCACATACTTGAGTAGAAGTTAGTTCATTCACAATTTGGTGTAAGCATCGCAAGTATCTTGTTCCAGAACATCTTCATCAACTCCAAACCAAACTCCACACCTTTCAGCAGTCACCTTCTCTTCTCTCCTTCCACTTTTTTTCTATACTCTGGCTTTCTGTATTTATTTTTTCATATTTTGGACCATTCTCCCAACATGCTGTTTGGCACATTCTTGTTGATCGTAGATGTGTTGGCAATACATTTTTATTTAAATTGTGTTCATCTGTGGTGCCCTTATTTATTCTTGACCTTGATCATGATTGATTTTTTTGCAAGTCATAATAAAATTATTTGAAAAGTATCAAAGTTTACTATTGCATTTATTTTTATTAATAATATTAAAGAACATGCCCAGTCCAAAGTTAGTAATACTGATCTAAATCCTTAATTGGCACTCAGTATCTTAGATTTTAATTTTTTTGTGGTTAAAATTATTGACATTTATTTATTATTTATAAAGTATTTCTCAAGAATTATTTAACTTTATTTATTATTATTATTTCCTAGTTTGATCAGATAGAGAGAGAGAGAGAGTGGGAACATGAGAAAGCAAGCTACCAAGTCCAGGACTTGAACCTTGTTCAGCCATGTGGGATTCCAGTGCCTTTAATCACCATGCTGACATTGATTTATTTTATAATCAGCAAGATCAATAATTTGAAAGTACAAATAAAATCAGAGTAATGAGTATTGTAGGAATTTCTCATCTAATTATTCAAAAAATAATTTCCAAATAATCTCAATGCTTTTGCTGAGTACAAATCCTCCTAGGGAATTCATCTATTCTTGTCATTGTCTAACACCCCAGGCATTTTTTATTATCTGCTATTCTCCATTTCTTTGGCTTCTACCCAGATTCTCCCTCTTTTGCTCACCACATTCAGATTCTCCCTCTTTTGCTCGCCACATTCAATGTATGACTCATTCAGGTTTATCCTTTTAATTTGGCTGGTCCCCACGTATTTACCTTTTGGAGCATGTAGCTTCTCAAATAGCTCAACAGTGCTCAAAGACATGCCTAACTTCCTCATCTTGCTCAAACTTGATGGGAATTTCAGTCTTTCTAGAATCCTAAAATACAAGTCACACCATTTTTGAGAAGTACTCACAATATGTTTAATTAGAGTAAGTAGCAGTTGTGATTAGCACAGTAGCCGCCTACTTGAATCATTTCAAAGCATCTGGGAGGTTCAGAGGAGAGCTCTGAATTCCTTCTTTGCATGTGTGTGCTTTTCCACAAATTATAAGTATTTAAAAGGACCAGCAGTTAGCGTAATGGCTGTCGCTGGACTTCCACATAGCTGACTGTGGTTTGTCCCAGACCAGGTGGCTTAAAACTCATGCCAGGCGTGTGTGCATGCATGCCCAAGACCCCGAGAAGAGAATGGAGGAGAAGGGATTGCAATGTGGCCATCTCCCCTGGGGGATTATTTCACGCTTTCTATCTCTCTGTCTCTCTCTGTCTTTCTGGCGAGTGCATGTGCCCTATAGCAAAAACCTCTCCAAAAAAAGGAAAAAAAAAAAAAGTATTTTTAAATATTCAGTCCATTGAGGAATTTTGTTTTTTTAATTCTAGAACATTCAGTGTGTCATATTGCCAAAAATGGAAGTTCTGCCATATTTCTGGAATTTAATACTAATTAAGAAATATGCACTCTATGGCAGAAACAGAAAGACTGGAAGGCATCAAAACATGGAAAGCAAAGGTGGATACCATAGCAAGTACAGGAGAAGGGCAGAAAACTGGGCATGTGGGAGCAGGGGTAAGGACAAAAAAAAGTGAAACATTCATGGCTGAAAATAGAAAATTATCTGTTGATAACAATGTTTTTGGCAATTTCTTGATTGGACTAACATATCATGTATTCGTGCTGAGAAAATTCATTTTCAGTGTTATAAAGATATACGGTGATTAAATGTAAAATGTTTTTAAAAATTAAATAAGAAAAAAAATAAAATGCCCTTAAAAAGCAAAAATAAACCCCAAAAACTCAAAGAAAGAAATATGGCAGAACTTCTCTTCCAGTAACTAATTAATAGTGTAAACTTCAACAAGCACCAGGGTCTGAATCTAAGAGAAAAATTAGAATGATTAAATGTACATTGAATCTGGGGTTGTGTAGAAGATCAAATGAGGAAAGATATTAGGATTTAGTCATTTTATATACCTATAATAAAAAAGCACATGTGCACATATAAATGCATGTATGCATATATGAAAATATGGATTTAATAGATGCAAATCATATGAGGAAATATTTATGAAAATGTATTATTAAAATATGTAAATTAACATAAATACATTAATATATTATATCTTTATATAATGTAAATTATGTTATAAACATATGTAAATGGAACATATTTAGCATAGAAATATGCAAAATATGTATATAGTGTGGATTACACTAGAAAAAAATTCTTTGGAATTTTAGAGGAGGAAAGTAGAAGAAAGATATTTATGTGAATTTTTAAATATTTCAGCTCATCTGATAACAATTTAACTATCCTAGAATATACTTTTCCTTCCTTCTCTACCTAAATTTCCAATCTCGTTTAATAAAGTAATTTTAGTAATTCCTACTCCTATTTATCTCTACCTATTTCAAAATAACAAATTTATACAAAATTTCATTAAAATTTCCCATAGTTATATATAGTTTTTCATAAACTTGACCAAAACAGAAAAGTAAAGATATCTGATATTTTAATACCATTGGTATTATAGAATAGTTACTGCAAAGAAAAGTGGATGGTAAGGAAATCAAGTTAGTATTTTTTTTCCCTAATTCATTTATTTATTTATTTACTTACAGTCATTCAATGTACATCAATACAGTATACAAAATGAGATTTTCTATCCAGAACACATTGTATATTGGCTCAGCCAAGGATATTGGCATATATGTTATCATCAGCAAATAATTTTCTGTTTCTTGTTTCTTATATATTTCCAATGAGATGTCCAACATTAGCCTTATGGGATAACCTTTGAAAGTAACTTGATGTTTCTTTCTTGCAAGTTTTGGTATCTTGTCTCTGTGGTTTTGTTCAATCTGGCTATGATGTGCCTCAGGGAAGATCTTCTTTGATGGATTCTATGTGGGATCCATTGTATTTTTTGGGTTTGGATATGTGAGTGCCTCTCCAGGTTTGGAAAGTTTTCTTCTAGGATTTCATGGAATAGATTATCAATAGCCTTATTAGTTTCTTCACCTTCTGGGATACCGGTGATCCAGATGTTTGGGTGTTTAATGGTATTTAGTATTACTTGTATGTTATTCTCATTTTAGGGGATTATTTTCTCAGTCTTTTTGGTGAATTTTTCTAGATCAGAGGTTCTATCTTCAACATCTGTGATTCGATCTTCTGCATGATCAAATCTGCTTTTGATAGTTTCAAAGGAAATTTTGATTTCCTATATTACAGCTTTCATCTCTGACAATTCCATTTCATTCTTTTTAAAGATGTGGATCTCCTCAAGATCGTGCCAGAACTTCCTCACCTCTTGGAACCGGTGTCTCTTTTCTCCTGCATCTTCTGAAGTTCGTCCTCTCTCTTCTCTTGCATTTCTGTTAGCTTTGTCACTATGAACATTTTAAATTCTTTATCTGACATTTCTGAGTTCCCTTGTATTCTCTGACTCCTGGCTTGACTGGGAAGCAGGAGAGTGAAGTCTGGGCAGAGAGTCTTCAGTGGTTGAAATCTCTGAATATGGCCGCTCAGAACTCAAATATAGATGGCTGCTGACTGACTTATCCTGGCTCCTGGCTAGACTGGGGAGCAGAGAATGATCTGGCTCATATTCATCTAGATAGAACCAGCACCTGTCTTTGAGCCTGTGTATGAAAGTGATCATTCCCATTTGTAGCTCTTTCTTTTTCTTTTACCTTGTAGGGGAAAATTACCTTTATAACACTTTTTTTTTCCCCCAAAATATATCTGTAACATTTCTAATTTAGGTTTTATTCTTTCAGAAAATAGCCAAGTATAAAAAAAGACAACTTCTCAATGTAATATTAGTAGCTCTAGGTTGGGTAGTATTATGTATCCTACGAAGTCTTCAGAGAATGAAACTCTGAATAAAAACTAGTTAGACAATAATGCTTTTATTTTTAAGTTGCCACCATTGTGCAACCTTTACCAAGTATTCTTCTCTTATCCAATCAAAGAACTGACTGCAGCATAGTTTTTATAAATGCTGATTTTTTTTTTCGAGGGTACTCATTCTGTCACACAGTATGTAGGAGTATGCCTTTGGCTATTAAAGGCCTGCTGGAATTAATGTCAAATGTACAATGTGAATAATTATTTCAATAAACATTATTTTCTCTTTCCATCACTTCCTGGCTCTCCAGTTACACAACCGCATTTGGATTTTAGTATTCACTTCTTGGATTTTTCCAGCAATAAGAAGACCATGTTCAATCATTTAACTGTCTTCACTACCCAAGCTATGCATGTCAAGAACTTTATTATTACTTTTAATTTTCTAGGTAGTTCTGTTCTCCAAAGCTTGGTGTTACACAATAGTCTGTCTACTGAAAATTTTGGTTTATGAAATTGTGTAGAGCATTCAGTCCCATAATCTGTAGGAACCAGGAAAGGCCACAGACATGGAGGTGAGCACCATTTCAAATGTTGAATGGGCCCTACCAGTCTAAGCTAGTAGTATTGGGGTACTATAGTCCTTTGCAATTCAATTAAGTGCAAGTTAATGCATCATTTGTGCAGAATTTTCTTAGTAATAAACAGAAATTAGATGTCCTTCGTAAAGAAAATGATGGGAACAGACAATAAGCACAGTGTTACTGCTGAAAAATTCTCAAGTTATTTTTAATATGCCCTATGTTTTATTAGGATTTAGATTTTATGTCATAATATTTTGGTTACTAAAAGTGCCTTTTTCTGAGTTGCTCAGTGACATGGTAGTTAGGGCACTGGACACCCAAAGGGCTGACTATGGTTTAAGTCCCGAACCTGGAAATTTGATTTCTCACTTTACATCACTCTCCCTGTCTCTCTCTGGTCGAATTAAAAAATAATAATAATAATAAACAAAATCTAAGAAATAATTATTTTTTGTAGACGTGCCCTTACCTTAAAATATTTATTGTTCATTATTTATAATACTACAAAACTATGATATTTTAGAAATACATAAATAATGTAGTTAACACAACAAATACTTTTTAGTTAGGGAAACATAATAATGGTAGTAATTAAAATATATTTTTAAATTTTTATCAGGATAGTGAATAGTGAGACTGGTAGCACGATGATTTTGAAGTACATCTTACATGTCTATGATTGAAGTATAATTAACTAAGAAATTTCTAATGTAAGTGTTACATTAAACACAGGTTCTGAATTCTAAGATCTTTAAAATAAATATTAATCTATATGATAATGCACATTATATATTTAGTGTTCATTTTGGAAATAAAATTTATTATATCATTTATGTCTTCACGATATAAATAATATAATTACTGCAACTACCAAAACTAAATTTAATTTAAAAATAGATATAAATATCTTAATATAAATGAATTTGTAGGACTGGCCCCGTAGCCTAGTGGTTAAGGGAGCTAGAACCCATCTGACCAACTATGGTTTGAATCTCAGTTCTAGTCACATGTGCATGTGTGCATGCCTATCATCCTGACAGTATGGATAGATGGAGGGGAAAAAGACTGCCACATAACCAAGCCCCACCATGGAGTGCTTTTGCTCCCTCCCTCTCTGTCTTTCTCTCTAATGAGTGCATGTGCCCTCTAAAAATCACTATTGTTTTTTTTCTTTTTAAAGAAAATCTGGAGGCAGCCAGTGACATGGAGTTTAGGGTATCTGCACACACATGGCCATCTAAGCAGTTGGAGACCTGGACCTGGTGACTTGAAAAAAATACCAGGTATGTATGCACATGCCCCCAAATCTCTCTCTTACTCTGTCACTTTCTGGTCAGATTTAAATAAATAAAGTTGAATAAAATAATTGTTAAAAATGAAATAACTATCCAGTCAATGCATATATAATACATATATAATTGATAAGTTATAAAATACCAGTAATACTTCTCTGCGCTAGAGTTATAAATGTAATTAAGACATTGTCTTTCTTTTTTAGCAGTAATGATACAATAAGCAAAGATAGACTTATAAGCAATTAAGAAAAATAGTTCACAGTAAGTAAATGTTAATAATGGGCAATTCCAAAGGCTTTTTAAAAAAGGAATGTTCATTTAATTTGTATATAATTCAGAATTTAAGTCTGAAACTGATTGTACTCTATCATGCGATTAATAAAGTTATTTTTGATAAGAACTTTGTATAGGGCTAGAAAAATCTAGGCCAACAATTCTAAAAACAATCACAAAAAGCTTACTATCATAGAAAGGCTATGATGCAAAAAGAGAAATACTTAAGAATTGAAGACATGCCTAATTCAAAATATTTCTCACTTATTGTGTATGATTGATTTTTGTGAAATCTTACTTAGTGCTTCTTTCTCTCTTCTTCTCTAGCTCTTTTCAAATTTTCTGACTGTTGTAAAATATCCTTTTCCACTCTTTAATCTGTGCTTTTCTCTTCCTGTTAGAAAAGAGGTTTCAAAAGCATTTGCCATGGCTAAGAAGGTGCTTCAGGCATACTTTCCACTGACACAAGTCTGAGGCTCCTTCTGTATTCTCTAATGATTCCATGAAATGTAAGTTTGCCCACCAGACTTACACAATCATTGATCGGTAAGGCCGCTTTCAGTCCAGGTACTTGTGATCCAGCAGTTGTCAGTCAACTGAAGTTTCTTTGAGTGTTTTTCAAATCACAGCAAATACAAAGGGAAACCTAAACTTCGATTTAGACAACTAATGTTCAAAGAGGATTCTGCCTTTAATAATTATATTAGCCTTACTCTTTGGAAAGCTCTGTATCTCCTTCCTGTTGACAATCTGTAAAAGAAAATAAATTGATATATATAAACACTATCTCCAATATGCAACTTTATAACATTGATCTTAGGAAAAAAGTACATATGAGTCAAAAAAAGTATAATGTGTATAAATAAAACAAATGTGTTTGATAACAAATTATTATGTAATACATTTAATATGTTCAAAACTGCACTCCTTATATATTTTCTAAATAATTTTCTCTCCTTTTAAACACAAATTACCTGCTTTTGGCTGTAATTGTATCCCAAGGGAAATGAAATCTACCTAATTCTACAAGATAGTTATTGCTATTATCAAAAGACAAATATGCAATAAACTTTATTTTGTACTAATCCTATTATGACAAAAGACAACATTTTCTTTTACTGAAAATTATTTCTTTTCTTTTTTTTTTTTTTTTTGGAGAGGTTTTCC
>NW_006159546.1:2822470-2898263 GCF_000334495.1 Tupaia belangeri chinensis | reverse complement strand
TCACGCGGCAATCCCTTCTCCTCCATTCTCCTCTCGGGATCTTGGGCACGCACGCACACGCGCCCGGCGTGAGTTTTAAGCCACCGGGTCCGGGACGGGAACCGCGGTCGACTACATGGGAGTCCAGCAACATAGCCATTACGCTAACTGCTGGTTCCCTGAAAATTATTTCTTTTTTCATATCATGACTGGTCATGTATATAAAGTGATTGTGAGAAGTCTATGAAAAAAAATTTAAAGAATGAGTTAATTTTGGTATAAAAGTGTTTGAAATTCAGCTACAGCTTTCATATAATACTCTTTAAGACTCTCTCTATATAAATTGTGTTTAGTAAATTACCTCCTGTAGTTAAAGCATTTCAGAGTAAATAAAAATAGTATCTTTTAAATATATTAACATTAAAAAATGTATTAACATTTAGCACAGTAAGAAGTGAATTGGATTATAGAGTCTATTTTAACGAGCTAAATATAAGCACTTATTATTCTTTTTTTACAGAATTATTGATATAATTGTATTATTATTATTAAATTTGCTATAGGGCACAGGTACTTACCAGAAAGAGACAAAGAGCAAGAGAGAAAGAGAGGGATGGTGAAAGAAAAAGCTGCTAGGTTCGGAACTCCAGTGGTTGGCCATGCGGGAGTCTAGGGCCTTAACCACCATACCACCTGCTGGCTTCAGGATCTATTATTCTTTCAAAGTAAGTAAAATTTAAAATAATTTAAATATAATGTTAGCTTATATTTTTTTGTTTCTTTGGGATTTTTAAATGCCTGACAATTTATGAAATCTAATCATCGAGAATTATTGAAAACACTAAAGAGAATAAAATCTAGTAAAAATAATTTTAATCTTTTTTGTTTTTAAGAATTATTTATTTATTTGCTTATCTTAACTTTTGACCAGAGAGAGGGAAAGTGAGAAATCACGCCACTAGGTCTAGGATTTAAATCATGGTCAGCCAAGTGGGAGTGTAGTGACTTACCATATCAGTTGCTGGCCCCATTTTAATAATTTTAAAAGAAAATAAGTGGGACATTATTTTATTTATCTTTTATTTATGTTTTTTTTTTTAAGAAAGAAAGATTTTTGCTATGGAGTGTGTGTGCATGTGTGGCCTTCCTGGAGAAACAGAGAGAAAAAGAAAAATCGCATCCCCTACCCCCAGAAGGATGCCCACACTGCAATCCCTTTTCCTCCATTCTCCTATGTGATTTTTAAGCCACTGAGTCTGAGACTCTAGCGGTGGTTGGTCATATGGGAGTTCAGCTATGGAACCACTAAGCCATCTGTTGGCCCCAATTTTCAATGATACTACATAATTTTTCTAATTTGCATAATGAACTATTTGTGAGTGAAATTAAACCACTTCAAAATGATTTTCAAAATGTGTGTGTGAACAGCACATGTGGGCACAGAGTTAATGAACCTAATGTGTGTATATGTTTACTCATTGTACTTCTTAATATTTTTCCTGTATATTTAAAAGTATAACAAAATACTTAATTTAAAATAGCAGCAGCCATACATATTTTGAGTAATTGATGTTCAATAGGGAATAGAGAAAGACAAAGGGTAGAAAATGTATGTGATCATGTCTATATATGCAGAAAATGATTTTACCACATTTAAAATCTCTTCATGATAAAAACTCTGAACAAATTCCACCCAGAGAAATGTACAGACACAATACAAATCATAAATGACCAGTCCATAGTTAGCATCATACTAAACCAGAAATAGTAAAATACATTTTCTCTAAGATTGAAAGATAAGGTTTTCACTTTCACCAGTTCTGTTGACCATAGGACTCAAAGTAATAGTCAGAGCAATTAGACAAGATAAAGAAATAAGATATCCAAACCGAAAGGGAAAAAGTTACATTGCCCCTGTTTGCGGACAACATAATCTTATACGAGGAACTTCAAAACATTTGTGGAAAACTGGAAATAAAACATAAGCTCATTTTGGTGTGGAAAAAAATGTAAAATCAGTGCATAGTGTTTTCATTACCTGCCATTTTGGTAAACTTTTTGGAGACCTTCTTACATGTAGAACATTCTGAAGAATCCACTAAAAAACTGTTAGAACTAATAAAAAATAATTAGTAAGAATCCAGGATACAAAATTGCCAAGGCCAGCTCAGTATGAACACCTTTCTCAGAGTGAGGAAGGCTGTGGATTAGAAATAGACACAATAGCAAAACACACAAAGACACACAAGTAGATCAAAGCGAGGACTGGATGGGCACTACTTCTCTGATGGAGAAATTGCGACCATAACCAGCCTCAGGTTTATTCTTTTAAAGGGCAGAAAATGGGATGTAAAAGGAATGGGGAAGAAGGAAGCAGAATGCAAAGAGAATAAGGGAAGTGAAATTGGGATGCAAAGCCAGTTGTTTTCGGATGTCAATCGACTGAAGATGTGAAGATGACTGGCACCATATAATTTCACAGATCTTTTTGGGGAAATAATCTGAAAAAGGCTTGTGACTTCCTTTAGCCTGATACTGGTCAGTATGGAGGTATTGAGTTTCAAGAGGAGCAGGAAGACAGCCATTGACAAGAGGCAGGTACTGCTTTCATATGTAGATGCTTCTCAATAGCCCTGCTAGAGTAGCTTAAGGAGGAGTTTATCTGCATGTGTCTTCAGGCCAAATGTTTTAATCACATGTTTTCAGATTTTTCAGATTGGCTGCTCTCCACACAAAATCAAAATATAATTTTTTTTATCATTTTTACAAGCTAACTCAAATTGTTTTTTAAAGAATCAAGAAAGCAAGCACCAAAATGTGCTTGGAATGATTTATTATGTGATCAGAAATGCTTTGTTTTGAATGAACATAATCTACTTGTGCTAGACAGGACTTTAAATTGGCCTTGATGAATCCTGTTCTCTGTTGCATACATTTTATATAATCCCCTCCCCTTGTTTTGGTAGAACCAGTGAACATGAGGAAATGATCACCAGTCCTGTGATCCTGTTACTAATAAGTTGACAAATTTAGTTAAGAGGGTGATTATCTAGGCAGGCTTGATGTGATTAAGTGAATCCTTAAGAAGTCTCTTTTCAAAGTCAGAAACATTGGAAATTAGGGACCTATGCCAGGGGCTGACCTGGTTAAAAGATGTGGCAGATTCTAGGAGATGAAATTTTCCCCTGTTCAACATCCCAATGTGGTCCCTTTTAATTTGCCTTAGCTAAAGAAACATAAGAAACACTTTTTCTTCCCAAGCCATGAGTTTGAAAGAGGATCATGAGCTCCAGAAAGGAACACAGGCCAAGGGAAACCTTGATTTCAACCTTGTGAGGCCCTGAATGGAATATTCGATCCAGCTATACCTGGGTATGTAGCCTATGGAAATCAAAAGATTATAATTTTTTGTTTATTTGTTTGTTTTTTGTTTGTTTGTTTTCTATTTTTGGAGAGGTTTTTGCCATAGGGCGCGTGCACGTACCAGAAAGACAGAGAGAGACAGAGATAGAAAGCAAGAAATCACCCTCCAGGGGGGATGGCCACACCGCAATCCCTTCTCTATTCTCCTGTCGGGATCTTGGACACACATGCACATGTGTCCGGCGTGAGTTTTAAGCCACCGGGTCCAGGACGCGAACCGTGGTTGACTACGTGGGAGTCCAGCGACATAGCCATTACGCTAACTGCTGGTTCCAAGATTAAAATGTTTTAACTAGCATTTTTTTGTGATAAATTATTACACATTACTAGAAAACTAATAACCTACTATTGTGTATATATATATATACCATTGCAAATAGTAAATTATAACAGTCTTTGAAAACAAAAGTTCAAACCCTCAAATCTAAAGATAGGCCTTGAAATTGTACTTTGTTCCCTCGCTTCAAAAGCATAATCCAGTACAACAAGATGTTGCATTATTTCTTTTCTTGAAGATATGTTATTTCCTTTTCATCGTATCTGAAGTCTCTTTTTTCCAGACCAGACCGAGTCAGTTATTTTGAGAAAGAAGACAATAGCCAACAGGTAGATTGAGTTTCTTCAGTAAATGAGAAGTGAACCAAGAATACATCTTTTACTTTAACATTAAATTACTTTCAATACTATAAATGGAAGACATTTCTTGAGGATTTATTAACTGTAGAATTCACAAAAGTAGTG
Organism: Tupaia belangeri chinensis; assembly: GCF_000334495.1. Classification (NCBI taxonomy): domain Eukaryota; kingdom Metazoa; phylum Chordata; class Mammalia; order Scandentia; family Tupaiidae; genus Tupaia; species Tupaia belangeri. The sequence goes on along the minus strand of NW_006159546.1, from coordinate 2,894,120 downwards.
TTACCTTAGCAACTCATGACAGAGAAATTAAGCTGTCAAAATTTCGATCATTCAAAAGGGGTCACTGATCTCCGTGTCAACACAGCAGATGAAAAAGAGCTGCAGGGATGTGCTTTGCCAGGTTTTTGAACTCTAATAAACAAGCCAAACTGTGTTTAGGAATTCCCTAAAATAGACAAGCAGAGAATACAACAGTATCTCAGTGTGCCAAAATGGATTTACAGGGAGTTGTGCACTGCACACACTGTCGAAGTCTTCGTTCACTAACACCTTTTGTGATAAGACTACCAGATATACCTTAAAAACTCAGGCAGGGATAGTCTCTACACTCAACAAAATGCATGTTTTTATCATACTATCTGTCATTAAGAAAAAAATCGACTTGGTCAGTGTTTTCCTTAAAAAAGTCTGGGATGACTTTTGAGCTGACATTTGCAGAGAAATTATTATGTGATTTACCTGTCCCTAAGTACATTATATAAAGATGTCACTATTTCCAGGACAGCAGTTGGCCTAATGCCTGCATCGCTGGACGCTTATGTAGTTGACCATGTTTTGAGACCCAGACCTGTTGCTTAAAGTCATGCTGGGCACATGTGCATGTGCTCCCAATGAAAGACCCCCGACTCAAATAGCCGGTGACCCTTCAGTCCAAGGAGAGTCACGGCAACCACAATCAACCACAAGAGTCAGTTCTTGCTGTAAAACACAAGAGGGCTTTATTGCTAGCGCGCTAGGACTCCACTCCTGGTCACAACAGACTCAGAGGGAAGTGGAGTCCCGAACAAAAGAAGCATGCAGATTATATAGGCACAGGTTTGAGGGGTGAAGGGGGGAGTGAGGAATGAGGGAGTGGGATACTGGTCCGTTAAGTGTGGGAATCTTCTTCTGCTGACTTTCTTGTTTACACAGGTGTCACAACCGGGTCAGGTCAAATACTCAGGGTGGTCCGGTGCCGGCTTCTTATCTATACAAGTGGCCTTCAGGGGTGTTTAGCAGATGTCTGGCTTTTCAGGACCAGGGGTAACACAATTTACAGAGACCTGACTTTCTGCACAGAGCTGAGCTGATACGAGGGAGTGAGGTAAGCCCCAGCAGTCTGCATAGCTCAGGGCTATTTTCTAAAGCAGTGGTGCAAGTTTTTTGTACAGAAGCAAAAACAGTAAGCAGTTAATTATCACAGAATGTAGTTTGAGTGCATTTTTATTCTTTCACCAAGATCCCAAGAAGAGAATGGATAAGAAGGGATTACAACATGGCCATCCCCCACGGGGGGTGATATCACAAGGGGAATTTTTCAAACTATATTCTATGTACTACTAGTCGAGGTAACACTGGTAGGAAGACTTTTTCTTTTTTGAGAAAGAGATTTTTGCTATTAAGGTGTGTGTGCTCTCTGGAGAGACAGAAAGAAACAGAGAAAGAAAGCAAGAAATCATTCCCTACTGGGGATGGCCATGCCACAATCCCTTCTTCTTCACACACATACCCAGCATGAGTTTCAAGTCTCCAGGTCTGGGATTTGAACAATGATCAATCAAATGGAAGTCTAGCACCTTAACCACTATGGTGCATGCTAGACCGAATTCTTCCTTAATAAACTTTATTATTGTTGAGGAACCATAGAAAGAATTACATTTATTTCTGTTAAGTAATTTGTCTCTCAGAAGCATCTTGCTATTTAGACATTTCTTAATAGTATGATCAGAACATCATGTCTTGTAACTAAGAAACAGGCATTTAATCTTGTTTCTATGTGTATTAGTTGAAGGAAGAGTCTCTCAGTTTTGGCAAAACTCTTTGGTGGTATTCTGACTACATTTCTTAATGCAATTTTCATTATTGATTTCTAAAGAGTAAGTGTATCATTGCTCAGTTCTTTTGGCTCCGTTCAGGTTAATAACACAGTTGGCTAATGGTCCCCAAAATATATCTACACTCTACTTCCTAGAACCTATGAATATGTTGTTACATGACAAAAGGAACTGCACATGTGTTATCAAGGTTATACGCTTTGAATAAAGACAATTATGTGAAATAAGCCACACTGTGCCTAAAATAACTTGAGCTTTTAGGGATAGAAATATTTATTTGATAAAAATAAGCAAAATTGATATTTTTCAGCTAATCAGAAAAATGAAGAGAAGACTCAAATAGAATCAGAAATGAGAGGATATGTTTAGGCTTAAGGTGTAAAATGTATCAAAAAGAACAATCATACATGTCAATAAGTTGCATAACCTAAAATGAATAAATTCATAGAAACCTACAACCTACTAAAACTGACCCAAAATAAAGTAGAAAGTCTAAACAGACCAATAATACACAAATAGATTAAATGAGGAAGCAAAATCTACCAGAAACAAAAGTCCAGAACCAAATGGTTTTATAAATGGATTCTAACAGTTAAAGAATTAGTATCTGTGCTAATTAAAATCTTACAAAATAAAAGGAAGTTTTCAAATGCATTCTTTGAGGTCAGTATTTACCTGAAACTAAAACCAGAGAGACACACTCATGAAAAACACATGCCGATATCGCTGATTGACATAGATGCAAAAATCAGGATCAGTACATGGTAAAGTGGTTGTGTTTCTGCACTCCCACATGGCTGACTTCATTTCAAGTCCCAAATCCCGTGCTTCAAAATCACGGCAGTATATGCGTGCACATGCACATGATCCTGGAAGGATATGGAGAAGAAGGGATTGTGTCTTCACCATCCTCCCTGCCCCTAGGAGGTGATTTCTCACTTTCCCTCTCACCCATGTCTGTCTGTCTGTCTGTCTGTCTCTCTCTCTCTGGCTGGTGCATGTGCCCTAAATTTTAAAATCTCTTAAAAAAAAAAATTCTCAGTGAAGTACTAGCCACCTGAGTTCAATAGTATATTAAAATTATTAGATATTATGACAAGGGGGATTTATTGCTGAGATGCAAAGATATCTCAATATTTGCAAAGCAATGTGATGCAGGTGATGCAATACATTCACAAACTTAAAGAAAAAGACCACCTGATCATTTCAGTAGATACAGAAAAGTTATTTGAAAAAGTCCTGCATCTATTCATCAATAATACTCCCAACAAAATATGTATAAAAGGAACTTATTACAACCTAATAAATGGGACATACAGAAATCCCCATGGATATCATTATACTCAATGGGACAAAACCTAAAATGTTTCCATAAGATATGGATGCTCACTCTTATCATGTTTAAACATTATGATGAAAGCCCAAACCAGAACACTTAGATGAGAAAGAGAAATTTAAGTATATATATAAATTAGAGAGAAAGAAGTTAAATTATCTCTATTTCCAAATAGTGGCATCATCATGTGTATTGAAAATTCAAAGACTCAAGAACAACCAAAATAAGACTGTTAGAGCTAAAAAATTAATAATAGAGTTTCAGGACACACATTCAACATCTATATCATTGCATTTCTTTACATGGATTATCTGAAAAGTAAATTAAAAAAACAACATCTTCCACAATAGAGGCAAAAGGGATTAAACTTATAAAAAACATAACCAGAGAGAAATACTTGTACACTGAAAATAAAAATGCATTGATAAATACAAAATAAAGGTAGAGATCAATAGGAAGACATAAAGATATAAATATATAGTAAATTATAGCTATTATAATATATAATGTATAATATAATTATATAATATATAATGTAATTATATATTATATACAATATTACAAAATTATAATATATATTATTTATGTAATGATTAGCTTGACTGTAATATTTCAAAATATAGATGTATATCAAAATAGTACATTTATGCCTTGAATAAATATAATTTTTTCTTTTCAATTATAACTAAATAAAAATTATATTCATATGATATTAGCATATAAAGGTTAATGGCAAATAAATAAATGGCCAATTGATGTTTCATAAAGGTACCCAAACCACGCAATGAATCTAGGCAATGACTTTTTGATATAAGACAAACAGCGCAGGCAAAATTTGTCAGAAAATAGAAAAATGGGATAGCATTGAACTAGAAGTCTTCTGCATGGGAATTTAAACAAAATGAAAAGGAAACCTAGGAAAGGTGATAAAATGCTTGAAACCCATATAGAGCTGATAAGTGTTTAATGTCCAAATTTATAAATAATTCATATAATTCCATAGCAAAAACATAATAATAACCTCATTACAAAATGGACAAAGGAAATTAATAGACAGTCCTAAATGAAAGCATACAAATACCACAGGTATATGGGAGATGCTTAACTGCACTAATTACCAGAGAAATGCAAATCCAAACCACAATGAGATATTGCCCCACACCTGTTAGAATGGATATTACCCAATATAAAAATTGAGTTGAGGAAAAGAAACCTTTTCTCTGTTGATGCAAATGTAAACTGGTACAGAATTTGGGAAAAAAGAACGAAGTTTCCTCAAAACATTAAAAATAGAACCATAATATAATCTAGCAATCTCATAAGGAAGCACAAATAGAGAAAACATGAAAACTGTGTGTATACATACAAACACACATAGTGTATACATTTATCTGTATATGGGCCACAGACTGTATAGAATACGTATATACTCATATGTGTATGTATGTGTGTGTGTGTGTATATACAGTCATTAAAGGAAATAAGGAAATGCTATCATTTAGGACCACAGGAATGAATCTGGAGGACATTATGCTAAATGCAATAAGTCAGACACAGAAAGACTAAAACTGTATGGTCTTACTTATATGTAGGCTCTAAAATACTCATATTTGTAATTAATAGAATAAAATAGAAAGAGTGGAATAGAATGAAATAGAGTAATAAAATTTAGGAGTCAGGGTTAGGAAAAATGCAGAGATATTGATCAAATGATACAAACTTTCAGTTGTGTGAGATGGTTAAGTTTTAGAAAGTTAATGTACCACAATGTAATTAAAGTTAGCAATATTTTTGTTATATATCTGAAATTTGCTGAGAGGCTATTGTGGACAGATGTCTGACTACTTTTCCTATTTTTCCAAAATCTTTTCAAAAGGGGACTAGGGAAGTCATGCCCACAAACATTAACATATCATTTATTTTATATTAACAGGATTCTTCCTACCTCCTGTTCCTGGCATAGTATCTTTGAGATGTAGATTAAGCCTTTCTTTAACTAAGCCATAGAATTTCTCTTTTCCTTGAGATGTAGATTAAGCCTTTCTTTAACTAAGACAGGGATCTTCCCTTCCAATCACCAACCTAAGAACTGTGGAACCCACCTATAACCTACAAGCCGCCCCCCCTTCTACATGTCCCGCCTTTTTGGGCCAGACCAATTGGAAATCTTTTCATTAAATGTTGTCTGTCAATCTCAAAAGCAAATAAAAGGAACTGCAGTACATGATCACCCCGAGAAAAGGCATGTATGCGTCTTCTCCGGCCTCGGTCACTCACAGTTGGCTTGAAAATCAACCGCATTAATGATTAATTATTAATTTTACAGTTGGTTATTTTTTTCCGTTGACACTATTTATTAAGAGTTCATATCATACACACACACAAAGAAGTAAAGAGATAACTATGTGAGGTAACACATTTGTTAGTCAACTTGACTGTGGTCAATATACATTGTATTTAATTTCTATCTATATCTCATACCAAGATATATAGCTTAATTATGTATAGCTATTAATTATAAACTATACTTCAATAAAGCAGAGCGAAAAAAGTGTCAGTATTTCTTTGGCCTGGATGAGAGAGATGGAGTAGAAGAAAAGGCAGCGCTAATTCTGAAGTCAGGAGTAACTTCATCTGGGCATACTGGCTTAAATATGAAGGAGGCCATAAGCTAGAGAATACAGGCAGCCTCTTGGAGCTGAGAATGGTGGCCTGGTCTAGTTCCAGCAACTGCATGCACCCTGATTCAGCTAGTGATCTGAATAAGTATAAAGCACATCTTCTTCTAGAGCCTCCAGACAAAAGTCTAGACCTACTAATCCTGTGATTTTAGCTTTGTGAGACTCTCAATAGAGAATTCAACTGATCCTGTCAGACTTCTGACCTATACAACAGTAAAATAACAAACTCTGGTTAGAACACTTAATTAGTAGTAATTGTGTGGTGACAATGGAGAATTGATACACATACTGCTTACTCACTAAGCTACTCTACCAAAGCACCTGACTCTTCCAGTCTGGTTTCCATGTCTTATACAACAGTTTACTCTACATCCCCACATCTTTCTACGCTTCTTCGTGGTCTGATTTGAAGTATGTATAGGTGCATTCCGCACTTTAACTCCCTACTAGAAATCCCAATCACTGAAATAACTGGCAGTCATCCTTTCACTCTAGGGATGAGTTAGGAAAGTAGTTTTCTAACTGCATAAACTCCTGGACATACCTGAAAATTTAAGTGCTATGATACTCACAAAAGTGTATCTGTTTCCAAATAAAATTCCTCACAAGAGTATTACACAGGCCAAGGAGATAGACTGGGCTGGGAGCCAGTCCTGGGAGTCTAGCCAGAACTAGATATGCAAAAGCAGTCTGGACTGTGGCCACAATCAAAGGAAACAGGCAGAGTACTCACATATTGCAAGTGGGCACATTCTATTGTAAGCTCACTTCCTGCCCTGAATCTTGAGGAAAGGAACTCCATTCTGATTTGAATATCCTTTTCATTGAGCACAGATACTATGTCAACAGCTATGGCTGATACTGCTGCTGCGTCTTTGTCTTCATCTTCTTTTTTATATTTTATTTTATTTCAACTTCTTTTATACATTCAATCACCTACATCACTTAGCTTGTAAAGAGAATGTTCCAACATGAATACATTTCTCACCAGTCCAGTTGGGGATACTATACAAGTTATAATGAACAGATAATATCCCACTTCTGTGTCCCATAAATGTCTTGCCTCTCTATTCTGTCTTTATCTTCTTGCTGCCTCCTCTTCTTTCTTCTCCTTCTTCTTCCTCCCTCCCTTCTCATCTCGGTTATTGTACTGGTGCACAGAAATATTCAAACATTAACATTATTGGAATGTCTTACCTATTGCCTTAGTTCAGTGTATGATGCTATAAAAGAATACCTGAGACTGAATAATTTATAAAGAATATAAGATTAGAGATTGATTTCGTAGAGTCTGGAGGATGAGATATCTTCTCGTAGCATCATCCCATGACAGAAAGAGGAAGAGCAAGAGAGTGTGAAGGAGAAGGAGTGGGTAGAGGGGTATTGTTTTATCAGAAATCCATCCCCTGGATAAGTAACTTCTGTGATAATAAAAAAAAAATAATAAAACAAACAAAAAAACCCCACCAATTTATTCATAATGGTAGAGGCCTCTCAATGTAATTGTCTGTTAATATTCTTCTTTTCCAGTACAGTTGCATTGGTGATTAAGTTTCCACACATTATTTTTTGGGGGGAGGGAGGAAACATTCGAATAATTGTACATATTCCTGATTCAAAACCTATTATCTTTCTAAACACATCTATAAGAGGAAATTATACACATCTATTAAAGTTGCATAGTAACTGACATTTATGGCGATTCACATTTAAAGAACTTTGGCTCGGGTGCTATATTAGATAAACTAATACACAACTTAAGATATTTCATTTATTCTTTTGTAAAAATCAATCTATATTAGTAGAATATCACCTAATAAAGATGTTAGTGATTTGGAAGTAAATATATTCCTACATTCATGGGGTTTTAATATAGAGGAAGTCACGTTTGAAATAGGTAAACGCATTTACTGTGGTACCCTGAAAATTCTCAGTTGTTATAACAACATATGGGAAAATTGCCTTTGAGAAAAAGCAGACTTAAGATTTTCTTTAAAAACACCAACAAACAAAAATCTCTGAATGAATTAGTCATTTCATGTGAGATCTAAAGTTTCAAAGAGCAAATTGATGGAGGAAAGAGTTGCTCACAGAAGAAAGTAATATTGCAATGATGCTGATACTAAAAAAATGCCTTAGCACATTGAAAAATAAGAAAAGGCTAATGTGATAGAAGTACAATGAGAACAGGAAAAAAAGTTGCTTGAGAAAAAAACAGAAGGCAAGAACCCAATTATAATGGGTGTCAAAGAACTGTTAAATTTTATAAATTTTAACCTAAGAGCACTAGGAGGATAATAGGTGACCTAAGAAAGACTGTGACAGGGTTGCATGCACAAGCACATGTACCTATCTACAAATGATACTGACTCTCAGGTTGACAGATACTAAATTCCTAATCAAATGCTCATAGAGTACTCGAAAAGATGTACAAAGCAATAACAGAGGCTTGCAGGACTTCAATACGTGCAAAATAATGGCTGCTAAGATGACTAAGATTCTACACTCTACACATTACATTATTTATTTATTTATTTGCTTTGGCAGAGATCAACCTTATAGAAATCCAGTGGCAATTAGAATCTCAGAATACAATATCCAAAATTATCTTTGGAGAAAAGTATTGCTCACTGAAAAAAGTTTTGGACTAACTGCTAATGGTGTGATTATTGGCACGGCACTTTGGTCATTCTCAATATGATATTTTTGGCAAATATTAATTATATTCCTTGTCATCTGATGCCTCATGAAGTGACAAGAAAGATAGATTTTTCTCATTATGCTCGTCATAGGGTAAGTGCATTCAACAAGATTGGCCAATGGAATAAGTCATTTTCTGGAGAAAGTATTTAATTGTTGGCATGAGATTTTTCCATATTGACTCCTGTCATATTAGCAATGGAAGAGTGTAGTTGAGATGGTAGATCTGTGCAAATGCAGCACCCTATACTGCTGAAAAATCACCAAAACACCTAGACTGGTCTCTGCCTTTGTGCACAATAACCCTGCTGTGCTAAGTTACTGAAATGTGACAGTTTATTCTTAAAGAAAATAACAGCCTGCCCCAATTAACACATTATTATTTGGATTCTATATTAGATTTTATTAATAGTAATACAAACTTTAATATTTTCCTCTGTAAGTAAAAAATTTGAGTTGCTAATTGTTCATATTTATTCCATACCATTGATGCCAAGTAACATAAGACCTCATCCAATATTATTTTTATATAGTTTTTTTTTGTATTTTATGCATTCAATCACTATACATCAATTAGCTTGTAAAGTGATTTTACCCAGCGTGAATACACTTCACACCAGGCATTTGACGTACATAGTCATGGCATCTGCAAATAGAGATCATTTCACCTCTTCTTTTCCTCTTTGAATGCCTTTTACTTTATTTTTTTTTTTCCCTCTCATTGCATTGGCTAGGTCTTCCAGCATTATATTTCTAAGAAGTGGAGAAAGTAGGCAGCCTTGTCTTGAACCAGGTTTTGTGCCATTCAGTTCGATGTTATGTAAGCGTTTTTCATAAATAGCTTTTATTATGCCGAGATTTTGCTGAGAATCTTAATCATGAAGGAATGTTATATTTTATCAAATACTTTTTCTGCATTGATTGATAAGATCCTATGGTTTTTATCTTTCTTTCTTTTAATATGGTGTATTACATTTACGGTTTTGGACATGTTAAACCCTTACATCCCTGGAATCAAGTTTACCTTGTATAATCTTTTTTATATGCTGTTGACTATGAATTGCTAGTATCTTGTTGAGGATTTTTTTCATCTATATTCATCAAAGATATAGATCTGTAGTTTTCCTTCCTTGTCATGTCTGTCTGGGGGATTAGGGTGCTGGAGGCTTCATAAAATAAATCTGAGAGGGTTCCTTCCTTGTGGATCTTTAAAAGTAACTTGAGTAGAATAGGGGTCAACTCTTCTTTAAAACTTTTGTAGAATTCAGAAGTAAAAGCATCAGGCAAGGGGTTTTCTTTTTTGAGAGGTTATTTATTACTGACTCAATCTCATTGCTAATTATGGTTCTATTCAGGTTTTCTGTGTTTTCTTCATTCAGTCTTGGTAGATTATATGTGTCCAGGAATTTATCCATCTCATTTAGATTTTCTTGTTTGTTGGCACATAGTCACTCATAGTATCCTCTAATGATGTTTTGTATTTCTATTACATCTGTTTTAATATTTCCTGTTTCATTGAGAATTTGATTCATCTGGTTCCTTTCTCTCTTCTTAATTAGTCTAGCTAATGATGTAACAATTTTGTTAATGTTATTAAAGAACCAGCTTTTGCTTTCATTTATTTTCTTTATCATTCATTTATCTTCTATTTCATTTATTTCTGCTCGGATCCTAATATTTCTTTTCTCCTGGAATTTTTTGGATTTTTTATTTCTGTTTTTCCAAAGCTCTGAGGCTTGCCCATTTGCACTTTTTTTTTTATGTGCACTAATTGAAGTTCTATGTTATAACTGGTTGTGTTGTGTCCTACAGACTATGAAAATTCCTGTACTTATTGTCATTGGTTTCTATGGTTCTTTTGATTTCAACCCTAATTTCTTTGGTAGTTGTGAAGTCATTCAGGAGTAGGTTATTTAGTTTTCATATGATTGTGTATTTTCATGTTTTTTCTTTTCCCTGAAATTAATAACAGGGTTAATTCCATTATGATCAGAGAAGATGCTGGATGTAGTTTCTATGCTTGAATCTGTAAAGTCATAATTGTGCCCTATCATGTGGTCAGTCTTTGAAAGGTTCCATGTGTGAGTGAGGGAAGTGTATATTTCATGGTTTGGAGTAGAAGGTTCCATAAATGTCTGTCAAGTGCTGTTGATTTATATCGTTGACATATATCTTTTTCATTCTTTTTCATCTAGATAGTCTGTCCAAAGTACATAGTGGGGTGTTGAGATCCCCAACAATTAGTGTGTTTCAGTCGATTTCTCCTTTCAGATCTAGCAGTCTGGTTGTGTTTTCAAAGTTTATTCCAAATGTGGCCATTCCACATTTTCCTATACTTAATCTGTTAATTCTCTTTACACTCTCACTAGAATGTGTCAGTTTTTGTTGGCATTCCTTTCCCAGAATGCAGTCAGGCATTTATTAAATTATCAAGGTAAACTGCTCATCATGTTGATCATGATTTCAAGACTCATGGCTCCAATGTTCGGCCTATTCTGTCACGTTGAAATGTTATTTACAAGGAGGTCTTTGGAAAGATCGTGGAAATTCATATTATGAAAAAAAAAAAAACTATGAATGGATTTCAAAACTTCATAGCACGAAAATAAATTATCATACTTCAATTTCATTTTCCACAAACTTTTTAAGTGCCCTCATAGATCCATGCCACCCGTGTAGGTCAAGCAACAGTTAGGGTTCCTATACTCACATATCTTCAAACTGTGGAATATGTCAATATTTATCAAACACTGTTTGGGTAATTACAATTTTCGTATCAACGACCTTCAGAGGCTTTTGGAGATTTTTATCTTACCGAGCAAAGTTAAAAAACATTGTTCTAGTTTACGAGATTACCTACAATCTAAAAGTACAAGACTTCTTTTATATCAGACTGAATTTTATTTTATTTCATTTTATTTTGGAGAGGTTTTTACTATAGGGCGCGTGAGCTCGCCAGACAGACAGAGAGAGACAGAGATAGAAAGCGAGAAATCATCCCCCAAGGGGATGGCCACGCCGCAATCCCTTCTCCTCCATTCTCCTCTCGGGATCTTGGGCATGCACACACATGCGCCTGGCGTGAGTTTAAACCACCGGGTCTGGGACTTGAACTATGGTAGACTACGTGGGAGTCCAGCGACATAGCCATTACGCTAACTGCTGGTCCCAGCCTGAATTTTATTCAGGATTGACTCTCTCTCTAAAAATATGTTGTTTTCCACATCTATTACTGGCTCACAGTTTCAACATACTTCAAGACACACCTCACAGTTTAACTCTTCCATAAGGGCCCATAAGGAACTTTTAGCAATTATGCTATGCTGGCCTGCTTTGAACACTCTAATTTTTTCAAAGTAAACGCTTCGGGCCCCGTCTTGGGCATGCACACACATGCGCCTGGCGTGAGTTTAAACCACCGGGTCTGGGACTTGAACTATGGTAGACTACGTGGGAGTCCAGCGACATAGCCATTACGCTAACTGCTGGTCCCAGCCTGAATTTTATTCAGGATTGACTCTCTCTCTAAAAATATGTTGTTTTCCACATCTATTACTGGCTCACAGTTTCAACATACTTCAAGACACACCTCACAGTTTAACTCTTCCATAAGGGCCCATAAGGAACTTTTAGCAATTATGCTATGCTTTTTAATAGTAATTAAAACCTATGTTACTGTCACTTAGCCTGTAAAAAGAAATTAAAATAAAATGAAGTAAAAAGAATACCTTCTGTTACTGTAAGTCAAACACTATCTGAGAGCTTGAAACTATTAATACAAGGCAGGCGCTCTGCTAGCCAGATACTGATTTGTTTAATTCTGTATATAGCTTTTTTTAAATAATGTATTGCTCAATATCAATTTTCTTGATAGCACTGGAAAAAAATTGATAGTCTATGCTAAAAATATTATTTTATTTTATTTGTATGATTTGTAAAGCATATATTTTTATTGTCCACGTTGGAAACAAAATAAAACAAAACAAAAAGAATGACTGCGTTGGCTTTTCCTCACCTGTTTTAGAACTAGAGCTTATCTACTTCCCTGCAATTTTGCTCATTGAAGAATACTTGTCTCTGTGTGATAGGACAAAAGGCTAATTAGTATTCAACAGTTTGTCACTGAGTCTCAAATAGGCACCAAAGTAATTTATAAGGCATTTGATAAGGTGAACTGATGATTAGATGTAGGTTAAGTCCCAGCATAAACTTCATCAAATTGCTCTACTAAATTCAAGTCTTTGATTGAGGGAGGATGAAGCAGTGTGTAAGTACTACTTTATAATCTGCAGGGTAACACGGGGGTTATTTTAGTCTTTTGTCCTATTTTTTAAGAGACATATTCAGCAAGAAGTAGCTCATATATACATTTTAACTTATTTTTGACTTTATACAATCTGAAAGTGTTATACAATTGGATTATTATATTTTTAGTCTGTTTTAGGTTCATTTCAATATTGCTCTTTCATGGTTCACTACATAACTATGGGACTCTACAAGTTAGAATAATTATTACATAAATTTGGGTTTATACTAACAGGATTATGTTCTTTTCAATTGGACATGACAAAAAGTCCTTCAAAGTCTACTGCAAACTTTTACAAGGGGAATCTTCCATAAATCTATGCTCATTTTGGAGTATCATGAATGACTCATTTTATCAAAATAACATAACGCATTATTATGTTTTTCTAAAGTTTATTCATTTACTTCTCTCATGAGCTAGAGAGATATACAGAAAGAAAGGGAGATAGTGTACCCCCCAGCATGTCTCAAGAGGTGATCTACGCCTAGAATTTAGCTAGCCCCAGATCACGAACAATCATGGACCCAGTGTACTCAAATAGATCTCAGGACTTGAACTGAGAACTTTCCTATGTGGGAATGCCTCACAGAACATTGTTTTTCACTACTATGCCACTAATAGACCCCTACGATTTTTAAATTTTTTTTTACCTTTTTTTAAGAGAGATTTTTGCTATAGGGCACATGTGCTCGCCAGAGAGAAGCAGAGATGGAAAGTGAGAAATCCCCCCCCACCCCCAGAGGGGATGGCCATACCCAATCCCTTTTCCTCCATTCTCTTCTTGGGATCTTGGGCACACACGCACACACATTCAGTGTGAGTTTCAAGCTGCTGGGTCCAGGACTTGAATCCTGTTCCACTACATGAGAATCCAGTGGCACAATTATTATGCCATCTTCTGGTCCAGTTTTTACCTTTTTATAAGTTCATATTTTCTAGCTCAATTTCCTCTTTTGCTCCATTTTGAGTGCTCTTTATTTTTCTTTTCAATTTGGGATATTTCTCTAGGAAGCATTGCCTTAACAGGGAACATCCTCATTGTACTTTGAATTCCTTAAGAAAAAAAAAAAAGTGCCTGCTGGGACCAGCAGCTAGCTTAATGGCTATGTCACTAGACTCTCATGTCATCGACTGCGGGGACACACACACACTCATCCACATATGTATCTTCTGTTTGCAATCATGATTTTCTACTAAAACATAAAATATATGTAAAATATATTCTTTCTGAAAGATGATTAAGGGAATACACGTTTTAGAGGAGAGTCAGATTTCAGAAAGGGAAAATGAAAAGGAACAAAACAATTATAACAGGCATATTTTTAAAAATTACAATATTTAAAATTCTAAATATATTTATAAAATATTAGCTACTGGGAAAAGCCGATGGTGTCATGGTTATGTCACTAGACTGCAGTTTTAGCCCCAGACAAGTGGCTTAAAACTTACAGCAGCACGTGTGTGTGCATACCAAAAACCCAAGAGAAGAATGGACAGAGAAGTGATTGTGGCATGGCCATCCTCTGTGGGCGGGTGATTTCTCGCTTTTGGTCTCTGTCTCTCCAGAGAGTGCACACTATATCAAATACTAGTGCGTATAAACTATATCAAAGATATCTCTTTAATGAATATATATATGTATATGTATGTGTGTGTATACATATATATATATATAATATATATATATGCTAATTAGCAGATAAAGTCCACAGCAAACAACTTTTTAAATGGTCAACAAAAATACTCATAGACAATGCAGTTGATGAATTAATATTCCTTATAATAAGCAAATAATCTGGGATATTGGATTTTTAATATTATGACCCATTTTTCTGAAATCTAAGAAGAGTTATACTCTGATAAAAATTAATTTATCCTTATCATGGGCAAATATCACCTATATCTTTTAACAGGAGTGATATATTACTAAATTAGATTCAATATATTTCATTCATAAAGCAAAATGTCAAGACTTGGTAGGGATGTCTGCGGTAAGAATTTAACAGGCAGGGTTTTAAAACTTATTAGGATTTTATTTCAACCATGTTTAATATGCCTTGTAGAAGTAACTAATTCCTGACAACTCTTAGTCTAATGGTTTCGACATTCCATGGAAAAGATATAGTAATTATTTAAGTGGGGAATACTAGCAAGTCAGGTTTTGATCTGATTATTTTATATATTTATTTTGTATATTTTTTTCCTTCACACCATACAGATTGCTTCAAATTATTTCCTAGTTTTAAAAAAAGACACATCTAGGACACCTCCATGAAAAAAAGTCAATAATCATTCCATTCGATGTTTATTACTTACTTTACATTGTCCAATATATGAAAAAATTGTACAAAGATGTGCTCACAGTCACATTTATAAATTATTAGCTATTAGAATAGAGCATAATGCAATACTAATAGAAATTTTATTTCCAATAAATTAATAATACTAATTATTGTTATTATCTAATAAGTATAAAGTGTGTTGATTGGCTTGCAACAAAACATTTCTCTGATCATTATTAGTTCCTTGCAATAATTCACAAAAAGCAAGTTGTTTACTAAATATTTTGAATTATTCTGCTTTGAATATTTTATAAACTCCTGAATCACAATTATAGGTATTTAGGCTATCAGAGTAAAAGCAAGCAGGAAAGTAATAGTAAAACCAAAACAGCCTTTTTTTATTGTGTTCTCAATTATTTAGATAAAAATGACACATCGAATAAACAAAAAGTAGTGTTTGATATGTCTCCTTAGGAATGACTTGGGCTCAAACAGAAGCCTTCTTGCTACTGATAGTAGAAAGACGACGGATGGCATTTCCATGTCTCATCCTTCCTACTGACCTCAGAAATGCAATTTCGTGGAGTCAGAACACTGTCGTTTTATCCTTGCATGACAAGAAAATGGGAGCAATACTTGTGTCAACAATATAAATTGGGCTGCCCCAATTTCAAATACATGGTCATTTTCTGTTTATGGCAAAACTAATGTGACCCATTATTGAAATGTGCTACTTGAAATTTTGAAATGGCCCAACATGTGTATCCTGTGATTATATGCCTTCCACATCTTAGTATCCAAGCACCCGCTACACTGCATTTTGTTCTTTCAGTGCTATTTCTAATCCTGTGCTTAGATTTATGGTAAACTATTCATCAATCAAAGTGGCAATGCTTTTAGTCACATTTCGGCGGGGTAGGGGATGGTTGAATTTAATCAACAAATGTGCATTTTACTTCTGCATAGCTAACTATAAGCCCCATTGCAGTTTTAATGGCTTGCTTCAGAGAGTCGCAGACTATCATTATTTATACAAACGCATTTTAATGTTGTTGCCTATTAACACTTGAAATGAAAAGAAGGATGCAGAGGATCTTTTGGAAGCTTGGGATGCCAATACTGCTATAGCTGCTACTTAGAACTGTCTTCAAATAGTAGACTGCTTGACTGCTACTGCCAATTGGACTTACTTAACTATTATTTCCCTTTAGCCAAAGGCACAGAACTAGGAAAATCTTTCTGTAAGGGCTTTGGCAGAATCTTAGCTGTTTATCATTTGTGTGGGGATCAAACAGGCCAGGTGCAGTGCTTACTTTAATGAAGCCAGTATTGAGATGGAGGTTTGCAATAGCAATATAAAGCATATGCACTTATTTTGCACCTTGTTTGTAGCTGCAGAAGTACGGCATTTCACATGAGAGTCCTGCCTTTCATTCATTTTGCAGAAATGCACACAGCAATGACATCACGTATTTAGATACTACTCACACTATTTAGTTTATTTGTTTGTTGCTATTTAACATGAACCTTTTTAAAGAAAAGAAAATTGCCACAATTCCTGATTAGGATACTATCCCATGATTGCAAGATGGAAAAAGTAGTGCATATCACTCTGAGGAAACAAGATTATTGAAGTTCATGTTCTAAACAGATGTGTATTTGAGTGTAGAATCAGTAGAGAGTGGTGATTTGGAAAGTGTTTCACCTTCTTTCATGTATATAAGGTTTCTCATGTCTCTAGTTCCTCCAAATACTTCTTTCTGTTTCAATTTGTTTTCTTCCTCAAGAGAGAAAGAGATGCAGAGAAAGAGAGAGACAGAGAGGCAGTAACTGCAGCAGGGTCTTTGACACTGTGATTCACCCTTATATTTAGCCAGCCCTAAATCACAGGCATTCAACATACCCAGGGAGGTCTCAGGAAACTACATGGGAATCTTCCCATGTAGGTCAGTCTCTGAGCATCATGTTTCTCTGCCGAAGCACCGTCCTTCCCCACCATAAAAGACTTCAAAACTGTGGTGATAGTGGTGGGGTGTGTAAGCCCATTGGGAATAAGAATAACGTTGATTATGATAAGAGACCAGTCTGGTATGAAAACGTATGTGGTGGTGATAATAGCAAGAACATACATGACAGAAAGGTATGACACTCTGCACAAGACAGGGACTGATTTATCCTGCAACCTCTCACTGCCCTCTCATCCTCCGCATTCAGGGATGTTCAGTGATGTTTACTTCATTACCCTGTATATTAGATTTTATAATACAGAAGCATGTGAGCATTTTATGAAGCTAGTGAAAATATTTTAAATGGCATATTATCTTCTAGTTCTGTAAGTTAGGTTACTTTTTTTGCTTTCCCTCAATACTAATGACATTCAGGTCAATAATTCTGAAGACATTTGGCAAGGAATCCTATACCGTCTGGTGCCCACTGTAACACGTTGCTTGAGGCAGCTGGATCCCACAGGCCAACTGCATAATTCAAGTTCTAGACCCGATGACTTGAAAATAATGGGACAATGGAGGAGAAGGCATTGCAGCATGGGCATCCCCCCATCCACTGGGAGAGTGCATTCTCACTTTCCCTTTCTCTGGGGTAATCACATGTGCCCTATAACAAACAAACACACAAACAAATAAAAATGGGGCCAGACTTGGCGCTTGCTTTCTCACTCCCCCACACCCCCACCCCCGTCCCTCTCTGGTTTAGTAAAAATAAATAAATGGATAAAGTTAAATGAAATAATTATTTTTAAATAGAATAATAACATTACAAATAAGTTCATTAATTAAAAAGTTTTTTTAAAGAAAGATGCTACTCCTCCACCTATCCATTCAGGTGGAAAAGCATCAATTCTAAGATTGATCCTTAGTGCCACTCAAGCTACTTTTGCCATGAAACTTAAAATCTAGTAGGGAAAAAAAACATTACTAGTTTTTGAAGTTATCCACATAATCATGAATTCTCGTAGTGCAGGCAGGTCTAAGGAAATATATCCAACTGAGGACATTATGTTGTACTAACGGCGATAGCTTCATGAGAGAAACAAAACCCAAGATAAAAAGATAAATGAAGCTGTTACTAAAATACAACAAAGCACCTTCCTGATTCAGAGCCTTCGCACCGTTTACAAATATTTTACTCCCGAAATGCTTTTCCCTCCCTAGGTAGCTGACTGGCTAAACATTTCATTTAGGTCTCTGTTCAAAGAAGACTAGCTTGAGTGAAGTGTAGCATCCCATTCAAGTTCCTACCCTGCTTTATTTTTCTTATATATTGTTATATTTTTTATTTTATTCAACTTTATTAATCCATTCATTTATTTATTTATTTTAATTTTTCCAGAGAGGGACAGAGTGAGAAAGAGAGAAAGAGAAAGTGAGAAAGCAAGCCACCAGGTCCGGGACTTGAACCACGGTTGACCATACGGGAGTCCAGCGCCTTTAACCACCACGCCATCTGCCAGCCCGACCCTGCTTTATTTTCTTCATAGTGCTTTTACTATTGTGTGGATACACATAGACATTTTCCCAAGCTCTCATATTTAAATCTATAGACATGATATCGGTTTCCCCTCAATGGAAGTCTGATGGTTTCTGGAACTCTCTCTGCTTTGCTCACTCTTTTCTTTGTCCAGAACAGGGTATGGCAGTGAAGTTCACACCCTGTATGTATTTACTGAGTTAATATTTAATTATATATTGCCTAGTTACTTCATAAAAAAATGAGCGAGTTTCTTTTTATGTATGTGATGCCTAAGGGTCCAACCATTCCTGAAAATTTTCACGTGACTGCCAAGCACGGTTCGGCACTACCTATTTCAAATTAATGACAACATTTATTTGATTATCTTTATTGAGAAATAATGACAAGAACCTAGTATGCTGGGCATTTGCTCTACCCAACAGCCCCCCCCCACACACACACATACGTACACACACTCACACCTAAGAAAGAGAGTATGCAATTCTATTAATATTTCTTTATTGACAATGGCATCACAAAAGAGCAAAGCTATCTTTCTTCATAAAACTGGTCTATTACTTAACATCTTGGCTCCTTTGTTAGTTTTCCAAAGTGCTTTAAGGCTCATAGTTGACGTACAATGAACTTCACATAATTACATTTCTCAATTTTACAATTGTGATATGTGGGTGCACCTGTGACCAGGAAAATGTGTTTTATCCATTAAAATTTCTGTTTTATAAAATTAGAGAATTAATTTAAAAAACAGTTAAAGATACCAATGTGTTGGGGAAGCAGGGAACATGGTGATTAAGAAGCTGAACTCCCACAGGGACAGCCGCGGTTTGAGCCCCGGACCTAGTGGCTTGTTTTCTCACTTTCCTTTTCTCTCTCTTTCTGTCTCTGGTGACAGATTGTGCCCTATAGCAGATTTAAAATGATGATAATATTAAAATTAAATAAATATTTCTAAAAAAGAAATCAATGCATACATTCAGAACAATGTTTTCAAATTTAAGAAGTTTGTTATTAGATAACCTATCTATACATCCCTATACATCACTTTTTAAAGGATATTTTATTTAAAGTTATAACATCCGTCTGTTGGAATATGTGACAGGAAATAAATTATAAACTAATTATGCCTTTTTTCCTGTTTCTGTAAATTTATTAAAGGGTGCTTATGTAATTGAGAAGATAAATCCATAAAATCAATTATATTTTCTTGGGTGCCAATATATCATTTTATATTTTTGAGTAATGTAGAAAATTGTCCTTTTTATTAGACTAAAATTAAGCTAAGCTTAGAAACAATTAGCTATATTTATAAAGAATTGTGTATTAAATCTACAAATGTAATTCTTGGTTAGATTGGAACCTCCTCACTCCACCTCCTTATTAGAAATATGTAATTTTAAAAGTCAGAGCTGTAAGAGAAATAGACAAACTACCAGTAAAGCTAAAATTATCTGCACCCTCATTTGAGAAAAAAAGGAGTGAATAGGATAATGTTACAGCAAAACAAAATCACTGATCCAAATATAGAAGTATAATGAATGTAATTTCCCTTTCTTTAAGAGAGTTTCCATCAATAGTCTCTTCCCTTTCACTTTTCAACTAAGTTATTGCTTGCAATGTTAATGTGTCTTTCAGAGAAAAAAAATTCTTATGTTAGTGTAAAAAAGTAGAATTACATAGTCTATTATAATGATTTTCTTTGCATAACTGGAGTATATTTCAATATTCTATCTTTGATCATAACATCACATCCACAAAATAGAGTGTAAACAATGTAAATTGATTTAAATATGTAATTACATATATAATGGCTCATTGAATAATAGTTACATACAAATTAATGCAGTAGAACATTAAAAAGTTAACATATCACGATCCCTTTACTAATTTTAGTATCTTCCCTGTTATTTTCAAAATAATTATACATATGTAAGGATTCCATTTTGTTTTCCACCTGAACTATAGAGTGGTTATTTAAAATCTCTGAAAAATAAAACCCATTGTTTTAGAACAAATTCAATTTATTTTTTTACTGGTATTTATTACTGTCATGATGACTAGAAGAATCAAGTCATAGGTTTCCAATCTCATAACTACCTTCATCAGAGTGCAGAAATTGTCATTCCAGGATGACAGAAACAGGAAAATGGACCAGCTGATTAGCATGGTGAGTAAGGTAGCTGGATCCCACATGGTGCACTGAACACCTGGAGTCCCAGAGTGTTTGTGTGTGTGTGCCCAACATCACAAAAGGAGAATGACAAGAAGGAGAAGGGATCGTAGTGTGACATTTCCCCTTAGGAGTGTGCTCTCCTTTTCCCTCTCTCACTCTCTCTGTCTCTCCCTGGTAAGCGCATGTGCTCTCTGTAAAATTAAAAAAGGAAAACTTAAACAGGAAAGTAGGATGATATGATATAAAAAGTCTTTTTCTGGGTTTTAGATAGGGAGATGTCATTAAAAGAATATCCAATATATACCCTCTAATTAATCATCATAAACCTCATCAAGGTGTTATCTGTCCCACATTAAAAATGGCAGGGGCTAGAGAGTGCTCAGCAGTAAAACATAATGCCCTGGAGGGTAGGGGAGACAATCGAACACTGGAAGTGCAACTCATTATCTGAGATGTTTGTGAGTTCACCAGGCACCTGCTTGCCCTGATCTGGTGGCCAGGGAGGATAGCTATTTTAATATCCTGTAAAGTAGTCTCCCTCTCTCTCTCTAACTTATTGAATAAACAAATAAATACATTTTTTTTGAGAGGTTTTCGCTATAGGGCGCGTGCCCTCACCGGACAGACAGAGAGAGACAGAGAGACAGAAAGCGAGAAATCACCCCCCAGGAGGGATGGCCACACCGCAATCCCTTCTCCTCCATTCTCCTCTCGGGATCTTGGGCACGCACGCACACGCGCTTGGTGTGAGTTTTAAGCCACCGGGTCCGGGACGTGAACCGCGGTCGACTACGTGGGAGTCCAGCAACATAGCCATTATGCCAACTGCTGGTTCCCACAAATAAATACATTTTAAAGGAAATAAAGTAACTAGAATTTGAATTCTAATACTTGATTCTGAATTCTGCACTTTTGTTTCTATCCAGTAGGGCCAAGCTTATTGATACTGCTGGTACCTTCAGTGGTTGTAACTAGTTTAATCACTTGGCAAAGAATTAGTTTTCTAAGAATTATTTTATTTAACTCCATTTATTATTATTATTATTATTATTATTATTATTATTATTATTATTTTAATTTGACCAGCGATAGAGAGAGAGAGGGAAAGTGAAAAAAGGAAGCCGCCAGGTCTGGAAGTCTGGGACTTCCGTGGTCAGCCATGTGAGAGTCCAGCGCCCCTAGCCAGCATACCACCTGCCAGCCCCAGCAAAGTTTTCCCTCTACCTTGTTTTCCAAATTTTCCTAGAGGATTTGGACATGAAATGACCAGAGAGACTAGGACTTCTCTCTCTACCTGATCTACACAGAGGTTAAAGAGCATAATGGAGAAAATTCAATTGTACATAAAAACCAATGAAATAGAGAAGATGTGCTAGCAATAAGGAGGAATGTGTTTTAGAAAAAGAGGGGACTAACCACTTACTCCAGAGATTTTCCTACAAGTCTGAAAGAGGTGAATTAAATTGTTCACCTCTTCCTCTTCATCAATATAATTCAGCAAGCCAGAATCATTCATAATACGTTTTTTAAATAACACTGAGTTCTGTCTATAGCAAGTGACATGTACAAACTGTGCAACTTTGGACAAAGCATTTACTTTCTAAACTTCATTTTCGTCATCTTAAACTAGGATCCTAATGTTGCCTAGCTCATATTTGTGTTGAGTGATTTGAATGTATTAATTCAAGTAAACACCTAGAATATTTATTGACATATTGAAATGACACACTGAATTATTACCTTTGCATTTAAATGGCAAAGGAGAGATGAGGAAGTGGTCAATGCTTCTTAGGATGCTGAATTCTCACATGGTTGACCACGGTTCAAGTTCTGGAACTGGAACTGGTGGCTTTCTCTCTCTCTCTCTCTTTCGCTCTTTCTCCCTGGTAAAACTCATGTGAAAATAATAAATAAATAAATAAATAAATAAATAAACAAATAAATAAATCTTAAAAACAAAGATACACAAAAAGAGTTGTTACCATATTTTTGTCTCTTCTAAAGACTATGTTTTGTTCTCTTTGTTTATTCTGTATTTGTTTAATATATAGAGAGGCAGCCATCTTCTACTCTTCGGCTTGCATGGAAGTTCTTAATTCCTATTTTGTTGAAACTTCACATAACCTTTCTAGGGTACATTTTTTAAAATATCTTACTGCCTTGTTGAAAATCCGTGTGTTTTTATAGCATGGGATAATCTGTGTTTAGATGTGATGCCAACTGCATAAAATTTTATTTTAGATGCTTGACAGAATCAAAGATATGAAACTTTCTTTAATTTTGATTTGGTGAACCAGAAACTCGGAGATTTAATACATTTTTATATCCAGCCTCTTATTTGGTGTTTGATTATCACTATGCTGGTTTGAGCCCTCTTTTCTCCCTTGATAACGGAGCATCTCTCTTACCCCTCTGCTTTTGAAAATATCCATGCATCTCAATTTGTCCTCAACTATCCTCGGTTAAAGAAGGTTTAGTCCAGCAGATGGCATAATGGTTATATCACTGGGCTCCCCTGTAGTCAATAGTGGTTCAAGTCCTGGACCCAGTGGCTTAAAACTCATGTTAGGCATATGTACGTACATGCCCAAAGTCCTGAGAGGAGAGTGGAAGAGAAGGAATTGTGGCTCGGCCATCCCACCTGGGGGTGATTTCTTGTTTTACATCTGTCTTTCTCTGTCTCTCTGGCAAGCACACATGCCCTATAGCAAAAAATTTCTCTCCTAAAAAAAAAAATGAAAACATAAATAAATAAATAAATAAATAAATAAATAAATAAAGGGGGTTAGCAGTAGTTGTGGTGTTTTAGTCTTTTTGTATACATGGTATCCACTAACCATTCCTTTTTTTCTTTTTTCCCTATGGGAGAAAAGGGGGTTAATATAGGGCATGTGCACTCACTGGAAAGAGACAGAGACAGAGAGACAGAAAGTGAGAAATCTCCCACCAAGGGGGAGATTTCTATTTTCTCCTCTATTTTCCTCTTGGGATTTCAGGCATGCATGCTTATGTGCCTGGCATGATCTCCAAGCCATCAGGTCCAGGACTCAGACCATGATCAGCCATGTGGGAGCCCCGTGCTTTGATCACCATGCCAACTGCTGGCCCTTAACCACACCATGTTCAGCTCTCATTTCTTATCGTATCGTAACTCGCGATAAACAATATAGTGGTAACATATTGAACAGACTTATTCTGCAGAAATAAAAGTTGCATTTACTTTATTTATGTTCAACCTGCCTTTCAGACAAAATATACATCCGTTTTTATTGTTTTGAGAAAAATGATTAAACTATATTAATCTTTTTTATCCGCTTTCAAAAGAGTGAGAAAATCATTAAATATATGACAAGAATTTCAAAGGCTTTGGAAAACAAAAATCATATTAAGGACTTCCTGTAGCCTATATTAATAAATGTATTCTTTTATTTGCCTACATTTAAGTATTTTTTTAAAAATATATATCTATGTGAGTTGCCCATGCTTCAACTTTTTTTTGGACATTTATCCATTTTGCATACATACACATATTTATGCTTTTAATTTGTTTGATATATTACTTTATATAAGTTCAATATTATTTAGTTATAATCTTAACTCAAACATAGTCAAGCATGTCAGAATATAGGATTATACGCACATACATATGTAAATACAAAAATATTTTTTATTTTTGCCAGAGAGAAAGAAAGTCAAGCTCATGGGGAATGGCTTTGCTGCAATGGCTTCTCTTCTACTTCTTACGATTTTGGGGATTTGGGGCATGCACTTGCCTGGAATGTTTTTCCAGCTGCCAGGATTCAATTCATGCAGCTGGATATGTGGAATCCAACCATCTTAATCACCAGGCCACAAGCTGTCCCTGTAGCCCATTGTTCAAATACTTGTGTACAACAATTTGCAGTGAAAATCGTTTGGTCTTTGTTAAGTAAACGGTATTCAGGTTTTTATTGCTATTTTTGCTAAGGTCATATTTTAATGTCTAAGAAAAAAAATAATGTGTCTAGGTCTTTAAAAGTACGGATCTTGCACAACAGAATAAATTGCTAAGATGCGTTGCTGCATTGGCTGGGACCAAATGTGAGGCCTGAGGTCCATTTCTGGCCCCACCTAAAGGCGGGATGTGTACAGTGATGTGTACTTCTAATCTCAGCACCTTAGAGAGGCTCAGCTAGGAAGATTATGAGCTTGCAGCCAATCAGGGCGACAGAGCAAGATTATGTCTGAAAAAGAAACCCTGGCGTTATAGGCTTTGTAGTACATATGTGGTTCCAGCTGGGAGATCCTGTCTTAAAAAACTAAGAAGAGGAATCAGCAGATGGCATAATGGTTATATAGCGGACTCCTATGTGGTTGACTGAGGTTTGAGTCCTATACCTGGTGCCTTCAAACTCACACAGGGCATGGGGGTGTACATGTCCAATATTGCAAAAGGAGAACGGAGAAGGAATTGCACCATGGCCATCCCCCCTGGGGGGGGTATGTGATTCTTGCTTTCTGTCTCTGTCTCTCTCCATGTCTCCATTGAATGCACATGCCCTATAGCAAAAATCTCTCTTAAAAAAAAGAAAAAAAAAGAGAACATAGACATAAATGCCAACTGTAAATTGAAAATATTAATTATAAGAGGGTCAGCCAGTGACATGGTGGTTAAGATGTTAGACTTCCACATTGCTGAGCACAGTCAAAGTCCCAGACCCAGGGTCTTGAAAATCACACTGGAGGTGAGTGTATGTGCATGTCCAAAATCTCAAGAGGAAAATGAAAGGATTATGGTGTGGCCATTCCTCCGATAAGGATGATTTCTCATTTTTTCTCTCTCAGTCTCTCTTTGGCAAGCATACATGCCCTATGGAAAAAACTAAAAACTAACTCACTAAATAAATAAACAGAAAAAGAGTAAGAAATCAGAAAAGTAGTTAATTTCACCAAAATATAATAATGATCAATATTATATTATTATAAAAGTTATAATAAAGTTTTGTTAGAAGAAAACAAATAAATCTTGAACTGTATTAGCTGAATTTTACCTATCTACCAAAAATACTTATTTTATCATAATATGTTAAAGACATCACGTATACTAGTATAAAGGTATAATTGGTCTCAAAGGTGCTGCAATGTATTGTAGAGTGAGGATAAAATAAATATAATCAATACATACATTCAAGACTAATTAAATTGCATAATAGTTCCCTGTCTCCTTTTAACTCTCTAACTTGTCTTAATAGCAGATAATGACAGTGAACATCGTCATGAAGCATGAACTGTAATGTTCTCCTAACCCCAAATAGTGGAAACTAGTCATACTTTCTTGTAGCTCAGTACATGAGATAAATAGTCCTAAGTCAATCATATTTATGCTATTTTTTTACTTGACTTTTAACCTTTTTTGGACAGGGAATCTTCAAAGCAAACATTAACTGGACACAGAATCCTTAAAACAGACATTAATTGGACAGGGAGTCCTTAAAACAGACATTAATCATTAATGAAGAACTTCAGAAGTCACTGTTAAAGTTTAAATTATGAATAGCATTACTTAAACTTTCTGCTTACTCATAACATCACACCATTTTATAGCATCATCTGCTTCACAGTAGCCATGGGATTCCGCCTGAAGTCAAAGCAGACATCTACGAAAATGAGGAATCTGAGAAATGTTGAATCTCCTCAGATCTATATACAAGAACTGAAAATTCTGTTTTTACTAATAGTATTTGTTGACCTATCACGAATGCATAGTAACAAAGTCAAAGTAAGTTCTATTGCAAGTGTCTTATTAAAAAAAAAAGAAAAAGAAATAAAATTGTGAAGAATAATTTTGCCAAGTCTGAAATAATGAAAACAATATAGAAAACATAATGATCTTCTAACCTCAATTTTCTTTACTAGAAACCCACAGAGCTGAGATCACAAATGTGAAAGCTTAACCAAGAAGCGAGCTATCTTATTTTCCCCTTGTAAATATTTGTTTATATTAAATTATGATCCAGAAATCAACAGAAATTGAACAAACACAAATAAATTAAAAACAGTTTTCAATGTATTTTATTCTCATTTGATTATGGAATTTAGGTATGTGAACCACTGGATGTTTACTTGAAGCTAGGTGTGGGAGAAATAAACAGCTTAGCCAAAATTTTCAGATATGGACTCAATCAATACTAAGAACTGTGTGGAGATATTACTATATTTATTCTTCCATCTGATATAGAATTAAAAATGCTATAATGCTTTTTTATAGATAAAGACTTCCTCTTTTTAATCCCAAGACTAGAAATAAAGTTCAAGGACATTGCTCAACTTGGCTAAAGACCCAAGAGTTTGGTTTAAGTTCTCTTAAATATCTTGAAAAAGATATCTTGGGAAGACTGAATTTCTTTATCACCATCATTTCATACAAGTCCCTAGAAGAAAAGCCTTTCATTTGTATTTTAAAGAGCTATCTTACCAAGAAAGAGGATGTGTCATTTCTTTTGCTTTAGGTTACTTCTCTGTAAGGGTTTTCGGTTATTGGTATATAACCAGCAATATTTGGAATCGCTTCTTTAACCTCCACTTTCAGATATAATCACATCTTCTCATTTTACAGGGGCCGTGCCATTAACATTCAGTTACCTTTTTTTTCAGTAACAACACAAAACAAAAACAACTGAGCGAACAAACAAATACTGGCCTCTCTAACTATAGACTGTCTCCCTGTATGTATTCTTCTCTGGATTTTTTAGCCAAGCTGCTACTGTTCTTTCTCTTCATTGTCCCAGCCATTGTAGCTCAAATCATGTCAACTTGCTACAAAGCAGCTTCCACTAGACATCAATGGAGTCCTCTGAGATCTCCTGTTTGTGTAACCAACTTTTAATTTTCCTTTGTAATCTTCAACCCCTTTTTATTTTGTTTTATTTTTTTTAGCAACACTGATCACTTCATTTGATCATTCTATATCCAAATGACCCATCTATTTCTTGAGTTAGCATTCTCTTTCTTTGTTTATCCTTTATTTTGTACTTGTGATTTTTCTTGGAGATGTTTCTTCAACTCTTGACTGTATAGTCTCTACTCATGTGATTCACAATATCCATAAGTTCAATAGTCAGCTTCACACTGATGATTCCTAAATCTAGATCTTCAAACCATATTAAATATGTAATAAAAAATATTTTAGGACTAACCGCCCGCATGGTTGACTGCAGTTTAAATTCCTTTCCTGGTGGCTTGTATTCATGTGCCCCAAATTCTAAAGGGATAAAGAAATAGAAGAGAAGGGATTGTAACTTGATCATGCCCCCATTAAAGGGTGCCTTCTTCCTCTCCCTCTCCCTCTCCATCTCTCTCTCTCTGGCAAGAGCACATTCTCTCTGGTAGCTAAAATAAAACTAACTATTTTAATCTTCTATCATTTAACTTGGAGCACAAAACTCCTATAAATTAGAAATTAAATATGATCATTTTAGAAAGTAAATTGGAAAATTTAGCCAAGTTTAAGAATTTAATTTTAAGTTAATGTTGTGGCTGCTCATCTTTTTCTAAGTGCTTCTAAACTAAACATAGGAATAAAAAAATACTCATAATATCTGTTTTAATAACGCATGCATAAAATTATAAAACTATCCAATTGTGTATGTGTGTGTAAATTTATGAAAAATTTGTTGCATGCTAATCCCCAACCTTTCCTTTCAAAGAACAGATTATAACCTTGTTTTTCAGAGGAATAGCAAGTGTAAGGGGATTGCCAATAAAAATAACAGAACGTAGTTTTTGCTGGAGAAAAGTAATTTGTGCAACTGTTTTAAGAATGTTAATTTTATTTCAGAAGCTTAGTTTAAACACAGCATCAGCACAACGAGGTGCTTTAAATTCCCACCAGAATGAGAACCGTTCCTTTTTCTTCATTATTAAGAAAGTGCACATTTTACCTTTTGGGGAATAGTCTATCAGACTAAATTCTCAGGATGCTTATTATTAACCATTAAGAAAAAAAGGCAGTATTTTCACATCATGTATCTTTCAGTGAAAAAAAAAAAATAGTGGGTATACTGCTTCCAGAAGAGCACATTATTAATATTTGCCTTAAACATGTTGAAAATATCGAGGCTGTCACTAAAATAAGATTGTGCAAAACTTTCTTTATAAAATCTCTTTTAATCTACTTTGCATTTTTACTGGCAGGGAGCTATCAAGTCTGATGAAGAAATAATTTCTTAGCTATGACTTAGATCTATAAATTCCCTAAAAGGATGACCTGGCTACATATAAACTAAGGAAATTCTATCTTAATATTTGAAGGCATTTTCTTCACGATTGTTTTCTAAAGTAATACTGTCCATGGTGGCCTTAGAGATGAATCTCTCTGATGTAATTAAGAAGGCATCTGCATTTGCCTATTTAATATGATTATTCTTGAGCCCTGAACTAGAGTTGAAGGTAATAGAGGAAAGAAGTATAATCAATAGGAATCTATCAAATTTATGTTGATCTGCCTTTGTAAGAGTACCATGTCGTGGGAACAATAAGAGTAAGCAGCATGAAAGTAACAAAGACCATAAGGTATTTCTTGGAGCAAATGTTCACTTACATACTCTTGGGCATCGACCAAATATAGGAGGATTCAAGGCAGCTGCAAGCCTTTGAATGCCCTAAACCATGGCAGTGCCAAGTGGTGACTCAGAGATCTGGTGATGATAGATCAAGGGAGAGATATCCCGTTTAGACATCTGCATTTGTAGAATGAATGGAGTGGTTTCCAAAAGCTTTTTTTAAATGCTGTTCTGGACAGACATAAAACAGCTGTGTTTGTGTGCTTCCATAAAAGCAGCTATGGAGGAGGCAACTCTGACTTTTCTTGACCAACTGGTATGCAATCAATCGGATTGACCAGGTGACAGTCTAAATCAGTCATTACAATGGATGAAGGCAGTGAATCGAACTTGCTACAATCCAGTGTTTGGGTCATTCAGGAATGAGCTATGTTTACATACCCAAAGTAAATAGATGAAAGAACAGCAGTGGGGTCAATAAGTTTCACTCACCTACCCAGCTGGTTGTGTACAGAATCCCTAATAGCTTCCCAAACCGAGGCCCCAGGGAGCAAACACTGAGCCCACCAGTCATCAATGACTTCAGTAATTAAATCAAAATGTTTGTCATTTTTGATATTATAAAGGATAGCAGATCTTGAAAGAGCTTTTCTTTTTTCTCATTATTAACTACTTACTAACAATCATTTTTGAGAGTCAAGGTATTTCCAAGAAAGCTGCTAAATAGCTATCTCAAAACGTAGTATGTCTTAAAGTCTAATGATCTGTGAATTGAAAGATTAGAAGACATAATGGCAAGGAGGGCAAATGTAGATTCCAAAGACTGAATAGGAAGGGGTGGATAGGAAGGGGTGGGAGGGAGGGGCTCAGGAAAAAATATTTAACAGACACTACAGTGGAAACTGATCTGCTGAGGATGATGTACATAGTAATATCTTTGACAGGATTGACAGAAACTGCATTTGAAAAACCATGTTGAACACCTTAAAGATATACAATGATTATATATACATTTTCAACATTGGAAAAAAAAACTATGATAGCTAAAAATAGAAGGCAGGTCCAATATTGAAAAATGAATTTTATTTCACATTTAATTATTGTAGCCTCTGCTGCAATATGTCTCTATCTCAAAGCAAAGCAAATTTGGAGATCTGTAAAAATCATCATTTTAGTTTACTTCTGTTTACTTAAAAAGTCTTGCTAAGCAGTGGTTATGATATTTTAAAAAAATATGATTCCTACTAATTTTTTTAGGATATTTAAAAAAATTCTGTATTTCTGTTAACATTTTTTCCCATTGCTTCCTGTAGTACTCAATTGTATTTATCTCCTTAAAACAGTTGTGAGGCTTACAAATGTGTTATTTTCTTATGGAATATTAGAATGGACTTTGAGGGGTTTGACAAAAACCATCCTCTTTCAGGTTACGTATTATTATTTCCTAAAAAAATGTTTTGTAGGGGACCGTAGGTGACATGATTAAGACACTGAACTTCCACATGGTTGACTGTGGTTTGAGTTTTGGAAAGGCGACTTGAAAAACATGCCAGGTGTGTGTGCATGTGTGCCCCAAATCCCAGGAGAAGAATGGAGGACTAAGGATGGCTGGTTGGCCATCGCCTCTTGTGAGTTTTTTACTTTCCATGTCATTGTTTCTCTCTATCTCGCTCCAGAGAGCACACACACCCAATGACAAAAACAAACAACAACAAAAACAACTTTTTAGATTTTTAAGAGTAGACAATTTTTATATCAAATTTTGTTCTGATCCCATTCTAGCAGACCCTTGTTTCCATAATAAATAGGAAGGGGTGCATAGGAAGGGGTGGGAGGGAGGGGCTCAGGAAAAAATATTTAACAGACACTACAGTGGAAACTGATCTGCTGAGGATGATGTACATAGTAATATCTTTGACAGGATTGACAGAAACTGCATTTGAAAAACCATGTTGAACACCTTAAAGATATACAATGATTATATATACATTTTCAACATTGGAAAAAAAAACTATGATAGCTAAAAATAGAAGGCAGGTCCAATATTGAAAAATGAATTTTATTTCACATTTAATTATTGTAGCCTCTGCTGCAATATGTCTCTATCTCAAAGCAAAGCAAATTTGGAGATCTGTAAAAATCATCATTTTAGTTTACTTCTGTTTACTTAAAAAGTCTTGCTAAGCAGTGGTTATGATATTTTAAAAAAATATGATTCCTACTAATTTTTTTAGGATATTTAAAAAAATTCTGTATTTCTGTTAACATTTTTTCCCATTGCTTCCTGTAGTACTCAATTGTATTTATCTCCTTAAAACAGTTGTGAGGCTTACAAATGTGTTATTTTCTTATGGAATATTAGAATGGACTTTGAGGGGTTTGACAAAAACCATCCTCTTTCAGGTTACGTATTATTATTTCCTAAAAAAATGTTTTGTAGGGGACCGTAGGTGACATGATTAAGACACTGAACTTCCACATGGTTGACTGTGGTTTGAGTTTTGGAAAGGCGACTTGAAAAACATGCCAGGTGTGTGTGCATGTGTGCCCCAAATCCCAGGAGAAGAATGGAGGACTAAGGATGGCTGGTTGGCCATCGCCTCTTGTGAGTTTTTTACTTTCCATGTCATTGTTTCTCTCTATCTCGCTCCAGAGAGCACACACACCCAATGACAAAAACAAACAACAACAAAAACAACTTTTTAGATTTTTAAGAGTAGACAATTTTTATATCAAATTTTGTTCTGATCCCATTCTAGCAGACCCTTGTTTCCATAATACTCTTTCTACCAATACAGCTGCTTTTCCATCTTAAAAGTTATCGCTTCCTGCAGGCATGTTAAATGAGGTTAAAGATTTCCATTTCCTAAGTTTTCTTGCAGCCGTTTGTATTGATACTTGTGGTCTGATTGCTGCTTTATGTCTGCTGCTGTGGTGGCTGGAATCCACAGCAACCTCAGTGCCCTGGCTGAGGGTCATCATCAAGATGCTCATGCAACTCGCATCCTCCAAGTGTCAGCACAGTGTTCTTAGGAACACAAATGGATGAACAAATGAGGAAACCAACCCTGTCTGACTGCATTATGTGGTTCTTCTGTCATTATTTGTCATGTTACAGTGTCTGATAGATTCTAATTGAGAAAGAGACCTTTCAGGTTCTTCCTCAGCCCTTGAAATATGAACTCTTGGCTTGAAAAGGGTCTGAGGGTAAACCATTGCAAAATATCAACTGCAACAACAAAACCTAACCTTTATTCCTCTTCAACCAATTTGCTGTTTCGTGGAGGGTGTGTAAAGACAGGTGACGTTGGCGTTTGCTGTTGGTATGTCAATCCATGAATACTGACTATTCTGATAAACTTTGGATCTTTCACCCTGAGTGCATCCATCTTGTTGATCAAAAGTTTATTCATTAAGCTTCAAGTTTATGAAGGGAAAAAGCAGGTGTGGTTAATGACAGGCATCTGACTCAGCAGTCCCTCCTCTTGGTGATGAACTGATCAGCCATCGCTCCAAGTTGTCTTTTGAACAACTTCCCCACAGAACATCCATACAGAAAGGTGACAGCTCTGCAAAGTGAAGGGTCCAGTTTTGGGGGAGTAAGCTAAAACCAGGGTTACCCACCAGAAGCCGAAATGCAGCCAAAGATACAATATCAAATTACCTTTGAAAGTACTGAAGAGAATATTTAATACCCATCTGTTTAATTCATCATGTATACGTTGTAAATAGTTTTGAAGTCGGGTGAAGACAAACATATTACTGATTAGCTTCCTTGAACACAAAAATTTATTATATATATATAATATCTGATATAATTTAAAACAGGTGTCAGAATGAAAAAAAAAGAAAATAAAAGAAAAGAGAAAAGAAAAGAGAGAAGAGAAAAGAAAAGAGAAAAGAAAAGAAAAGAAAAGAAAAAAAGAAAAGAAAAGAAAAGAAGAGAAAAGAAAAGAAAAGTGCCCATTGTTATTAATGTAAAAAGCAATTTGGCATTCTGGTAATTTCAAACATCTGGAACAATATGATTCTTTGAAATTTTGCGATTACTAAATTAATAATCTACTTCTTTATTTTCCTTTACATTATTTAAATTAGTTGTTAAAAATGATTTCAAGAAGCATCCTTGTGCACTTTAGAGGAATGTAAGAAATAAATGTAGAAAATACGCTAAATATTTTCGTTATATTTACCAAATAAATTTCCTTGTCCATACTGATTTAATAAATAGTTCTACCTTAGGCATAATCCACCTAGAAATTCTCTACCTGGTGATGTTGATATGTGAGCATTTTAATGTGTTTTCATTTTCTTAATGTATAACATGAAGCAACAAAGGAGATTGAAAGTAATGAAGCGTGGTTTTTCTCCCCTCCTCACAGAAATCATTACGTTATGAGGGTAATAAACTCTTTAAAAGATAAAGAAGCCTGTCGCTATGGGTCAACAAAAGATAGAAGCAAAGTGACTCCTGCCTTAGTACAGTTTCATTTTTACTATGCTAAAATTATTTTTTCCTGCCTTTGTAATATATTCTTTGTGTATTTTTACTGTTTTTTTTCTTTCCTTCATTTATAATATTTTACTTGCTCCATCCTTGAGAAAGTCTTGGAATCCAGGAACAGTGTCATAATTGCAAGCCAGGATCAAAAATCACAGAGGCAAAGAGAAAGGGATTGTGGAAGAGAATGTATTGTGGCTAGATCATGGGTGACACTTAAGGATATGTTTAATTATTAATGATTTCCTCCAAATTATTTATTTTTCTTTATATTAAGAGAGATTTTTGCTATAGGGCATATGTGCCTACTGCTGAGATAGAAAGCGAGAAATCACCTCCCCCAGAGGGATGACCATGCCACAATCCCTTTTCTTGGGATTTCGGGCATGCATGCACACAAGCCCAGCGTGAGTTTTAAGTCACCAAGTCCAAGACTCGAACTGTTGTCAACTACACGAGAGCCTAGTAAAGTAAGTATTATGCCATCCATTGTTCCCTCCAAATTAATTTTTATGGTGAGATATTCTGGTCCAAGATTTTCTTCTTGGAAAATAAGTTCTTTACTTATTTTCATGGGATACACATTTCAAGGAATAAATTTCTGTGTATTAGTCTAGTTGGGAAAAGGTAGCTGTAAGAATGACTAAGTAGGGACTAGCAGGTGGCATGGTGGTTAAGGCACTGGACACTCCCACATGGTTACCATGGTTTGTGTCCTGAACCTGGTGGCTTGCTTTCTCATTTTCTTTCTCTCTCTTTCTCTCTCACTCTTTCTCTCCCTGTCTCTCTCTGGTCAAATTAAAATAAATAAATGATTGAATAGAATTAAATAAAAAATGATTAATTAACTGGTAATAATCAATATATTACTAAAAGTGAATTTGCTTTTTTTTTAAAAGAGGTTTTTGACATAGCATGCATGTGCTTGCAGGAATGAGAGAGACACATACACAGAGACAGTGAGAGGGAAAGTGAGAAATCACTATCCAGGGGGCATAGTCATGCCACAATCCTTTCTCCTTTATTGTTCTAGTAGGATCTTGGGCACACACATACATGCACCTGGCATGAGCTTCTGTGACTCAAACCGCCATTGACCATGTGGGAGTGTAGTGACATAAATGCTGTGCAATTTGCTGGCCCCCAGAACTGCATTTTCTAAACTTATAATAAAAAGATTAACACTTCAAATTCATATCAAAATGCAACTTTATTTGATTATTCAGATATTCATCATCAAAAGAGAAAAAAAATGAACAGCATACAGTACTTCAAAAGTGTTATTCAGAGACTGAACATTGTACAGATTTTAGATATGTGAAAAGATACAAAATTGGTCTCAGTTGTGGTATTAGCACAGGAAAATGTCTTGCTTGTACTTTTTCTTTTGTATAATCCTGTAACGTAAATTTATTTATTTGTCATTTGATTTCCTCTTACAATATTGAAAGTCTAGTTAGGTAATTAAGACAACACTATGGAAAAACATTTATAGAAATTTGTATTAATTCTATAACTGTATAGTTGGTTGAAATCAAATGTTTTTTGTTTTTTATATTTTAGAATGAGATCATATTAATTTGCAGGCCAACCATATTTTGTGAAGGAGAGTAGAAGCCTCATGTAGAATTGGATATATTTTTGGAATAAGTACAACATTTACTTCAGTTATGAAAGCAGAAAGTTAGGGCACAATTATAGCTTCCATGAGGTTCCAGACTGATGTCTGTCATTAAACTAACTGCATGTAGCTTTGGGTTTAAAAATAATTCATATTGACACACCATATTATTAACAAAGAAGGTCAGAAAACAGGGGTTATGTCATTCTTACATAAGTATTGGTGCAAATGAGATTTTCTGTTTGGCAGAGAGCTGAGATTCATGTTTATTTGCCATTGGACGATACTTTTGCTATCAATGTATTGTATGACAAAGTAGTCAGTATGGAGACAGGTATATTAAGGCATTACATTTTAAATGAAAAAATCCAACTTTGCTTGTCTTAATTGTACGGCTCTTAAAAGAACTATTTTAGCAAAATTATAAAAATACCAATCTGGGGGAAAACCCAGGTTGTCCCCCTTTTATGCTATTAATACAAAACTTTTTAAAATTACATAGCTAGTAAAACTACTAGTAATACCTGTCTCAGAAAATTGTTTTGACCAGGAATAGCAGGTGGCGTGGTGGTTAAGGTGCTGGACACTCCCACATGGCTGACCACAGTTCAAGTCCCAAACCTGGCGACTTGCTTTCTCACTTTCTCTCTCTCTCTCTCATCTCTCATCAAATTAAAATAAATGAATGAATAAAATAAAATTAAAAAAAAGAAAATTCTTTTGATCATTCAACAAATTAGTATTTATAAAGGACATAATGAAGTGGGGTCCATGAAGCAGAGACTGGTACAGTTTTAATAAATGAAACTATTATTCCAAATTAAAAGGGGAGTCTCTGTATTCATTTTCCAGTTAATACAATCATTATTTATATGTCACTCATTATTCTTTTATTTATTTATTTAACATTAATAAGATGATTATAAGTATCTTTGAACAGCAGATGTATCGGAATGGAGAGTGAGGAAGGGGGGTGTCACTGGAATAGGGGTTGCTAATCCTGTGTATGGGATTTCTACATGGACTCCCACATCAGTCCAAAAGTTCATATTCACAAATGCAATCCTGATATTAGTCATCGAGTGCTCGATTAGGATTGGAGTCTCTGCCCCAGCCTACACAAGTGTCATGTCTAAGCATACCTTCACTCTGAAGCTTTGGTGCATTTCCACTTCCTGTCTAAAAGAGGAGTAAATACTCGAGGGTACTCCTTCACCTGTGGACACTGCTGTGGTTGGGTAGGGCTTGGGGATGAGTAGAGCGTGATGTTTTTTGATGGTGTTGGTTTATTCTCTGTAGTCATGTCCTTCAAAACACTGATTTACCTCTTTTAGAGTCACTAAAACAGTAGTAACCAAACTACCATCTAATATAATTACATGTTCTGATAAACATTTGACATAAGCCCTGTTAAAACCCCTAATGATGTCAAAATTCAGTAGTCAAATAGAACGGTCAAGTGAAAGCCTTCTCGTCAAAACCAAGTCCTCTGTAATGAAGAGTCTGCAGCATTCCAGAGGACCCGCTTACTTGGTCATGTTTCTGAGCCTGGTTTTAAAATATTTTTAACATATTCAACATGTTATTTATTTATTTTTTGCATAGTAGGTGTCTACCCTCTCACCCTTATCCATCAGCATAATGGTACTGTAGTCATCTTTGTTTAGTAAAGAAGATCAAACTGAAGAGGTTAAATTTTCCTGTTAAGTTGTTATGAATATTTATTTAAAAGATATAGATATCTGCTGATTTTCTCGAATCTCTTATTTACTAATGGATTTGGGGTCGTGAGCGAGTGCTGTACATATGCATGTTGCTACAGAGTTTTATGTATATGTATATATATATATATATTTATAAATTAATACTGATATTACTAATTACTGATATTACTAATATCAGGATAGCAGTTGTGAATATGAACTTCTGGGGTTGACATGGGAGTCCTTGTAGAAATATTATCTATGTAGTATTTTTGCGTGTGCTCACCAGAGAGAGAGATAGAGAGGGAAAGTGTAAAAATTACCCCCAAAGGCAGATGCCTATGCCACAATCCCTTCTCCATTCTCCTTCTGGAATTTTGGGCATGCACTCACATGCACCTTGCATGTATTTCAACCCAGAATTTGAACTGCAGAGTTGGCCACGTAGGATTCAGAGCCTTAAACAACATACCTACCTGCTGGCCCAGTAAAATTTTTAACAAATACATTTTTAAACCTTTTGATTATTTATTTATAATTAAGTATTAGGGATCCACTCTCCCTCTCTGCATTGCCATTTAGTTGTAGTCTTTGTTCTTCTTTAGTCTCTGAAATTTTATCTTCTTTTTTCTCTTTTGTTTCCATTATCCATTCAATAAAGTGCATACTATTCCCTATTTTAATATTTTTTAAATAAAACTTTTTATTTTAACATTAAAACATTCCAAGGGGTAAGAGAATTTCACAGAATATAGTCTCGCAGGGAATACAAGGAAAAGTAAAACTAAATTTGCCTAACTATTAAGATATTTATACTGATTTGTGTTCCCGGGGATATTCCACTTTGAATTATTGCAGGGTATAATTTAGGTAGTAAATCTTGAGCATTGGGATACTTCAATTCCTTTATTTTTTAGATTGCTTTGTGTTTTCTTTTTTTTTTTCCTTTCCAGGTAAGACAAAGATCTCAAGAAAGTCCCTAACGGTGAGCTTTTGGAAGAGTCAACGCAGTGTTTATGTGAGAAAGAACTGATTCAGGCACTACATAAAACAGGAAAATTCAGATGGGAGTTACAGTGCAGTGAGTTTCAGGGAGGAATTTAGTGTTTTGTTTCATCTGGCTGTAAAAGCATGATTCAGTGGAAAGGACTCTCCAAGGACTTCCCGCAGTCTAACACTTCTGAAGTCCCCCAGAAATATGTAACCAAAAGTTTCATTTGGAATAAAATATGTGATCAGGACAACTCACATGCCCTATAGCTCCTGTTCTTTCGTCAAAATGTGTTTTAGAGACTCTGGAGGATTTTCATCTCTCCTACGAAGATTCCAGAAAGGCTCCAAGGTGCTGCCGGCTACAAATATAATTGGCAAAATGTCTACAATGTATCTTGCCATCTGGTAGGAGTCTCCTGATTATCAGATGAAATCCCAAATCAGACAGAATACTGGGGCTGCCATTGCTCTGGAGACATGCAGATGCCAAGAGACTTGCTAATGGTGATGCCCCATCTGGGGAGTTTGATCGCTCGCAACCTGCAGCTGAGAATGCTCCAGTGTCCCTGCACATGTCTGGAAGAACAGGATGCTGAGAAGAGTACAGTGAGGGAAGGGTCGTGACAACTCTCCCACTGGGGATGCTCTTTTATATTGGAGAAGTGAATTCTTGACTGTGATAGAGTGTAATGTCTTGTACAGGGGTCACGGATGGACGAGACCAGAGTATTATGCCTGCTGTCATGCTTAACAAATATAAAAAATATGTAGAACTCTTTTTGTGGAAAATAGTATTGGTGAGTATCCATTCATGTGAAGAACACATTCCCATTCATTATTCAGCATCAGTTTTTGTTTGTTTGTTTTTTTAAGCAACCAGTGGTTCAATAGTCACGTGAACGCTCATAGAGTGTATGTTACATATACGTTTGTAAATGCACATGTAACAAAAGTATAATAAAATGAGCATGTTTCCGGTGCAAAAAAATAAGGCAAATTATAAGGAGAAGAAAAAATAAAATATTAGCTTGCCTAATTATCTTATTTGTGTTTAGATACAGCATAATTTAACAGTTATTAGAGTGCTTAGGTAGGCACTGGATATTATCCATTGTGTGAACAATGCTTTTGATGCTATCAAATCAAGCTAATTAGAGATAAATAAATAATTTATAAATAGATAAATGTACCTTGACTATAATATGCAAATCTACCTATTCGATCAATTTCAAATATATGAAATATTGCCATTATATATAGAAATATGTAGAATCATACATGGAATATATGCATGTCTATAAGCATATATAATATATATAAGCAATACATATAGCATAATAGATATGCTTCAGTTCCTATTCAGATTAGAAAAGTAATCAATTTTAAATATTTCTGACAGCTAGTTCAGAATAAATTATAGTAAGTTAAGTGTTATTAGTAGAGTTAACTGTGAGTTGGCATTGTTCAAATGATTAATTTTCATAAGTTCCCTAATACTTTCAGGAAATGTATCAGATACTACAGCTCAGTATATTCAAACTCTTCCACAAGTCCCTCACTTACTGTCAGACCAAAGCACATGCTTTAGGGTCAAGTTCTCCACATCAGTCAGTAAGAACAGAGACCAAGGCAACCCCAATACCTATGTCTATTTTCCAGTTTCTCAAGCCAGCAGAAAAAAAATCAGACAATTTTGTATGTATGAATAAATAATTACTTCACTTTAGATAGATAATGTATTAGTTTGCTGGTGCTGCCAAAACAAAATACCACTGACTGAGTGGCTTACAGACTTAAAGGTTGGTAGTTTTGGTATCTCTTGAAATCTGTGTCATTTGATCATAGCTGTGCCCTTACATAGCTTTTTCTCTGTGCACATCTTCCTGGTGTTTCTCTCTCTTTATTGATCTTATTTTTTTTTTTAAGAGAGATTTTTGCTATACGGTGCTTACACACATCAGGGAGATAGAAAGTGAGAAACCACCCCCATTGGGGATGGCCATATCATGATCTCTTCTCCTCCATTCTACTCTCAAGATTTTGGGCATCCATGCACATGCACCTGCCTGATGGGGTGCTGCTGGGTCAGGGACTCAAACCACAGTTGACTACGTGGGAGTCCAGTGACGAAACCATTATGCCATCTCTTTTAATGAGAACACCAGCCATATTGGATCAGGGCTCTATCCTTAGGGCCTCATTTAACATTAGCTACCTCTTTCAAGGCCCTATATCCAAACACAGTTGCATTGGGAGCTAGGGCTTTAACATAAGGATTTGGTGCTGCAGGGTGTGGGGGGGTGGCAATTCAGATCATAACACTGCTGATGTATATGAAGTAAAAAATATTTTGGAGAACTTTACTGTTAGTAACTTCTGACTAATTCATCATTGGATCTGTTGGATATGACAAGAGAGTTCCAAATTTTGGAGTAATTTTTAAACATATTTAGTAAGCTGACACTTCTTTCACATATCACAGATTCTTCTATATTTATACATAAAATGCATAAACAGAGGTTGAACATGAAGCTAAATAATTTAAATTTCGTATGTCAATATGAAACTAACTACTATTTATTTATCAACTGAAATTTCTACCTGTGATTTGCAGACATCGAAATGACATTACCAGGGTCAGTATGGTTTTGCTACAGTACAGGTGGAGAAAAAGTACAAGTTCAGAAAAAGTAGATACTCAGGAGTCAATATGTGAAGAAAAAAATTAGTTTGAAATAGCCTAGTCCCCCCGGTACCCTTCAATGTCATGCTTTGCTGTCGAACTACAAGATACGATTCAGTGAGTCTTTCTCAAGGTTTTAACTACACCTCTTAGCTGTGTCCATGGGATTTCCAACCTGGGATGAAATGGCAGGATAGACATTCCACTGTGTGATGCTGTTGTAGAAGGTGGACTGTTCTCCAGCCTGTGGCATGGAGGTTAAGGTAGCTGGATCCCACACAGACAACTTTCCAGTTCAAGTCTCAACCGTGGTGGCTTGAGAAACATTCCTGGTGTATGTGTGTGGGGACCCAAAATCCCAAATGGAGACATGGATGGAGAAGGGATTGTAATGTGACTATGTCCCTTAGGGGATATTTCTTTCTCTTTCCTTCTCTGTCTCTGACTCTGTCTATCAAGTGTGCATGATCTATGGCCAATTAAAAAATGCAGTCGTCTGTTCTGTAGTTTTTAATAAAGTTTTTCAGTATAGATCTACCTTATGAAATTAAAAATATGTACTGTATAAAATAGAAAGTAGTTGTCAAAACACTTTCCAAAGTGGAGAAAAATGAAATTCGAGTGAAGAGAAGAATGCCACGCCCTGCCAGCCAGTTTCTCTTCTACTTCACTCTGTCAGTAATTGAGACTGGATGACCCAAATTTACCACTTATTAGAGTAAAGGGTCAAAACCCCTGGATTTATTAGCACATAAATTATCTCATTATCATTACAAACTACAGAAGAGTAGTCCTTGGGAACCAGCAGTTAGCGTAATGGCTATGTCGCTGGACTCCCACGTAGTCGACCGCGGTTCGCATCCCAGACCCAGTGGCTTAAAACCCACGTCGGGCGCCTGTGTGTGTGTGCCCAAGATCCCAAGAGGAGAATGGAGGAGAAGGGATTGCGGTGTGGCCATTCCCCCTGGGGGGTGATTTCTCGCTTTCTGTCTCAGTCCATGGGATTTCCAACCTGGGATGAAATGGCAGGATAGACATTCCACTGTGTGATGCTGTTGTAGAAGGTGGACTGTTCTCCAGCCTGTGGCATGGAGGTTAAGGTAGCTGGATCCCACACAGACAACTTTCCAGTTCAAGTCTCAACCGTGGTGGCTTGAGAAACATTCCTGGTGTATGTGTGTGGGGACCCAAAATCCCAAATGGAGACATGGATGGAGAAGGGATTGTAATGTGACTATGTCCCTTAGGGGATATTTCTTTCTCTTTCCTTCTCTGTCTCTGACTCTGTCTATCAAGTGTGCATGATCTATGGCCAATTAAAAAATGCAGTCGTCTGTTCTGTAGTTTTTAATAAAGTTTTTCAGTATAGATCTACCTTATGAAATTAAAAATATGTACTGTATAAAATAGAAAGTAGTTGTCAAAACACTTTCCAAAGTGGAGAAAAATGAAATTCGAGTGAAGAGAAGAATGCCACGCCCTGCCAGCCAGTTTCTCTTCTACTTCACTCTGTCAGTAATTGAGACTGGATGACCCAAATTTACCACTTATTAGAGTAAAGGGTCAAAACCCCTGGATTTATTAGCACATAAATTATCTCATTATCATTACAAACTACAGAAGAGTAGTCCTTGGGAACCAGCAGTTAGCGTAATGGCTATGTCGCTGGACTCCCACGTAGTCGACCGCGGTTCGCATCCCAGACCCAGTGGCTTAAAACCCACGTCGGGCGCCTGTGTGTGTGTGCCCAAGATCCCAAGAGGAGAATGGAGGAGAAGGGATTGCGGTGTGGCCATTCCCCCTGGGGGGTGATTTCTCGCTTTCTGTCTCACTGTCTTTCTCTGTCTGTCTGGCAAATGCACTCGCCCTATAGTGATAAGTCTCTAAAAAAAAAGAAGAGTAGTCCTTATTTCATGATTCTATTAGTTAGAATTTACATCATAGAGTTCCAAACTGTATCTACATACATTTTTTTAGCTCTACTTATTCCACCCTCTCAAACACTTGCAGAATTTATCAAAAGGTGATAATTCTAGGTATTTAAAGGCACCATGTTCAATCCTAAAATCCCATATTTTTTACTTTCTTCCTTTGTTTTAAAAATGTTCTCTGTTTCTGAACAAAAT
The DNA here is from genome assembly GCF_000334495.1 of Tupaia belangeri chinensis. Taxonomy (NCBI): domain Eukaryota; kingdom Metazoa; phylum Chordata; class Mammalia; order Scandentia; family Tupaiidae; genus Tupaia; species Tupaia belangeri. The sequence continues at coordinate 2,851,175 of NW_006159546.1, read as the reverse complement.
TTGGAAATAAAGTTTTTCTGACCTTGACTTTTCTGTCTCTACTAAACATATTGATCTGTGCCTTATAGCCACACTCTGCAAACTGTCTTTGGACTGGGCCAACTTTTGGTTAATCCTGTACATAATATCAGTTGAAACAGCATGGGGTATTTATATACTTCTTACACATGATCAAAAGAGGTGTTCTTTCTGATATATGAACCAAGCATTATGACATAGATTCAATGTTAAGGTAATATCATTGGTAAGAAATATTTTCTAATATAGTTTCTATTGTGTTAATAAAATGACATAATCTTCCTAACAATTTCATCAAAATTATTTTTTTTCCTCTAAGGTTTAAAGTGCCTTTTTATCATGAAAGACATAATATTTTAAAGAATTATGTATCTATTTAATTTAATATGTTATTATTATTATTATTTATAATTTGAACAGAGACAGATGGAGAGAGAGAGAGAAGGGGAAAGCAAGAAAGCAAGCCACCAGGTCTGGGACTTAAACCATGATCAGCCACGTGGGAGTTCATCACCTTAACCACCATGCTACATGCTGGCCCTTGAAAGACATAATTAAAAAAAAAAAGAAAAAGAGCATAATCCTTTCCATGTCATATCACCTATTTCTTTAAAATACAGAATGGAAGTAACTATTCCATTTGTAATACAACAGAGTAAATGACAAGTTTGTGCATTGGTAAAGCACACAGGCTGTGTTCTATCTTCTCTTTGCAAAATAAGGGGTGCAATTTATCTGCTCAATAGCATGATTGATTCTTTCTTACTGTGATCTTGTCTGAGTTAATAAATTGGGACATAGCTACCACCTCCAAATGTTCAATTCTGACCCTACAATTAGCTTGCCAGTGACTCTGGTTCCTGATTATCAGCACAAACCTCTACTTTGAACTGTCCCATAATTAGTCAGATAATATAGTGTCATGTGCTAAAATATCCTGGCTGGTAAAACATTTTCGAACCACTCATCTGTCACATCCCCTGGCTGAATCTCACACCCTTGTTTAGTTAAGAGGATCATCGGCCCTACTTCCCATTACACTGACACGAATGTGGCATTCGAAATTGGAATGCAGCAATTAAAAGTTTTTTAAGTTTTTCTTAAATGGCACTAAGCCAAATCCTACTTGCAAAAATTTTGACTGGTCTTTCCTAAGTAAGAATAAAATTTCCCAAATGTTCCTCGGGTTTGAAGGTGCTACACCAACAAAACCATCCGTGTAGAATTTTGGTTTGATTACCAAAAAAGTGAAGAGCAGAACTGAAATTAATCATTCCAACAAAATCAGAGAAAAACATACACTCTCTGTTATACATTTTTATCTATATTTTAATGTCATTTTAATTGAAACTGTCTGTAACTTTCTAAAATTGTATTTTGAAGTTGAGATCTCAGTACTTACCTCAGTTTTTAAGTTTGTTCTACCTGTAAACATGTAAGAGCTATATTCTCGATATTTGATCTGCAGGTAATACGTATGATCAAGGGACAAGTATTAGAGCGATAAGAATTCAAAAGAAGAGCACTTGATTATTTGTAAAAAAATAAAAAGGTAACAAAAATATCTCGTGAACTCATACTACCTCCTATGGGAAACAGGAGATAACAGAACCAATATAGATTTTTAAAAGTTCATGGAAAAATAGAATTAAAGTATAAGTTTAGGTTGGTGCAAAAATAATTTGACAGCTTTCCATGGATTTTTTTTTCCATAAAATGGATTCCATATAATGATCTTTTTGAATACCTCCTCATATGAGCTTTAAATACAGTGCTCTGGGGGCCTGAGAGGATGGTTTATATGCGTTCAACCTCAGATATTAGTTTTTTAGAAGACTGGCATAATTATCTAGAGATCTGAACAAGACACGGCGGACTAGAGAAGACCAGCATCTTCACTTCCCTTGCCTTTCCTCTCTGAGTAATTGTTAACTGTGAGTTTACATTAGACTTCACTACTTGGTGAAGGGATTTTGTGTGTGTGTGTGTGTGTGTGTGTGTGTGTGTGTGTGACAATTTTTTTTAATAACGACATCAATTTCTGGTCTGTATGGGAACATTCTGATTCTACTTAGCTCCTTTTTTCAACAACTGTATCAAAAGGGAAACTGGCTATTGGTTCTTATGTAAAGTCTTTTTTTTTTTTTCTCAGTCCCATATGTGTGAAAGGAAAGTTCATCTTGCAAATCTCCTAGGCATTGCTCATTGATAAAGTTCACCAAGAAGACAATTTTTACCTAGGAAAAAGGTTATGCATTCCAGGGACTGGTAGAAGAAAAAGTTGCAGCATTCAGTTAACACAACTTTGTACTCATTCTATGTGTCACATTTGATTATAATGAGAGATGCAACTGCCTGAGTTCACTTAAGGTCATGCTTGAGTCCTGGAGGGAAGTCTGCACTTCCTGTTATGAGCAAAGCAAACTTGGTAGGTGCTCACTAAGTATTTGTGGAATAAATGAATAAATTTAAAAACTGCACTAAGATTAAACAGGTCTTGTGAATCTAGAATTAAATATATCACCTATACTTTTAATAATGACACATCATCTTTCTTAGTTTTCATTATGGGTGGAGGATTGTTTCTCTAGTACAGAATGATATTTTTAAAAAGGAGTGATATTAAGGGTCAGCAGATAGTGTAATGGTTATGTTGCTGGACCCCTACATAGTCAACCGCAGTTTGAGTCCTGGACCCAGCAGCTTAAAACTCTCGCTTGCCATGTGTGTGTGCGTGCCCAAAATCCCAAGAGGAGAATGGAGGAGAAAGACTGTGGTGTGGCCATCTCCTCTGGGGGTTATGTCTTGCATTTTGTCTCTCTTTTACTCTCTGTCTCTCTGGTTAGTGCACACACCCTATAGGAAGAATATCTCTTTCTCTCAAAAAAAAAGTAATGATATTAAATAATAATTTAATGAGATTACATTTTTCAGCACACTGCCATATCTAACCGAGGTTTTACTGTTCTGGTTGTTTATTACAGCAGTACCATATCCTTAATATATCCATTTTAAGACCGAAGGACTAGCACCATGTCTACTAAGTTATTCCTTTTTTATTTTATTTTATTTTTTTAATTTTTAACTTAACTATTCTGGCACTTCGTAGAGTAGATCCTCTGAACATGAATCTGACAAACACAGGGTTTGGTTGCTTATTAGGGAACACATTTCATTTATTCGAGACTTTCAATACATTTTGCAAAATTCCATAGTCATGAAACAAAAAGTCCTGAGGGAAAATATTGTTAGGCTATATGTTCACAACAGTAAAAGAAAAAAAAAAAAAAAGAGCTAAAGAGCTAAAATTATACAATAGAAAAGAGAAGTAATATAAGAAATGATATGGATATATTAGCTTTATATAACTATACATATTTCACAGGAAACTTTATGCCAATTCAAAAAAATATACAAATGAATGGGGCCGGTAAGAGGTGCAGTGGTTAAGGCACTGCATTCACACGTGGTTGACCATGGTTTAAATCCCAGACCTGGTGGCTTGAAACTTATGCTGGATATGTGTGAGAGTATGCCCAAAATCCCCAGAGGAGAATGGAGAAGGGATTGCAGTGTGACCATCTCCCCTGTGGTGTAAGTTCTTTTCTCTTCTTTTATAATAATTATTTAATTTAATTTAATTTATTCATTTATCTTTTTCAGTTTGACCAGAGAAAGAGTGAGTAAAGGAGAGAAAGAGAGAGAGAGAGAGAGAGGGAGAGAAAGTGAGAAAGCAAGCCGCCAGGTCCACGACTCGTACTGTGGTTGGCCATGTGGGAGTCCAGCACCCTTAGCCACCATGCTACCTGTCAGCCCTATGGTGTGAGTTCTTGCTTTCTATCTCTCTCTGGGAAGTGAATACACCCTATAACAAATATCTCTCAAAAAAAAAAAAGAGAGAAAGAGAGAATGAAATTTGAACTTCCTATGAAACTGAAAAAGAATAATTATTTGAGATGATCAATACATTTCTGAAACTCTCTACCAGTTAGTAAGAGTCAAAATTAGAAATATAAACCAGTGAATATAGAAAATAGTTAAAGACATGTATGTATTTCACATAGCTATATATAAAAAATAGGTAAAACATATATATATATATATCACATATGTATATACAATAAAACAAGTATGCAAGAATAGAATACTTTTACATTAATGAGTTGACAAACGTCAAGGAGACACTGTCCAACGTAGATTTAAACTTTCCCCTGTGGTGTCTAAAATGTGTTCACCAGGAAGAGATATTTTCAGAAGGTTGTCAGTAACATTGAATAGAAAGTAGCATGGCTGAGAAAATCTGAGGGAGAGCAAAAGTGGGATTTGCTGCCCATTCTGTGTATGATGCACTGACTTTCGGGTTACTGCAATGGACAGGAAGTCCTTGCTCACAAGGAACTTACAGTCTAGAGGGTCATGTATTCTGAATATTATCGGAATCATTTATTTTGGCCCTTGCCTGATGTATAAGCCTCTGTACTCCATGTCCGGTGAGTGGTCATCCATGCTCTGATCATTTCCAGTGGTAAGAAACCCATTAGTTTTTATTATTTTAAGAAACAGAATGACCTATTTTTAAAAATGATCAATTTCTCTTGCTACTAGTCAAAATCAGAGACAGATCTTCTTATTGTCAAGCAGAAACAAACTCTAGTGTGCTCTTCTTGGCTCTCATTATACAATATGAACCATATAATTTTTTTTTCCTGATACAGCCTTCAAATATTGGAAGATGTCCAAACATGAATTATGGAGCTTGTAGAAATTTTAAGTCATGGTATATAGTAAGCCTTCTACTCTGCTAATATTCTCATACGATAGACTTCAGATTCAGTGAGTGTTCACTGGGTGAAAGTGAAGGAGTGTTTGAGAATATTCGAGGGCAAATAAAATGCCCTAATCCAGGATAAATATATATATATATACATATATATGTATATATATATAATTTTTTGTGTCTCCCTCTAATCAATATAAGTCTTTCATTATTCTTGCCTCACATCTCTCTGCCTAGAGATGCCTTCTTGTGTTTACTTCTGCCCTCTGAGGTAATATAGAACAAGTCCACTCCATCTTCCACATGACAGCCTTTCAAATATTGACAGTCAATCCCCATGTCCTCTGAGTCTTCACTATCTAAGTTACATATGACCAATTCTATAAAACTTCCTTTAATTCTGCAATGTGAGTCTCTTCAGTAGCCTCTTCGCTTTCCACTGAGAGCACTGTGATGATTAAAGATTGTTACAAAGTCTGGCCACAAGCTAGACAGTATCCAGGTATTATCCAACAATGCAAGGTACTATAAAGTACAATAATTCATTCTATTGTACGTTTAAGGAATTCATGTATTTATCCTTTCAGCTAGCATGCATTATTATACCTAAAATAAAAAAAGATATCATTTGCTTCTACTACTCTGGGCATTCCTTCACATTAAAATATAATATACCTTTATTATTTTTTTTCTAAATTGTATTGCTGTTAAAATTTTTAAAAGGAAACTATTTTAAGGCAATACCCAGTACTAGTATGATTTCAAGGAGCACTTTGATATATTGCTGATGGCATTAAGAAATTAGGAGGTATTTGTTAAAGTGAAATGCAACCTTGGACATAAACTTCGTAATAGTATTTGAACCTATCATGCATTTTTGGGGTCTTTATACTAAGGAAACATTCTCAGAGAATGAAAGCGTATAAATTAAAAATTTGGAATCATCCCCAAATGTAAATATACACATTCTGAGTATGGCTATTTTTAAAAAAATAGTTATTAGTGAATTGTGATCACACACTAAATAACTCATGAAAGAATAGAGAAACAATGAAGCTATGAATTTGCGAGATTTGGGAAATGCGGTCAATTGGAGTGAAAGCTGGAGAACATGCTCAGATCCTCCTTTTAAACTGAGATAACTCTGGATTTATTAGGAGACCCTCCAGCAATGCTTTTCCTATGGAGTTATACTATTTATCTGAGCAAGATACACTTCTTTCAAATAACTGATAATTGCAAGTAGGATTGCGTGAAAAGACTCATAGCTGATGACAATGATCAATGGGGCTCAAGCCCAACTGGTGTTCACCAGCCATGTTTTTCTCATTTGTGAGTGTTGAATACACATATTCTGAAATTATTTTCATTTTTCCTTTTAAGAACTTTATTCTCTTTAGTTAAAATACAATAAGATTTAAGTCTTTAGTGTTTGGTCAAAAACTGACTCAAGACCGTCTATCTGCATAGTCGTTATTCAGTAAGCTGGCTGTAGCCCCAAGACTTGAAACTATTAGTCCTCATCTTCTTTCTTTTTATCTTTATTTAAATTTTTTAGAGAGTTGTTTTGCTATAGGGCTCATGTTCTTGATGGAGAGACAGAGGACAGAAAGCCAGAAATAGTCCCCTGAGGGGATGGCTACACTTCAATCCCTTCTTTTCTATTCTCCTCTAGAGATTTTGGGCATGCACAACCACATGTCCAGTGTGAGTTTTAAGCTGCCAGGTGTGGGACTTGAACCACAGTTGACTATATGCAAGTCCAGCGACATAACCATTATGACATCTGCTGGTCACTCCACCTCTTCTTTAAATTGTTAATGTAGCATCAAAAGCCAGATATACAGCCTTTAGAGCATCTTGCCTTTTTTTCCCAGAAGTGGGCTACCTATTACAAACTAATACAGCTTTTAAAATTGTTCTTTCACAAACTTTATCTTAGACATGAGATGGCTATGTTTTTTGTTTGTTTTGCTCTGTTACTTCATAATAATGGTTGTCTCTATGGAACTTGATTTTATTTTCTTCTCTCAGTGCATTGAATGTCTATTCTGACTCCATTTAATCCTAAAATATTATTAGTAATTTACTGATGTTCTTATGGAGAAAATAATACTCTTAAACTCAGTTTATTAAGACCAACATCTCTTGGGTTATTATAAAGTTCTGCCTCCTTGGGTTTTATTTTTCATGTCACTTTTGTTAATTTAAAGGCTTTATCAAACGCCTTATTCTAATCAACCCACTAAATATATGACTTGTTATTCTAATCTTTTTTTTTGGAGAGGTTTTTTGCTATAGGGCGCGTGTGCTCGCCAGACAGACAGAGACATAGAGACAGAAAGCAAGAAATCACCCCCCAGCGGGGAGGGTCACGCCGCAATCCCTTCTCCTCCATTCTCCTTTTGGGATCTTGGGCATGCAAGCACATGCGCCCGGCATAACTTTTTTTAAGCCACTGGGTCCGGGACGCGAACCGCGGTCGACTATGTGGGAGTCCAGTGACATAGCCATTACGCTAACTGCTGGTTCCCCCATTATTCTAATCTTTTAATATGAATTAATTATTTCACTCAAAATATTTTTTTTGTTTTGTTTTGTTTTTAGCATTTGTTTGTTTTGCTATAGGGCTTGTGCAATCGCCAGAATGACAAAGAGAGGGAGAATGAAATATCATTCCCCAGGTGGAATGGCCACACCACAATCCCACAATCTCTTTTCCTCGCCTCTCCTCTTGGGATTTTGGGCATGCATGCACACACGACCAGTGTGATTTTTAAAGTTCTGTGTTTGGGACTTTAACAGCACAATTGGTCATATAGAATCCAGTGCCTTAACCTCCACATCACCTGTTTGCCCACACTAAGGTTTTTAAGAAGAGATGATGTGACAATGAAACGTAACGTTCTGCAGTGTTTTGTACACAACATTATTAGAGGACTCCAACATGTCTGCACAGTAATGAACATGACCCATGTAATTTCATCCCCTTCGGTGGAACCTTTGAATATGCTGGGAAAACAACACTATAGATCAAGTGGTGTTATATGAAAAACATGATTAGATAGTCACTCCTGTGTTTATCTGATATTATATAAGGCTCAGTTGTAGCTGAGTAAAGAAATATTCTCTTGCCAGTGTTGAGAAAACATGCTGCCATGCTGTAGATGACTAGGTGGCTAGAATTTGAGGAAAGCCTATAAGATGGAAGACAGACTCGCAAGCCAGCAGCCAATGAGGAAGATGGACTCCAACAATCCCAAGGAATTGGATTATGATAAGAATACAAGTGAGCTCAATAGAGGAGCCCAAATTCCAGGTGCAAATTTCATAGTATACCAGACACTGCTCTTAGTACTTACATGGATTACAACATTATATGAACGTACAATGGCTATTTTCATTTTTAAAAATAGATTAATGCAGAGAGAGAGAGAGAGAGAGAGAGAGAGAGAGAGATGCTGGCCAGAGTTATACCCAAGAAATCCAGCTTCAGAACCTACTTTTTATTGTTTGTACCACACATGTCCTTGAGCACTTTATGCCAGTATTACATGTTTCAACAGGCAGTATTTAAAGCTAATGTTCTGTGTTTTAACCAAATGTATGTTTAACTGTTTACAGCTAGAGTGTCTCTCAACAGCACGAGAAGACACACACTAAGTATCCGAACCCTCTCATCTTTATGAATTTGATATGTTCTGACTTAAATGTCTTATGCCTCCATTAGTACATACTGCATACGTCTCAAATTATATACCATCGATTTATTTGTACTGTGTTGTTGCAGTGTACATATAGGCAATCAAAATTAGAGTTACCTTATAGTATATTCATTCTACTCAGAGTGTCACACCTAAAGTCAGACATGTGTTTCCCGATATGTACATATCAGCTGAAATTGCTATTGAAAGTAGTTAGATTAGTGATGAATGAAGGTATTTTGTTAATGCATAAAATGTGGGCGGGGAAAAGAATGGAAAGCAACTGTACACACTAGAGACAGTGGAAAGTAGGTGAGAAATGACAGAGTGTGCGATATAGGGGAAATATATACATATACATGTATATATATGAAACAAAAGATGGAAAATTATTTGTCAACAATAACATGTATGATTAAGCAACTATACAGTGTACTCTGGATGGGTAATTACATTTTGTATGCTGTGATGATGTTCAGTGAATGAATGCAAAATTAATTAATTAATTTAAAAAATTATACATAGATTTTTTTTTTGGTCTGACAGTCTAGATAAATTACTCATTTGATTTTCTACATAGTAATTAATCTTATATGATTCTTACAAGAAATTCATCACTTAGGAAATCCCCTTTGTTTACCCAAATTCAATGTTATTTTATTTTTTGAATCTTTTTCACTCACAGTTTTTGTTTACTCAGAAACTATAACAACTAAACCCCTCAAGAAACCCTTCAGGTATAACGGGGGGTTGTTTATAGAATATTTGATTAAATCTCAAGGACAAAGATGTGATTCTCTAGTTTCACTTTTCTGAAGGTGGATATCATTAAGAAGTTATAGAGATATATTGCTTTTCAGTAGTTGGAACTTCCTAACCAGGAAAATCAGTCAAATAATTATTTGGGTTTGAAAATAATGTGCTCTTATTATTTTAATCAGCAAGCATTCTCACGCCACCCACTTAAAGCCAGACAAGCACGATCTGACAAATAACACATTATTCCCATGCAATTAATTTCCTCAATTTGCCTGAAAAAAAACATATATTTAGAGAGCTACATTATTTGTTGTGACTAACATTAGGTTAGATTGTCTCACTCTAACTCATGTGCAATAACCTTTGTTACTTTAATAACTAGATTCTTGCGTTTACTCTCATAAACTCTGGATTTAGCTTATGAAATATGGACGTACTCCAGAAAGAGGGCGAAACATGAATTAGCATGTTAACTACACGGACCTCACACCTCGTGCGACTGACACATCCTATGACATTTTATTCGAGAATGTGAAATTGAGGGCAGTCTGGTTGATAGCATGAGTTCAAAGAAATGCCCGATCTAGAACATGGAAGTGGATATCCACTTGGCAAAGTCTCTGTCCATCCATCTCTCAGGACTACAGAGAGGGAACCCATTTGGGTAGCAATAATGCAATCCATTTGTACCTAGATGAAATATGTGTGCAAGTCTGCTCTTATTGTGTATTGGAAAGCCTTCATAAAGGAAATTCTCCTGGCTTAGAGACTGTTGGTTTTAAGAGAATTGGTGCTGCTATCTCCCATCAGGGCATGGGTAGCAATTTCTGGCAGAAAGAAAACAAGGCATCTCATTTCTTATTGTTCCAAATAAATTTATAATTGATACTCATGATTGGTAAAGAAAATTAAATTTAATATTTCAAAAAAACTCAGCGAGCTTGTTTCTCTTGTCAGTCAAAATTTAATAATAAATATTCCATTCTATTCCCCTAATTACAAAACAAGATCTGTGACTGAGTATGTTTTGCTTTTTTCTTGAAATAAAGTTCTATTCTTTTATACATCTACATATGTGGCATATGTAAGTAGATATTTAGGTGGGAACCAAGGTTACTAAAAGCTATAAACTTTATGTGTATCAATTTGTGACTATGTAAAATGTAAGTGAATTCCTGTATTTATATTTTGTTTTCTCTCTTGTCAGAAGAAAAGGATAAAGCAGGAAAGTAACAAATTTAACAATATGAAGGAAAGGAAGGAAAACACACATATATATGACATACTTGTCTCTGTTCCTTGTCTTATATTTGCACATACTAAAAAATTAATAAAATAAAAAGAATGCTATTGCAATGTATGCATGGTAATATCAAGTGTGTCAAGATTATGATGTGTCAAATGAGCTTTGAAAAGTCATTATTTTGTATTCATTTGGTAGCTTTATATTGAAGATACTTATTAGTTTCTGTAATAATTCATAAATGTGTTCTCTCAAAATAAAAATCTAAATGAAACTTTGATGATTTAAAAATAACTGATAATAGGGTCAGCAGGTGGTGTGTTGGTTAAGGAGCTGGACTCCCATAGGGACAACAGTGGCTTGAGTCCCAGACTTGGTGCCTTGAAAATCACACCCAGTATATGGGCATGTGTGCCCAAAATCCCAGGAGAGGAATGAAGAGGAGATTGCAATGTAGCCATGCCCCCGCTAGGGGTGAATTCTCACTTTCTCTCTCACTGTGTGGGGTACCTCTTTCTCCATTTCTCTTCTCTCTCTCTCTGTCATGTGAGAAACAAAATCAAAGCAAGAGCTTTAAAAATATACATAAAAAACTATTGCAGAAAGGATAGGGCAAGCCCTAATGACTACTCAGATATTCTGCAAACACACCCCGTTAGCACCTGGAGGGCTTTTAGAAGTTACTGAGTTATTTACACAGTTTTTGAGTTAACAAATTATGAGTAAAATTAGTTCAAGAATAAACAAAATTGAAATTGAGTATATAAATATGCTATATAACTATTCTCTCAATGATGAGTTTCTTTTAAAAATCATTTAAAAATAATCGCTAGTTTGAAAATGCAATGTGCAATTTATATAGATTAGAAAAAAAAAAAAAAGGCTTTTGCCACAAGGCACATGCTCTTGCCAGAGAGAGACAGTGAGCAGGAAAGTGAGAAATCACCCACCAGGGGGATGCCCATACCACAATCCCTTCCCTTCCATTCTTATCTTGGGATTATGAGCCAGAGAGAGAGAGTGAGCAGGGAAAGTGAGAAATCACCCTTCGGGGGGATGCTCACATCACAGTCTTTTCTCCTCCATTCTTGTCTCGAGATTATGAGCATGCATGCACATATGCCCAGTGAGATTTTCAAAATCCTAGGTCCAGGACTTGAACCATGGTTGGCCATGTGGGAGTCTGGAGCCTCAACCACTACACCACCTTCTGGCTCTCGTATGCTATATGTTAAAGAAGGCATTTAAGAAAGGCATTTAAGTCAGTCTATAACAAAGTCACAGAGACAAGAGTGTGTAGACATTTAAATATGTGTCTTCTCATGGTGTTGGAAGAAACACTAGCAGTAAAACAGTTAAACATACATTTAGTTAACATATATAATACTAATGTAAAAATTAGCTGTCAATATATATTATACTGTTGTATGTTATAAAGACTTGAAGTCATCAAGTCATATGCGCTAAGCCAAGTAGAATGCCAGATATCAAAAACACATTTTTATGTATAATTTTATAACCTTAAAATATTAGATTGCCAATGTAATTTAAGTGTAGTTGATGTTTTTAAAGAGCATTTCCCATATCATTAATTCTTTGCAATTAAATGCACTTCTTTTATATTTAAGGGAGATGCATGAATTATTTTCTTAAAATAAGATATATACTTTACAATATTTACTTATGAAATAAAAAAGTCTGTAGTCTCATTAATATAGTCCTTTATCCACAAACCCTGGTTTACATTCCATAAGTCCCACAGAGAAATTTTCACAGTGCTATAAACATAAATTATACTAACAAATAATCTTTCTTGGCAATCTGTTGTTTTTCCATTCTAACATATTAATGCCTCTTTCTTTTACTAACTTGTAAGAGACAAATTTTCATGCAAGAATAAATAGTGGTAGAAGATATAAGTACTAAAAAAGGTCTTTGATGACAGTATTATATTTTTTAAAGTGACACTTTTGTTACAACAACTAAGGTAACTTGCTCTTTTTTCTCTTTACAAAGGAGTTATGCTTTACCCTACCTCTTAAGGACTGGTAATTATTAGCATTCACCCAATGCAGTGAATACTTTTTTATCAATCACTGAGAGGTGACTGAATTAGTGTTTCCTCATTGTATGTGGGAAAAAGAAAACAATATCACTCACACACAAAAAAACTCATTATAGCATATATTTCACAAATGCACTTCTTTTCTTTAAGAAGTTGGTGTTCTGCATGATAAGTTTACTTAATAAGCAAACACTTGACCACCACTCACTGGTCTATACATATTCATACTCTCTTTCTTATTTCCTCCTAATCTAAATATACCCAAGAAAGAAGAAAATTGCTGTTTTAATTTCTCTTTGGTTCCTGGAGAGGACCGTGAGAAGTATACATAAGTAGATCTATTTCCATTGAAAATGTTTACTTTATATAATCAAGTGTTATATGTTGGGTTGTATTATTATTTTTTAAATAATGCATTGTTAAATGATCTTTCAGTGTTAAGCAATGACATGTAATTGACATATTCAGGAAACACTGAATGTGTAAAAGTAGATCACAGGAGCAAACTATTAATATGTATAACTTTGTTCCATTGATTTATAAACCGTGATATCAGGAGTTTGTTGCCTGGCCAGAAATGTGGGTGGAGGAGAGGACAAGTCTATATATTGTATGCTGACTGTATTTTTGACAATGAGTGAGTACAAGAAGCATGTGCTTTGATGACTTGGACTTCACAGGGAATGTTGAAATCAGAACTAACTCTTCTGGCGGGTGGTTTCTAAACTCCACCACTTCTGGAAGCATGCATGCAGTGGGGGAGCACATACGCTCTCGTAACTGACTAAACACATTCAGGAAGGACTTTAAAAAATGGATGGTTTAGCTCTATGAGAGTACTAGAACTCAGTAAATGATTAATGGACAATGAGTCTAATTCTCTTTGTCCTGGCAAACCAAGGTCTTGTTTTGGTGAGATAATGTGACGCATTGTTTTAGGTAAATTGTATCTGAGTCCCTTAGAGGATGGTTATCTTAGGTTTCTATTTTTCCTAATATTTGGGCTTTTATCACAGCCTCCAATTCCAGTCTCATGAACTAAGTTCATGTGAGTCTTTTAACTTATTATAGGTCGTCCTGATGGCAGTTAGTCTTTCTCAGTGTACATATACTGTCTTCTCCAGAGCATGAACTTGTATCTTGATGCTTTGTCACCTGTATGACGTTACACACCTGTATTACCATACGGCTAATCACGTTGCTTATGGATATTACATTCTACAGCTAATCTCCTTTCACACTTACTCTATACCCCCAACCAGGTCTGGACATACCCCACCGAGCATTTATGCTTCCAGGACATATTTTAACTTCCTAGGCCTGGTCATTTCATAAGATATGAAAGAAGAAGCAAGAAAGGAAGCAGAACCATAGCTGTAAGCATTGTATGTTAAAAGGACTAGACCAAAAGGAATTAGATGATTCCAGCTGTTACACTGTTAGTACAGAGGGGTTATCTATAATTTATTGTTCTTCCTTTGAAGATGGAGTGTGTTAGGGTATATTTCACAATATTGACTGTGTTCATCAATCTCTCTTCCCAAGAGGAAAAGAAAAGTTTGTAAAATTTGAATGTAACAGTGAAAACATAAACTATTTAATAAGTGTGTCATTTGCTTAACTTCATATTCAAAGATTGAGCCATTAGAAAACACTGCTAAAATAAGAAAAGAATTATTACAACATTCAAAATTTTTATGACTGATAAATATGATGTTACTAAAGCTTGTGACCCACAAATACTCACAATAATAGGTTATAAAAGTGAAATGTTGCTTATTTCATAGTAATCAATTACTCTTCTATCGATTGTGAATTCCAGCTGTCTGAAATTCAAACTAATCTTGGAGAGAAAAATCAATAAATAAATTTACACTTAATCCATTGAGTTGACAATATTGATAAGAGAGTGGTTGAAAAGGTATCCCCTTGACCTCACTAAATAATAAATTTATCCAGAGTTGGAAATGTTATTCCCTTCAGTTCACATATGCTTTCCTGAGGTCTCCCCAGTCCCTAGAAAATATATTAGAGTGCTCAAATATACTAACAATGGCTATTCAGCATTGCAAACTTTGATCCAATTTTACTTTTTTGAGTTTCTGAAACAAAAATTTGTTCAAATCTATTGGAAAATTAAATTTAACTTTTTTCAAAGCAAATTGTAAAATATCTAAAAGTAAAAGGGGAGGCTCTCATTACTGGGCTTTATAAGTGTCATCACCTACCTTCAGTTAGTACCAAGTGAAGCATTCTGTGTGTGAGAAAGGGATTCACCTGACTGTGTTACCATCATGGAATACAGAAACAGTTGGGAAACTTGGAAGTGACATGTTTTATGTGGGTGGTGATCAGGTCACTACACACCTCTCTAACACCTATCAGCCCAGTTCTGTTTATGACCATTATATATTTAAGGACTACACAAATTTAAAGAATAATGTTAAAAATAAAACATCAATCTTTTCTGTTTGTTTGTTTGTTGCCTTAGGTCGTGAGTGGCTATCAAAAAGGCAGAAAGAAGGAAAATGACAGTCACCACCTGGGGACAATGGCTATGCTGCAATTCCTCCTCCTCCATCCTCCCTTCAGGATTTTTTTGTTTTGAGAGGTTTTTGCTATAGGGTATGCGTACTCTCTAGAAAGACAGAGAGAGACAGAGAGACAGAAAGCAAGAAAGCACCCCCCCCCAGGGGGGATGGCTATGCCTTGTCTTCCATTGTAAAATATCTAAAAGTAAAAGGGGAGGCTCTCATTACTGGGCTTTATAAGTGTCATCACCTACCTTCAGTTAGTACCAAGTGAAGCATTCTGTGTGTGAGAAAGGGATTCACCTGACTGTGTTACCATCATGGAATACAGAAACAGTTGGGAAACTTGGAAGTGACATGTTTTATGTGGGTGGTGATCAGGTCACTACACACCTCTCTAACACCTATCAGCCCAGTTCTGTTTATGACCATTATATATTTAAGGACTACACAAATTTAAAGAATAATGTTAAAAATAAAACATCAATCTTTTCTGTTTGTTTGTTTGTTGCCTTAGGTCGTGAGTGGCTATCAAAAAGGCAGAAAGAAGGAAAATGACAGTCACCACCTGGGGACAATGGCTATGCTGCAATTCCTCCTCCTCCATCCTCCCTTCAGGATTTTTTTGTTTTGAGAGGTTTTTGCTATAGGGTATGCGTACTCTCTAGAAAGACAGAGAGAGACAGAGAGACAGAAAGCAAGAAAGCACCCCCCCCCAGGGGGGATGGCTATGCCTTGTCTTCCATTCTCCTCTTGGGATGTTGGGCACATACACCATGTACATAAACCTGGTATGATTTTCAAGCTGACATGTCCAAGGCTCATGCCCCCATTGGCCAGGTGGGTGTCCAGCATGATGCCACCTGTTGGCCCCAAAATATCAACTTTATTTCATTTTTAATTGTAAGTTTAAATGATGATATCACATGTAATGTGATGTACAAATTTCTGGACAAGTACAAGATATGTGCGTTGAATAAGGATGGAATAGAAAATCTGAATAGACCAATAACAAGTGAAGATTTTGAAGTAGTGATAAATATTCTCGCAACAAAGAAAATTCTAGGCTCGCATGACTTCACATTGGAATTGCATCAAATTTCTAAAGAAGAGTTCATTCCAATTCTTCACATTTTTTATTGTACCATTATTTACAATTACTAAAACATGGAGCCAACCTAAGTGTCCAAAACTGATGACAGAGTTGAATAACTGTGGCACATATGTACTATGGAATATTGCACAGTTATAAGAAACAATAAAATCTTATCACTTGGCTCGAAGTAGATTTATTGGGTTGTTGGAAAAGTCATGATGCATTTTATGACAACCCAATATATAGAAGACCTAATGTTGAGCAAAGTGAGCCGGACTTTGAAAGACACATATTGTATATCCCCGTCCAATTTGTCCTGAGTGCTACAGCAGAAGTTAAGAGATTTGAAAGTGTGATAGTGGAGTGAATGGGTGTAAATGATAGAGTCTGTAAGGGAAAAGAGTGGATGGTGGAGAATGGGAGCAAGGTGCAAGGAGAGAAAACGTTTAACAGATAGAAATGCAAAGTTCACAGTTGAATTAAATAAATGAAAAATTGGAGAATATAAACTGAGAAATAATGTAACTGGAAATGAAGCTGGAAAGTCAGGTTAGATTTGATTTCCCAAGGTAAGATTTTGAATTTTATTGTTGCTAATAAGGTTTGTATTTGAACAGGGAATGTTTCACTAGACCTGTTAACTTACAAGAAGATACAGAGACTGATAAGAGAGGGAAAGCTGAAAAATAATCTATATCTAAATAATAAAAAAGAAGACTATTGGGACCAGCAGATGGAATAATGCATTATGTTGCTGAACTCATAAAACAATGCAGGAGCCGATTTAAAAATGGACAAATGAATTAAATGCACAACTCTCCAAGACCATAACGTGTTGTTGTAGTCTACCACTTTTCGAGTCCCAGACTCGATGGGTTAAAACTCACACCAGATGCATGTGCACCCTATAGCAAAAACTTCTCTCTCTCCAAACAAACAAACAAAAAGATAAAAAGAGAAAAAAAAAGACTATTAATTACTAAGTACTTTTAATTTTATTTAACTTTATTTTTTTAGAGAGATTTTTGCTAAAGGGTGCATGCACTTGCCAGAGAGACAGAAAGTGAGAAATCACCCCCCAGGGGGGATGGTCACATCACAATCTCTTCTTCTCCATTCTCCTCTAGGAACCTTGGGCACATACATGCATGCACCCAGAGTGAGTTTTAGGCCACAGTGTCTGGGACTTGAACTGTGGTCAACCATGTGGGAATCCAGCGATGTAACCATTACATCATCTGCTGGTCCCAATTATTATGTTACCTTAAAATCATTGCAAAGACTATAAAGAATTTAGGTAGGATGGTGACTAAATAGAATAAACTATTTTTATGTTATATCTGGCAGTAGAAAACCATTGGAGATGGACACATGATGTTTTATGGAAATAACATTGACGTTAATTGCTCCAGTTCATTTGAAATATAGTGCCTTTTTGGTAATGGATGAGAAAAATACAGGAGGAAGATGAATCTGAATGCTCTGCACTTATAACAAATTTGAATTTGAGAACTGAGGGAAAAGGAAGGATTGCCCCCGTGATCAATTGCCTCATGCATATTCTAAGACTCCAAGTTTACTGAAGTTTGTTACATAGCAATTGTTCACAGATATGAGTGACAAGGAAATCAGGAACAATAGGTGAGAGGCAGTTTATTGGTGAGAAGATAAAAGATATAATTCCAAATGAAATAAACTAGACTATAAAAGACAAATAAGGTATGTCCTTACTTAACAGGCGTTATATGCCCGTACTCTATGGCAGAAACTGAAAGACTAAAAGGATAGACATAGGAACAGTAATGATACATACCAGAAGCTCCTTGGGAGATGTGGGGTTGCTTCATGAGAACATTTGTAATGGACACAAGAATTCATGTTAATAAGGAGAAGATGCTTTGAGATACTGCATCAAATCATAGCAAAAATACAACTTAGTACAAATTTTTAAAGAAGGTTAGTAGAACTATTATTAACATGTACAACATGATGCAATGTTCAATGTTGAAGAAGATGAATATGAGGGGACCAGCCGTCAAGACCTAGACCCAGTGGCTTGAAAATATGCTGGACGTGTGTGTGTGTGTACATTCCCAAAATCCCTAGAGGAGAATGGAGGGGAAGAGATTGCAGTGTGGCCATCTCCCATGGGGGCCAATTCTCTCTTTTTCTCTCTCTCTGGTCCTCTCTCTCTTTCTGGCAAGCACATGTGGCATATGGCAAAACCTTAAAAGAGAGAGAGAGAGAGAGAGAGAGAGAGAGAGAGAGAGAATATATAAACCATCAATAATAAGTAAATAAATAAGTTAATCAATTAATTGATTGGACATATATCTGGATGCTAAGTTTGAAGCTTCCATGAGACTGAAATTTCTCTTTGAGTAGTTGGTTAAGTGCTGGAATTAGGAACGTCAAGTTCTAAATATGTGTGAGATAGCTCTATGGTTAAGTGCTGGAATTAGGAACGTCAAGTTCTACATACATGTGAGATAGCTCTATGTAGAAAATATTTGGTACCATGGGAGGATGACCTTTCCCTCAGAGAAAATGAAGATGAGAAGAGAAGCACCAAAGCAAAAGTCCTGATGCACTTAGGTACTTAATAGAAAATGAACCATATTCCCTAGGAGGTCGATATACTTTGGCAAACAGGCTGACCTGAAAGAACACTCTGCTCACGGGAAGATGCGATATTTGACATCTTTATGCGATACATTTGACTCAAATGTCAAAAGGAAGGCTAAAGACACAAGAAAAAAGAGGAAAAAAAGAGGTCCAATTGAAACATTTTATTTGCTCATTTCTTCATAAAAAGTTTGAGCAAGGTAAAACTTGTATCATGCTGTTCAACTATTATTAATGTCGCTCATTTCCATTTTAAAAATAGCAGAAAGATGGAGACAAAAAATGTAACTGCAAGTTTTCAAGGAGAAGATATCAACAGCTTTTATTTCAGCTTTGAATGTTTTTTAATTTTCCTGATTCCCTTGACCTCTTTTAGCTATCAGAAATTCATTTGCTGATGATTAATTTAACAGGAAGAAACCCATGATCTCTGCTTTAATATTTCTTAGGCACATTTTCACTCTGCTCCTTTGTAAGCCAGAAAAACCATAAAAATTACTGTTGCTATGATTCACTTTTCAAAACAAAAATAAAAATATCAAATGTCAATGTGGAACAGTAAAAGATGATGTATTATTATTAAAATCTTAAATGTTCTCAATAACAAGAGCTCTCAAAAAATAAGTATTCTGGAATTTTAAATATTAATTAATATTAATACCTGCATTTTATTTATTCATGCAAAATTTAAGGTTTATAGAAAATAGACTACATATGTAAATACTTTTTCTAAGGAAAAAATACAGTAATTTTGAATCCACTTAAACCTGAAGAAATTTAATGTAGATAATTTTGTGGAATATTTTCTATTTTTATGTTATAGTTTTTATTTTTATGTAATTGCCACAAAACTATCCGTTGAATGATGGCAAAAGGAGAAGAAGAGATTATGATAAGGCCATCTCCTAAAAGGTGATTTCTTGTTTTCTGTTTCTGTTTTTCTGGTGAGCACATGTGCCCTATAGCAAAAAAACAAACAAACAAACAAACAAAAAACTCTTAAAAATATTTAAGCTTAAATATTCTATAAAATAAATGAAAAATATACAAAAATATTGTCTATTTACATTTCTCAGCACTATTTTTAATTCTTCTACTACTTTCCTGTGTTCAAGAGCAAAAAGGAATGGACTCTCTTGGATCTATGGCAAGCAGGATTCATTACTTCAATAGAAGACATATGGACAAATTCAACAAGTCTGAATAGATATATTGCTGCTTAAAAAATAAAGGCATTTGGGCTTTGGCAGAAGGCAGGTGTGAAATCTTGCCCTGACCTCCAGGCATCCTCAGAGAAATTGCTTAGAGTAGTGCAATTTTGGTTGAAGAAATTGCTAAGAATTAAATGCAATTCCTGCACTTACTAATTTTAGGCATGACTACTGTTTTCCCAACATGTCCTTTGGTTTTAATATCTCTATTTCCTTCATCCTATACCTTCTTAAAGTATGCTGAGCACTTTGTTTTAATGAATCAAACTGTGTACAGAGACATGGAGGCATCTATATAACAAAACAGTGTCCTCATGCAATTATATGCACTTTCTTTTAGACAAGTCATGAATGTATTCAGGAAAATGACAATAAATAAGCCCTGGATAAAATGTAGTGAAGGTTGGGATCAGCAGATGGCCAAATAGTTACGTTGCTGGACTCCCATATAGTTGATCTTATTTCGAGTTCAGACACAGAAGCTTAAACTCATCCTGGGCTCATGTGTTGTGCACCTAAAAATCCCAAGAGGAGAATGGAGGAGAAAGGATGGCTGCATGGCCAATTTCCATAGGTGGTGATTTCGCATTTTCTGTCTCTCTGTGCCATATAGCATATTCAAAAAAAAAAAAGTAGTAAAAGTCTAGATCTTGAGGGTTTATATGACATTCATAGTTTGGAATTATGGCCTAGTAATGATATGAAAATCTTTATGTATAAGAGGACAGGGTCTATCAGGGTTGAGAAACTTGGTTTCAGCAAAAGTGTGGAGGCTGCTTTAGTTTTTCATTTATATTCTGCTATTGACAAATTCTTTTAAGTTAGAGACAAATTTTTAATTGCATATATATCAATATGGAAATCTAATACACTTCTGTGCTATCAAACAGTTAAGAATTTAATTTCTTATTACTAAATTGTCTTTTGCTCGTTATATTTTTTTTACCCTTAAATAAACAGTTTACATTTTTTGGGATATACTTAATGTTTGGTTGTTTTCCAGGACTTTTCAAGTACATGTCAACATTTCAGTTCCTAGAACAAAACAAATATTTGCTATTTCCTTAAAATAATTAAAATCTTCCCTAAAAGTAAACATTTAACTTTGTAATCAGTCTAGTTTATGGAGAACAGGCGTTAAATCCCAAAGAATCATTTTCCCAAGGACAGGCTGAATTACTACACAGAAAAGAACCAGTTAAAATTTGGGAATGAGAAATACATGTAAACATTTATATACATATGGATTGAAAAATTATGGCACATAAACTCCATGGAATATTATTCAGGCATAAAAAACAACAAGGCCCTGGAATTTGATAGAAAGTGGATGAATATGGAAAATTTGTGGCTGAGGGAAACAAGTCAAGCCATGAAAGAGAGACATTGTATGTCTCCACTTAATATTCATTGACTGTCCACACTCTATGGTAGAGACTGAAAGACTGGAGGACATAAAAGCAATAAAAATTGTTATGGACACTAAGGGCAAAGTAGAAAGAGAGTATGGGAAGGGAAGAACATAGGAACGGAAATTTGGGGGAAAAAGGGGAAGTAAGACACTTTTGGGACATCTCTTTTTACTTCAGGAATTCAATCTACCATTTGAGGATCAAGTAGCAATTCCATGATTATGGTCAGTGTTAATTTTTGATGAGGGAAGAAGCCTGTAAGTCTGAAAAGTATGTAATATATAAATAGTAATAGGGAAAATTATGTTGTCTTTGACAAAAACTGACAAGTCATGCTAACCTTGCTTCTTCATGTTTTATGCTGGCCAGGACTAGTCAGTGGCTTTTATTTCAACTCTAAGACATGGAGATTATTCTTTCTGCACAACTGACCCTAATATTTAACTTATTTTAATAGTAAATGATTTCCAATTTGATAAGCTCCTTTAAAGAAATATAAAGCTATTCTTTTCACTAAAATAAAGGATGGAATTTTCCAACATGTTTGTATTCATAGCAAGAGAATAGAAATGTTGGCATACAATTGAGTACTATAATGTTCTTCCCTTAGTCTCTTAATTAGAATCCAAATTGCCTACCTTTTAGCAAATACAACAGTTACCATTGGAATAATAACTGATTTTAAACTTTAAATTCTAATAAAATTAGAAATTCTTGGAGTATTTGAAAGTTGAGGATGATGAAAAAAAAAGAGTGTTGATCTTTGTGTGAAATGTGAGTGCAAAGGAGAAAGTTCATTAAACTGACTAGAATATGTGAGTATTTGGATAAAGAATAAGTTAATATATGAGTAGCAGTAATTACTTAATAAAAAGGTGTAAATGCAGTATCAGTTATACACACACACATACATGCAAATATATACGTTCTTTAATTATGAACTTCATAACAGCTTCAAAATAGTTTGAGGTAAATACCAAAATCTTCATCTTGTTAGCAGGACTATAAACAATTTGCTCTGTGTAGTTGTGAAAATGATACACTTAATAAAAAAATTGAATTTTGCATAATGGATTCTGATATTAATTTCTAACTTATATAAATTAAAACACTAGGAATGTCTATTATTTTTAATAGATCTAGATAGTTTTCTTTTTTATAGAAAGATTTTGGCTATACGGCATGTGCACTTGCCAGAGAGTCAGAGAGACAGATAATGAGAAACCACCCCCTAGAGGGGATGGCCACACCGTGATCCCTTCTCCTCCAGTCTCCTCTCGGGATTTTGGGCATGCACACACATGTGACTGGTGTGAGTTTTTAGACGCCAGATCTGGGATTCGAACCATGGTCAACTGTATGGGAGTTTAGCAACGTAACCATTATGTCATCTGCTGATCCCTAGATCTAGATAGTTTTCTGACGGCACTCAGTTTCTCACACTGCACAGTTCTATATTTGTGTCTTTCCAGGCAAATATTAAATTTTAGTCTTTGGTTATAGTCATCTCAAATTGGAGTCCTAAAGAATGGAGCCTCTACTAGTTTGTTTACATGGAAGATCTCTTCCTTCTATTACATTTTTGTTTGCTTGTTTGGAGAGGTTTTTGCTATAGGGCACATGTGCTCACCAGAAAGACAGAGAGAGACAGCGAGACAGAAAGTGAGAAATCACTCCCCCAGGGGGGATGGCCATGCTGCAATCCCTTCTCCTCTATTCTCCTCTTGGATCTTGGGCAGACCCCAGCACACACACACACACACCCAGTGTGAGTTTAAGCTACTGGGTCTGGGAGTCGAACCGTAGTTGCCTACATGGGAGTCCAGTGACATATCCATTACACCAACTGCTGGTCTGACCAGTTGTTTTTTTTCTTTTTTTTTTTTTTTTTAATTTAGACACAGACTTTTGTTTTTGTTATGCATTTACATTTAATCACTGTACATTTTTACAATGTACAACGTGGATTTTTAGCATGAATACACTGCATATTAGTCAAGCCACACAAATTACCATATACATTATCATCAACAGATAACTTTCCATTTCTATGTTTATTAAGTGTATTGTTTATTTTTCCCCCAATTCCCTCCCTTCCTTACCCTATTACCCAGTTCCATTATCCACCCCCTATTCCTATCCCTCCCATACTGTCTCTAGTATTTATGGTTTGACCTCCCTGCTGTTATATTCATATAGAATATTAAGGGTAGCCGTGGTTTTTAATTATTTGGCTTAGAGTGCAGAATTCTGGCTTTTATCTGATTTTTCTGTTCTATTTTGAAACCCGGTGTTTGGGATGCAGTGTGGGGTAGTCAAAGTTTTCCTAAATCACTTTCTGCTTAGATTCTCTTCTAAAAACAGATCATCAAAGACAGTGATGGAACATTATAATACATCTTGCAAATGTCATTGAAATATCTCTTCTCAGCAGTAGCTCCTGGGAATTACTATCTAATAAGTTTTTATACCATATCAAACAAAGCACTTAAAATTGTAATATAATTTCACAAAATACTGACTGCTTTATTTTCTTGGTTGTCTTCAGGGGAAATCTGTGAGAGAGATTGTCAAATGTTTTCTCATATCTCCAGGTCAGACTGACCTTAAATTAAGCAGTATTCCTGAAACAAATGTAATGATTCCATGGCTACAGGATGAAGCTAAACGATGTCTGTGACCATGAACAAAAATAGTAAGAACTGTTTTTACCTAATAGATAAGCTGGCTTAGTCTCCCCTACTCAACCTAGAGACTCTGTAGATTTTTATTTATCCCCGTATTTATTTTTAACAGAGAAAAAGTAGTTGAAGATTTGTGGACAAGGTAGTCTGACCTTGGCTACTTACAAGTCAATGCTATTTTGTGTTAAATTGCTCTGAAATCTGCTGCATGAATGAAAATCAGCTGCCAGAAGAAGCATTTACCTCAAGAATGTCTATCTTTAAGAGCAAAGAGCTCGCTCCCTCTTCCGTTGGTCATGTTCTGATACCAGTTCAACACCCTTGTAGTTTACATTCACTCTCTGCGCGTTGTCTCTTTCCTTCATTGGGATTACCACGCACAGTGCATTTTCCGTCTGCTTCACTCTGCATCTTATTTTCTCTCTCCCTTATGCCCATTTTGCCTCTTATTTATTTTTTTTTTCATTTTTTATTTCGTTTTCTTTTATCCAGTCAACCACATTATTTAGCTTATAAAGTGAATATTTCAATGTGTGATCATTTCTCCCTAGTCCAGTTGATAAAACTATAAAATATCTTCAATAGATGATACCACATTTCTTTGTCTTTTGTCCTCTTTTCTACATTACACATCAGGCCAGCAGTTGGTGCAGAGGTTAAGGCAACTGGATCTCAATAGCCCCCTGTGTGTTCAAGTCCCAGATCTGGTGGCTTGAAAATCACAAGGGGTCCATGTTGGTGTGTACCCAAGATCCTTCAAGGAGATAAGAGTAGAAGAAATTGCAGCATAGCCATTCCCCCTTAGGTGGTGATTCTCACTTTCTCTGTCTCTCTGTTTCTGGTGAGTGCATGCATCCTATAGTAAACTAAAAATTAAAACTAAAAATGGAAAACATTGTATTCTACATCCTCTGAACTGTTCATTACATAGCCCTAAAATTATTTGTCTTTTATTTCTGCTTGTTTGAAAAGTTTCAATCTTATGGCAATGTGTTTTTATGATCTATGTTGTGAAAAGTGTTCATCATAAACATTGTTTTTTCTTATGAGTGACAATTGATGTGCCACATGTAGACTTATCTTCTGATTAAATCTCATGCAATAGCTAGGACTGAAAACAGACCAGTTTATATCAAAACAGCTCTGTCTCATGCTTTCACAATCTCAATCGTTTCTTTGAACTATTGGGGGGAGTATCTATCACTCCAAGAGACAAATCTCAAGAGAAAAGAAAGGAGAATTTCAGGACTCAAACGAAGCACCTGTCTGTGGTTTTCGTGGGGAAATAGTAACCTTGCCATACCTTAAGGAGAGGGTTCTAGTCCTGTTGGAGAGCCATGAAAGGAGACGCTACCACTTGCTGTAGACGGTTTGGTTCAAGCTGAAATGAAGTCACTAGGTCTGTTGTAGTCCCAGGTATTGTGGATCCTAAGTTTTACACAAGGGCTGCTGTTCAGGTAAAACGACTCCTTATTTGGGTACGACTGAGCTTCCTTCATCACTTTCTCTTCGGTAGGTTTTGCAATGATACTTGCTCAACAGATAAAGCACAAACACTCAGTGGCTTCATACAGTATGTCATGTTTATGTGAAGTGTATAACAGGTGAGCTGTGGTCAGTACATGGGTGAGTCTCTTGTCCAGTGTTCTTTGAAAGAGGCGAGTGACTTCTGTTTGGTGATTTCTCCACCTCAGGCATGTCTTTCGTGTTCATCAAGTTGGTTTATGTTACTAACCAGAAGCAGAGAGAACAGAGAGTATCAAATTTTAGAGGTGGACTCACAGTATCCTGTTAGGTCTCAGACACAGTTGGCCAAAGCTAACTGTAAGAGAAACTAGTCAATTCATTATAGGGGAACGTCCCCAAAGGAGGAAAAGGTGCTCAGTGAGTTGGAAGTTCTTCTGTGCCTCAATATCATCAATTGGTAACTATGTTGGAGATAGAGGCAGAAAAGTTATAAAACCCACTCTTGGAAGGGATGTTTTTTTCTTCCATAAAATATTTAGGAATGATTACTCATATCAATTATATGGATTAATGACATTAAACACATTTTATAAGATTAAATACATCTGGCCATTAAATTGAGTACTGAGAATTTTAGGCAAGTAGCCAGCTACCCAATCAGTTAATTCAACTTTTAAACATAGCATGTTTTGAAAGACGTGCTCCATGCTGATGGATAGTCTCGGAGGAAATGCTGCTTTAAATACATGAACATTTTAGACAAAATTGAGTGTAAATATATATATATGAGGGAGGCATGAGGGAATGTGAGAGTTTAGGGCAGGAATAAAGAAATAAGGGAATGCATTTAGTTCAAAATATTGATCTGGATATCTTTTAGGCTGTCTATACAATGCTTGAGAATAAGCAATTATATAATTGATTTTATTTCATGCTTACCTTATTGCTGTAATTGTCCAATTATTTCTTTGTTGATAGAAACTGTGGAGTTGGGATTTGAAGGTAAATATCTTTGCCTTAAAACATTGGATAATAAAAGTTAAGAGTAAATACTAAAGCTGGAAAAAATGCATAAAAATGGTATTGTGGTAGGCAAAAGGTACCTCCAGCTCCCCCTCTCAAAGCCTACAAATGAGTTTCATTGCAAGGCAGCTTCACGTGTCTAATCAGGGTTACAGACATTCCAATTTTTATGTTGGGCCAAATCTATTCATGTGAACTTTTTAAGTTTGTTTTTCCATGAAAGTGAGAGCTAAAGGGAGAGATCCCATCAATAGAATCTTCACACTGCAATCAATCCCAGCCTAAGCTGGCCTGAATCAAAGGCACATACACACACACACACACACACACACACACACACACACACACACGTTCAAGAAGGCCCTGGGATGAAAACCTGGGAACTTCTCATGTGGTCTATTTGCATTTCTACTCTGCCACTGTCACATCAGTAATAAATGCCCAAAATTTTCTCTACTTAGAGTAGAAAAAAAAAAAATGTGACATTGGGGAAAGTCAGAGAGAGTCAAAGACAGAAGAGGACCCCACCCGCATGGAAAACATGAGAAATAATTAGGGGCAGTCTTTAAGTGCAAAGATTGACTCATCGCCTGACAGCAGAAAATGGGTCTTTGGGGCCAGTCTGCATCTTAGTGGTTAAAGCATCTAGATCCCACATGGCTGATGGCAAGTTTTCAGTCCTGGCCCAGCAGGTTGAATAACACGATTGGCACCTGTGTGTGTGTGTGTGTGTGTGTGTCCAAAATTTGGGAAGGAAAAATGGAGAAAGGAGTGGTACAGGACCATCCCCTCTGCGGGTGCTTTCTCACTTTCTTCCCTTTCTCACTCTATCTCTGTCTCTCTCCGGTGAGCACATGTGCCCTCTAGCAAAAATCAAATCCAAAAATAAATAAAAGGAACTGGGGTCTGCAGGTGATGTAGCGGTTAAGATGCAGGACTCTCACGTGGTCAACCTCAGATTCAGTCCCAGACCCAGAGGGTTGAAACTCATGCTAGGCACATGTGTATGTGTGCTCAAAATTCCAAGAGGGGAATGGAGGAGAAGAGATTGAGGTATGACCGTCCCCCCAGGGGATGATTTCTCACTTCCTTTTTCTCTGTCTCTCTGGTGAACACATGTGCCCTAATAACAACATTTTCTCAATAAAAAAGAGGGCAGGAGTAGGAGGGCTTGGTTCACACTCTAAGAAACTGAATTCAACCAGAAGCCAAAATGAGTTTGAAAGCCTATTTTTCCCTGGATTCCCCAGAAAGAGATGCAGATAAGCCAACACCTGGATTTCTGCTTTGTGAGACACTCTATGGACCTAGGGAGCCATGCTGTGGCCAGACTTCTGACCTGCAGAATTGTGACATAATAAATTTATGTGGTTTTCCTTACTAACATTTCTGGTACTATGTTCTGAAAACATAGAAAACTATGGCAATTATAAAATAAGAAAGAAATACGTAATGAGGAAGAAGAGTCCTATTTGCATTGTTGAAAAAAATTCTAATATCTACAGATGGCATGCAAATGCCACAGACATAGTTTACAGGGCTCAGAACACATTTAGGCAGACATTTTTAAAATATAACAATTCTGGATGACTGCAAACAAATTTAATTAGAGATTTGAAAATCCATTTTAGTTTTCATATATCTTAAAAAAAAACAAATGAAGTAAAATTTCATGTTTTATTCTTTTATATCCTTTCACAGGGGCAGAAATTTAATTCACCATTCTAAACCTGTTCAAAAAGCATAGGCTGGTAGATTTTAATTTTAGCTTCTTTATTCAAAAGAGTCAATTTCTTTTTTCCTAAAAGCATGTGTTTTTGAGCTCTTTTCTAGAACTCACAATCATGTTTTTAATGATTTTGTTTTGAATATGTGTATATCCTTCTTATAAGGTTTTTATCTAGTATCAAAAAAGAAATAATCTTTTTCTCCTTTGGTCTAATTTTTAAATATTGTTTTGTTTTATTATGAACATTTATGGATCTTCTTAAATAGATATTATTAATTTTAAGATTTGATAAATTATTCTTAAGGAATTTAACCCTTGTGATAAAAGTTTTTTTTTTTTTTTTTTGGGGGGCTTTTTTCTT
>NW_006159546.1:2808715-2821738 GCF_000334495.1 Tupaia belangeri chinensis | reverse complement strand
CCAGAAAGACAGAGAGAGACAGAGAGACAGAAAGCGAGAAACCACCCCCCCAGGGGGGATGGCCATGCCACAATCCCTTCTCCTCCATTGTCCTCTTGGGATCTTGGGCAAGCAAGCATACGCATCTGGTATGAGTTTAAGCCACCAGGCTCAGGACTTGAACAGTGTTTGGCTACATGGGAATCCAGTGACATAGCCATTACACCAATTGCTGGCCCCAGACATAGGTATTTTTTCTAAAAAACAATAAAATGTATAATAATTTAATTCAAGTCTTACTTTTTGATAAATACACAATTCTTTGCAATATGAGAATTAATGATATAAAGTTGATACTTCGTATTTTGTGTAAAAATTATACAGTAACAAGAAAGAAGAAAATTCAAAACTTATTTTCATTAAACTAGAAGTGATCTAAAATTCCAAATATTATCTATTTTTAGAGATTTTTTTGCTATAGGGCACATGTGGTCACAGAAGAGATAGAGACAGAAGTAGGAAACCCCCCCGAGGGGAGATAGCCACACCATGATTCCTTCTCCTCCATTCTCCACTCGGGGTTTTGGACACATGTGCACTCTCTTCCAGTGTGAGTTTGAAGCCACTGGGTAAAGGATTCAAACCATAATCGGCCATGTGGGAGTCCAGAGGTGTAACCATGATGCCCTCTGCTGGTCCCCAAATTCCATACTTAAGAGAAAGATAAATGAAAAAATAGAGTGGAAATCAAATAGCACTGTATGTGAAAGGAAGTCTTGAAAACGTTATAGTCTACCCTTAGAGACATTCAGAAGTAGACACAAATACTTCACAACAGCTGAGATACAAAAACAAAAGCTTTCTGTGGGGCGACAAGAATAGAAACATCCATTAATCACCCAAACTCCCTTTGTCATGTTGTTTTTGAACACCAAACATCAGACCTTCATGTCGGGAAGTTGCTTGCCTCTTTGACAAGGGGTCTAACGTGTTACTTCAAATTTTAAATCTCTCTCCAGTTGAATACTACTCTTAGATGGAGAAAAGTGAACTTACACACAATTCCATCTGTGAAAAGTTCTTGTTTTAGAAATAAATAATGAAGATAGAAATAGATCGTGAACACATAACGTTGTAACAAGAATAAAGAAGATAAGCGCTATGAAAAAACAGTTGCATGTACGTAACATTTTCTAGGAAAAATGTATGAAATGTATATGTATGTATTACCTATACATACATGTATACATATGTGTACATATAAAAATGTATATATATGTGTGTATATATTTATATATATGTATATAGATCTATGTATGTATCTATATATATATCTCCTATCCTACAAGTAGAGTGAGTTAAATTCTCGATCAAAATATCCTGAGCTACATGACAGTGGAATGAATCAATGACTTGTATGCGTATACTTTTAGACAGGTACAACTTGTAACAAAGTGGAAACAAGGTGATACGAGTATAAATTATTTACCTTGTAGTAAATGGACTTCACCTGTTATCTACAATTCTGACTTTGCTATTAGAAAGGCTTTAATTATGACATGTGCTTTGAGAGCACAGTTCTCCTATTTTTACCTTTCTGCTTTGAAATAAAAGAGCTACTTAAATTCCTCTAACAAAAGCAAAGATACTTTTAAAATGCTGGACATCAAATCTCCAGAAATGTGCTTGAACTTGCTTATATTCTTTCATTATTGCTATCCTCGAGTTCTTGACAGAAGGAGGGGATTCAGAAGGACAACTGATAAAGCTATAAATCTGTGCTATAAGAAATAGTCTATCATTACCATGAAGTTTTGCAACAAGCCCTGTCTCCACTCCCCACCCCACTCTGAAAAAGCACAAAGTGTATTAGAACTAAAATAAAGCAGGCTAATACCCATTAGTTTCAACCTAGTTTCACACAGTATTTAGAAGTTGTCCCAGTTAAATCCATCAAAACACAAACCCTGCTAGGACAGGGGAGTTTGTCCCTGAGGGCCTTTTCTTATCATTGCAGACCCATCAGATTTTTAACTCATATGGAAAGTCAATAGGGAATCTCCAGGGAAACCAGTTCTTTCCTAACTTTTCTATTTCTCTATTACAATGTTCACCTCATTTCAACTCTCATTCAAATTTTAACAACTGCAAGAGTAGGCTTTTTTTTTTTTTTTTCAGAGCCTCTTGACATACATTTTTACCTGCTAGAAGATTCCAATACCCTTAGGGACCATATCAAAAATGCCCCACTTAAAAAGAATTTGCTGAAGTGCATTTATGAGCTCAGTCTCTATGTATTCTGGAGTACAAGTCTATAATTTTCCCCAAATGCAGCTTGGCCTTTGAGCATCGTTATACTTTATATCAAAGTCATATGCAATTATAAAAATGCTTGGAAAAAAAAAAACAGCACCATTTAAGCAGCTGTTCTTATCATGGAGGTCAAAAACTGCCAGCAATCTGTTTCTTCTATGCCCTGCCTCCAGTCAAAGCTGTATTACAATCACCTAGAAAGATTATTTCTTCTTAAAAAAAAAAATCTCCAAATAGTCTGTATAGAAAGATATCAAAAAACATAATATCTTAATATATTTTTCTCATGATGCTAAGAAAAAAATGGATATTTGATGAAGAAAATGTATGGTTACTGATTTTACATTTGGATTAGGAAACCCTGTTAAAATAAATAGCAAGAGACCTCAATTACCAAAGAAGGAGCAAATTAGCTGTACTCTCCTGTAAAAGCAGGTAACTAGTACATGGCAAATTATAATCCATGAATATTTAATTTCCCACAGGCATTTTACTCCTGTAATATGGCAAAGGGTATATCAAGAAGTGATTCTTCAAAAAATGCAAATTCCTCTCTGAATACTGAAGTCTTTGTTAATCTGATAAACTGTTCTTTCTTCAGTCTACAGCCATTACACACACACACACACACACACACAGAGAGAGAGAGAGAGAGAGAAAGAAAAGAAAAGAAGAAAAATCTCCTGAAGTAGTCAGACAGAATTTCTATCATAATTATGTCTTAAAATAAAATTTTTAAAAAAGTAGGTATTTGGTGATATTTTAATAAAACCAAAAAATAATTATTTCAGGTTAAAAACTCTATTAAAATGTTCAGTTTTTTTTAATATAAATAGAAACCGCAAGATTTTATAGAATTTTAAAACATTATTTTGATGACACATTTATAGAAGTTGAATATTTTGTCATGATAATGTTTTAAAAATGTTTTGCTAGAGGGCATGTGTCCTACCTGAAGGAATCTGAGGGAGGCAGAAAATGAGAAAGCGTTTCCCAGCTGGAAATGTCTATGCTGCAATCCTTTCTCCCTATTTTTCCCTCTTTTTAGGGATTTAGAGCATGCATGTAGATACACAGCATGCTTTTTTTTAGTTTTTTTTCACAGGATGTGTGTTCACCAAAGAGAGAGAGCAAGACAGAAAAAGACGAAAAAGCACAGAGAGAGGAAAAGTGAGAAATCATCCCCCAGAGGGAAATCCCCTCTTGGGATTTTAAACACACAAGCATGTGTGCTGGTATGATTTTTCAAGTTACCAGGTCCGGGACTCAAACTGCAGTGGGATATGTGGAAGTCCAGCACTTTAACCACTATTCCACCTGCTGGCCTTTTCCATCTTGGTTTTCAAACTGCCTATCCAGAACTTGAATCTTGTAGTCAGCTGTGTGTGATCAGCTTCCTTAACCACTACTCCACAGGCTAACCCTGCCTTCTTATATTAATATGAGCTATAATAAATATGATTATATGGTATTATTTTACATTTTATTAATATGTGTAATGAAATCTTATTTATAGACATAGTGTCAAAATAATGTCATATATAAAGATTTGGGGGGAAATTTTTATGCATATAAGAGAAGTTAAGTAAAACATATGACATCAGAAAGATCCTATTTTGCTTTTCTTGAAAGACCCTTTCTATTAGCCAACACCTCTCTTATTCCAAACAAAGAAAAAATACTTCCCTAAAAACAAATGCCAAAAGCAGGGAACTAACTTAACAGGGGGCAGTAACCAAATTTCTCCGCAGAGAATCGAAAACACACTGCTAGGTTCTATTTTACATCTAATTCGTGCTTGTGTGTATGTTGTTGTGTGTGGTATAAAATAATTTAACTTTCTGGCATTTTTGGTATAGATGTTGATCTGTTTGAACTTGGTATTTTTTAATGATGAAAACTGTTATTTCCAGCATAGTACTTATTTTATCTAGATTTTATGATATCTGAATAATGTTTTTCATATGCAAAAATATCTGACATCAAAACCATTTCACACTAGGGGACAGCAGGTGGTGTCGTGGTTAATATACTGGATTTCATTTATAATAAATGATAGATTTAGTAAAATTATTGGCCAAACTTCACAATAATAATTTATGCAAAAGTTATTAATAAACACTAAATTTATTGAGTCAAATTTTGAAGAGTAATGTGATATTTACATAGGATCAAAATATCTCCCTGTCAGGAGCTTATTAATTACAAACGATAAAATAGATTTAGTGTGAAATCACCACTAGATAAACCTTCACTAAGTTGAAGCTAATTATTTTTGAGTCATTAGTTATTTCTAAGGTGAATGTGCACAGGATACAAAGTTACTAACAAAATAAAAAACACTGAAATTATTGAACCAAATTTTGAAGAGTAATGCTTCATATTTATAGAGTGTAATCACTTGGTAGATAAACTCTTAACCAAATAATAGAAGCTTTTATTGTTTAAAAGAAACATGAGAGAGAGAAAGAGAAAATAAAGAAAGCAGGGAAGGAAGGAGCTGCTAAGGTCCTAAAAATAAATCTAAGCAGCATTATTTTTTTAGGGTTAAAAACTAGGAATCCAAATATTCATCAGCAGCAAAATGGACAATAAAATATTATGTATTTGCACACTAGAATGTTAAAAAAATCAACAGAAATAACACAACAAGTAAATGAATAAAATCATCTATGAACTGTATATGGACCAGACATAATGGTAAAATAGAATGTACTCCCTTTAAAGGCTGTGTGTAAAGAAGCAAAATGAAGCAATGGTGAGAGAAATCAGAGTAGTTTCCATGTGCAGTGTGCGTACACTGGGATGAGACACAGGGCTTCTGGAGTGTTGGTAATGTCATATGTCTCAATTTGTGTGGTGGTTTTGTGAGTATTTTTATTTAAAAAAAAACTGAGCTGTGTAGTTAAGACTTGTCACTTTTTGTAGATTAGATTTCAATGGAAAGGATAAAAACAAATGAATCACATTACTATTTTCTGTCTAGATGACAGTAAAAAGTAGACTTTATTTCTAACTTAGTTCCTAAAAGCTTTGTGATTTTGGTATTTCCTTTGTAGCATTATCTGTGGAATTTTAATTTGATTATTAATGGAAGCTAGAATAGCCAACAATAGGCATTTCACTGACAGTAGAAAACAGGAGAAAAGATGAACAATAAAAAAGGAATTCCTGAGAGAACCAATTTAGTACTTGACTAGACCTATCAATTTTTTTTAAATTAATTTTTAAGAGATTTTTGCTATTGGTTCTATTTGTCAGAGAGACAGATAGAAAGTGAGAAATCACCCTCCTGGGAGGTTGACCATACCACAAACCCTTCTCTTCCATTCTCCTCTTGGGATTTCAGGCATGCATGCACACACAGCCAGCGTGTGTTTTCAGCTGCCAGTTCCAAGATTTGAACCGCGGTCGATTACGTGGGAGTCCAGCAATGTAATCATTACACCATCTGCTGGTCCTCACCAACCAAGCTATTTTTAAGTAAGAAAGACTGGAGTAAATAAAGTCAAAATACAACCCATGTGTGCAACATGCTACTACAAACCTAACCCACATAGCCTTAACTTGGATTTTGACATGTATACAGTTTTTCAAATGTTAATTTTCTTTCATATTAACCCCCTCACTGAGAGTATATGAACACCCTTCCTCTTCTTACAATTGTTTGGTGAAGGGTGAGTTCTAACATTGGCTACAATTGCAGCTCCACATCAACCAATCTAAGTGGATGCCAGTCCTCATCATTAACTCACACAATCCACAGAAGTAACTTTGCTCAATATCAGCAGGACCAATTCTCATGCTAATGTGCCTTCAAAATAAATATTTATCATGTAAGCTGAATCTAATGATCACTAACACTGTAACAAAAATCTAAGAAATTATGACTGGTATTACAAATTAGTATTGAATTATTACAAATGATTAGTGCTTCTATACTTAAAGGTGTCCTATTTTATTCAAAAGTTCTAACCTAAAATGGATTACCTCAAATTAACATTGACTTGAAAAGACAACTAAAATAAGATTTTGCATTTTGCTATAGTGCTAGGGGGGGTTCACATTTGTAGAATTTTATTTTAAATGTTTATTTTACCCATATATAGTTCTAATAATATTATTATTATTATTTTGGAGAGGTTTTGCCTATAGGGCACGTGCACTCACCAGATAGACAGAGAGAGACAGAGAGACAGAAAGCGAGAAATCAACCCCAGGGGGGAATGGTCATGCTGCAATCCCTTCTCTTCCATTCTCCTCTCGGGATCTTGGGCAAGCACGCACACACGCCCGGTGTGAGTTTTAAGCCACTGGAACTGGGACGCAAACCACGTTCGATACATGGGAGTCAAGTGACATAGCCATTACGCTAACTGCTGGTCCCTATTATTATTATTTTTAAATTTTGCTAGAGGACACATGTGCTCACCAGAGAGAGACCAAGAGACAGAGACAGGAAGAGAGAGAGAGGGAGAGGGAGAAAATACTCCCTTTGGATAACAGTCACACCCTAATCTAGTCTTTTTTTCTCACCCCTTGGGATTGGGGACATGCATGTACACATTCCCAGCATGTTTTCCAAGCTCTGAGTCCAGGACTGAAACTGTAGTCAGTCATGCAGGGTCCAGCCCCATAAACATCAGGACACAGGTTGCTCTTCAATACTCTTTATTAGAATATATTCAAGGGTTGGCCCAGCCACTAAGATTTTGTGCTCCACAGGCTGAGTCCATATAGAAGATCTGAGTTTTAGTCCTGATCCAGCCCTACAGGCCTGGCACAGTGGCATGCACCTATAGCCACAGACTCAGGGAGATTGGAGCAGGAAGCAAGCAAGGTGGAAGCTGATGGCAAGATAGTGTCTACAAAAAAAACTGGGCTTGATGGTGGTGCTTGTGTTCCTATCTTCTTAGGAGGCTGGAATGGGAGGATTGCAATAGGAAAACCTAGCAAAATAAGAAAAAGAAAGGATATATTCAAACTATTGGAAATCTTATAAAAGTGTATGTTATCTAAACCTCTCCATTTAAATTGTAATCTGTGTATTAGGTAGACAGGCTCACATAAGAATAGTCCAAGAAACCAATCAAAACCTACTAAGTTTTCAGCAATTCACAGAGGGCATGTGCACACAATTGAGAGGGATAGAGAAAGAAAGAGGGAAAGTGAAAAAGCACCCCTTTGGGGGATGGCCACACTACTCCAGCCTTCCTCCTTTAAGCACTTAGGGCATGCTCACACATGCATCTGATATGATCTCCCAGCTACGAGTTCTAGAACTCAAACTGCACAACCAGCCATGTGGGATTCAGCTGCCCCGACCACCATCCTGCAGGTGGGCCCTTCTTTTTCACTTCTGTTTCTTTGACTGTAATGTGAGTAGCTCACATGTCCTCCTCTCTAGGAAAGCACAATTATTCATTCAATTCTCACCTGTCCTGGAAAGGCCAGTGCTGGTAAGCCTGACATAATTCTGCTTAAAGAAATGGGACAAAAAATCCATTCTCTAGCATATGGTGAATAATTATGACTTAGCATTATTACTAAAGAGCAGCAAGATCTAACATCCCGATGTGTGTTTAATGCAAAGCATTGAAAATTAGAAATTTCACTTTGCTTCGTTTGTAGATCTTGAGATAACTCTAGATCCTGAGACAAACTTGTGTAGTTCTTCAGTCTAAGTCAAAATGAACGACATTAAGATTTGGGGTTTATTTTTATCTGCTGTAATATAATTTTCATCTTAGCACAGTATGAAT
Source organism: Tupaia belangeri chinensis (assembly GCF_000334495.1). Lineage (NCBI taxonomy): Eukaryota > Metazoa > Chordata > Mammalia > Scandentia > Tupaiidae > Tupaia > Tupaia belangeri. The sequence continues at coordinate 2,813,684 of NW_006159546.1, read as the reverse complement.
ATCCTGCTGTTTAAAGTTTTATGCCAGTTATCTGAATGAATTTGTGCCTATGTGAGCTATATTGTAACATACTTATATTCTTTTTATCTAATCAGAAAGCAAAAGTGTAAATGGATAGAGGATAGATATAGATAGCTTTTGGCTAGATTGAAAACACATTTTTGTAATAATTAAGAATTTTTCCTAACGATCAAATAAAAGTATAAAAGCTAAATTTACTTTTTTGTTTGAATTTCTGAATTTTTGAAGTCAGAATTTTCTTTGTTGTTTAATATGGCTCACTGCCACAGTTATGATTAGAAAATGACAGGAATGAAGATAAAGAAAGAAAATTAAGTCTCTGAGGAACAGAGTAGCAAAGACCTTTGATACTTAGAATCAAACCCTTTTCTAGTGGCCAGTTCAAATCCAGCAGATTTTAGCAAAGGCCAATAGTATCTAAATTCAAATCTAAGAACTGAAGGTAGGGCTCTCAAAATGAAGAAAATTTAAATAATTGAATGGGAGTTAAAAACGAGTGTAAAGGGATGCAGAAATAAAAATAAAATATGGAATACTCCTGTAAGATAGAAATGTATTTTAAATTTAAATAAATAAATAAATAAATAAATAAATAAATAAATAAATAAATGGTAGTCTCGTATGAGCAGGAAGGATCATGAATCCAAACTTTTATCATATCACCCAAATTTTACTCCTTTTTCCTAATAAAATCTTTATGTGTGTGTGGGTATATATAAATTATATATATATATATATAGAGAGAGAGAGAGTATATATATATATATATAGAGAGAGAGAGAGAGAGAGAGAGAGATGAGAAATATACACGTGATGTCTGTGATCCTATATTGTCACAGAGGTTATTGAATAAATAGCTTGTGAGCTTGTGTTGGAAGGGACAGTGTGTGTGTGAGAAAGAGAAGGTCGAAGTCTTCTAATAAGAGAAGAAAAGCAGTGAGTATCTTACCATTGTGCATTCTGTTCTCTCAAATGTTTAGTGCATCTTTTAACACAATTATTCACTATTGAAAAGGTTTTAAGAAAGCAAAGGACAGAAAAGAAAGGAAATCTAGCAGAGCAAATTTAGATACGTAAGATATAAATGTGAGTCATAATAGTAACATCAATGTCGTCTCAAATTGCTGTGGCAAAGAGAACTTAGAAGAAAATGCATCGTGGGGCTCCATGGTTTCTTTGATGAGATGAAGATTTAATAAAGATTTCAAAAAACACCAGAAGTGTTTGTCTTACATGACAGATGTGCTTCCATTACACATTCCAATTGAAAAACAAATGGAGAAAAGAGAGGCATTTGGAAACCAATGGGGTGGATATATTTATAAACGCTATACAATGAAGTTTCGAAATGAGCAAAACATGAAGTATGGGAAGAGGAAGATAGGAAAGGAAATGAGAATTGCAGAGAATAATGAAAACATTCTGTCTTGAAACATTGTTTAGTGCAGTAACAATTAGCCTAGCAATAAAATATTTTGTAAATGCGCTAGTTTGCACTTAGGAATAGGGAAACATATCATTGCAAATTGATTTTTTTTCTTGTCATTTAACAGAAAGAAAATAGTGTCCCTTTTAACTAGGAGCTCATTCATTTCAGTGATGGCTTTAATGATAGTTAATCATGATAATGGCAGTGGCTGATGTAACCACTCATGATTAGTTCGGGCTTGTTTTTGTGTATATTTAAAGCAAAAGACTGCTTTTTCCAAAGACTTCAATTGTTTCTGCTCCATTTCCTCTTCCAAGTTAAAATTCAATCTTTCACGTTCGTGCTTAACCGTAGTCTTTCCACATAGCTATATATCAAAGGATGTAGCCTTTCGAGGTACTAAATCTACTTCGTTTTGGAGTCAAAAACATATATGGTTCTGAGCGAATTCCAAGGTTGCACAAAAAGCCTCCTGTCAACATATTTCCACAGGCTTCTAACCTCTAACACCACACAGCAGGTTAATAAGAGGGGTTGTGGGATGTCCATGTAAAATCTGGACAATGTGAAAAGTACGGTCCCTAATTAGTTATGTGCTACCTGGCGACAGCTCTTCCTAACACATTCCGTGCCAATTCAAAGCAAAACAACAGTGAACCATCAATTAGCCAGTTTAAACAGAAAGCTATAAAAAATAATCAAAATGTCCAAAGAATTAATAAAAAATCAAAACTCCAAAAAGCAAGGTGAACAGCCTAGTTCATTGTTCATTAAAACTATTTCCACATACACTAATGTGGAGTCATTTTTCTTAACATTTGATTATTTACAATTCAGAAGGGTTTTAAACTGCAGGATATTCCCATAGTTACTTTCTCAAGAATGTCCTAATAAAAGAAAGACATCAGAAACGTGATTTATCCTATAATTTGAAAAAATATATTTTTAATTGTCATTTTTTATCTATGGTTTGAAATAGGGGAAGAAAGCTAAGATCGTTCCTCTATTCTGGAAATTATATTCTGTAAGCATTTTATTTCTATGGCTGTCATTCTAATCATCTCAAAAACAATTTACTTCTATATTTACTTTTCATCTTGAAATATGTTTTTTCTTTCCTGCCCCATTAAGAAGCTTCAATGTTCAAAGTTTGCCTTCCAGAAGCCCTCTTCAGTGACTGAGTCTGAGTTAAAGAGTTCTATTTTATTTCTATACTACTAGTAATGTACCACATGGGGGACCAGCAGGTGGTGTGGTGGTTAAAGTGCTGGACACTCCCACATGGCCAACCATGGTTCAAGTCCTGGACCTGGTGGTTTACTAACTCACTTTCTCTCTCTCTCTCTCTGGTCAAATGAAAATAAATGAATGAATAAATTAAAAAAAAAAAGAAATGTACCACATGAAAATATGATGTGGGGCAAATGAAATATAAATATGCAAATTACATATACTCAGAGATAAGTGTTTAATCAATGAAAGCATTTTTGATCTTTGTCATATTTTCTTATAATTTTCTTCAAAGTGACGTCTCTCTTTTTATACTAATTTTCTCTTTTTTTAAAAAAAAAAATTCTTAATTGTTCTGCCAGTGGGTGTACGTGCTTCCTGGGAAGACACAGAGAATTAAGAGAAAAAGGAAAACAAGAAAACAATTTTGGGCATTCACCCACATGTATCTGGAATGCTTCTCAAGCCATCAGATTCAAACTCACCTACACCATGTGTGCGGATGATCAAGTTGGCTAAACCATCAGACCATGGACTGACCAACTAATTCTTTAATACCTGTGTTCATCCCAGAATTATAGCTATAATTCTTCTCATATTCTTCACACATAGCTAGAGTTAAAATAATTTTAGAAATCTTTAAGAGAAAAATATGGTTAAATGCTAAGATGCCACTTTTAGTTCCTAGGTATATGTATAAACAAATCTGTAAAAACTTTATTTCCATTCTCCCCCATGTCAATTATTCATTAAATATTTTACTTTGGTTTTCAACTAAGCAATTAGCTATTTCAGCAGCACACACTTAGAAAACAAGAAAGTATTTCAAAGAAAATACTAGACAGTATTTTTGTATCTTGACATCCAAGAGTTAGAATGTGCTACATTGCTATTGCACAAATATACAAATGATTTTGAAATAAATAACAATATTCAACATCTTACCTAGAGTCAATCAAAAGATAATTTCTATACATTTGAAAAACATTCAAAATATATTTGTCTTCATTTTGTAATCCCCAATGTGTTTAATATTTCCCTGTCAACTCAGAAATTATAGTTTAAAGCTGTTATAACTTTTTTTTCTTACTTCAGTTTAAATGTTATGATTTTATGTCTGTAACTGCATTTTGGTGGCTAATATTCTTTAAAAGATGTCATGCATTTTTTTTCAAGACAGCTATTAAAACATCTACATTAAGAAAACTTAAAATTAGAATGGCAAAAAAAGCAAGAAATAACATGTAATAAGCATTTACATTTGTAAAAAAAACTTCAAAATTTTGTGGAAAAAGGAATTAAAGTACAAGTTTATTTTGGTGCAAGAAAAATTGAAATCCATTTAGAGCTTTTCTACGTATGTTTACTATGTTCCATCGAAGACCCCTGTACAAAAAATTCAATAGTGATAAAAGCATAGAACATTGCTTAGTATAGAATTTACAATCCCTGAGGTTGATGTGGATAATATGTACAATGTTTGAAAAACTTACTTATCATGTGATCTAAGGGAAAAAAGTGTCTAATTTGATATTGAGTGACAAAATTGTTCCATTAACATGAAGAGTCACAGATACGAAGAGAAAGATTTAGCGCAAACAAAACATTCAGAACACAAAAGGACAAGATTGTAGATACAGATTATGTTCCAGTGAGAGCAGAGGCTACAGGCAAATGGAGGCAGAAGCTAAACATCTTTGAGCATCATAGTTAGATGCTAGAACTTGATCCAGGGGCATCAGGAAAGCACTAAAAAGCCTGAGTAGAGAGACTCCTGGTTAAAACTGGCAGTACTGGAAGAGGCTCTTACATAGAATAGAGAACATTGAATATTGATTGTATTTGAATTGATCAGAACCAGGAGCCAGGATTTTGCAGAAGAAATCAAATGAGTAAATTAGAGCGAAATCAGAAAGAAACACATACACGCACACAGGCAACTTCAGTAAAGAAAATTCCTGGATAGCATAGGCTGCCAGGAAAAGGTCTTAGGAGCCGATGTGTATAGTCAACTCCTTCAACAGCTAACCTGTCACAGATTCAGAGCATGCTGTCCTAAACCCTAGAATTGTGTTTGTGTAACTCTGTTTTTCAGAAAGCCTCAGGAGCCATGGCAGGAAAGGACAAACCTGGGGTAGGAATAAAAAGGGAGAGTAGGAAAAAAAAAAAAAAAGAGAGAGAGAAAGCATCAGGACTGACATGCAGCGGTGCAGGAGGTAGGGTGACATGTGTTTGGACTCCGGGTCTCTCTGACAACCCAGACACACCTGGGGATTGGAAGGTTTAGGG
>NW_006159546.1:2790597-2808687 GCF_000334495.1 Tupaia belangeri chinensis | reverse complement strand
GGGAAAGATTTCAGTATCACAGGAACCTAACGGGATCTCTCTCTCTTTTGAAATACATAAATGAATATAACAAAATCAAAAATCAAAAAACTAATTAGAACTTATGGGACATGCTTTTCAATTCATGCAGAGACTCTAGTGTTTTTCCATGCAATTCCAAGTTATGAGTCCTCTTTCTGTTAATATCTCTCTTAATTTAGGCAAATGTATTTAACTCATGCTAGGCTTTCTTCTCTTTTAAATGTGAATGATATTGTGGATCTCAGCTGTCTCAAGGTGTTATCATAAAATGCAATTGAGAAAAGCAATTAAACATAATTTTCCAAATTAAAAAATCATATTACTAACACTAGCAATGTTATAAAAGACCTTTTTAGCCATTAGTCAGTATCAATGATGGAAGTAAATGTAGGAATTTAGCAAATTAAAAAAATACTAAGTGTGAAAAAAAAAATCTTGTAACCTTGTACACTAACTAAGAGACCACTGATTATATTCATTTTAATAATTATTTTTCATGTTTTAAGGGGCAAAAAAATCCCCAACAATCTCCCCTAATGTATTAAAGTAAAAAGTCTCCTAACAAATTAAAGTATCTATTTTAGAAGGCCCTGATATTTTGTTCTAAGTTTCAGTTTGCTATGAGCAAAGGAACTGTACTTTAGTTAATATGCGTGCTAGTTATTGCATTAATGGGTCTATTTCCATTCTATTATAATCATCAACTAAGTCTATAATGAACCAGAATGAGAGCAAACCCATAATGTGCATGGGTGCATTTATCTTAATAATTAAGTTGTTATAACTAGATCATTTAACATGAGTTCATTCTCTGCCTCAATCTTAATTGAGGGAAAATGGTTCTGGAGGATTTGATTGTGTAGTTGGTGTGTTGTAATGGGAAGATTCAAGGAGACAACAGTTCCCACTACACAAGTCCTCCCCAATCTCACGACACTGAGAGTCTAATAAGCACCCTATCTGCTTTGCCTTTCTTTAACCCTCACTTTCGCACTATCAGAAATTCAATCTGAGGATGAAAATGCCTGCCTGCCTACATGGAAATGATTAGAATGTGATCCTGAAAGCATTCAACCAAGAATAAGGGTCTCCGTTATGGCATATATACAATTTTTTGTGTGTGTATGTATCTTTAAGGGGATTAAAAATACACAAAACTTGATACTCACATCAAACCTGTCAAGAACACAGTTATATAGCAGGATCACAAAATAACAAAATGCAAAAAGAATATGCAATTAATTGGTTAACTTTTAGCCTACTAGGACATGATTCTGGTGTTGTTTATGTTTTCACAGTGTACAAGGCAAGGATATTAAAAACAAAACAAAACAACCTATTCTTGAGCCTACCCATTGCATGGTGGTTGGGGCAACTGCATTCCATATGACTGACCACGTGATCTATGTCCAAACCAGTAGCTTAAGTATCCTCCAGGTGTATACCGGTGTGTATGTGTGCCCAAAATCCAAAATTTCAGAAGGAGAGAGAAATAAAGGAGAAAGGATTGTAGTGTGACTATTCTGCATGGGAAGGTGTTGTCTCATATTCTTTCAATTCCTCCCTCTCTCTTTGTCCCTGGTGAGCACATGTGCCCACTAGCAAACTTCAGAAACAAAGGTTAGATAGCATATGATTATCTTAAAAATAATAATAAAATAAAATCACAAGAGGCATGATTTGGCATTCAAGGTACACTCTGGCTTTGGTTCTCCTCTTTCTCCTTGGAAGGTACCTATTCAGTGCTGGGGGAGCCCTAGAAATGTACTTGTAAAGAATTAAGAAAAGTGTTCTAATGACAGAATAGGTCACATCTCAGTATATGTCCCTCCCATAAGACATCCATGCAAGAGTGTAGCAATCACAAACACCCATTTTTTTTCTTTCCCATTGTCCTTATACTTCCGTTCATCCTTGAGAAACTGAAAATTAAGTATGGAAGGAAGGATGAGTTGGACATTCCCTCTGTATTTGTGTAAGAATCCACAAATCATTTGGATTTGACTTGTCCTTTAAAAGTTAAAACAAGTTTTCAACATTGCAAAGTTAAGACACTTTTAAAATATACGATTATGTGATTTTCCCCCCAAAGCTTTATCCAGTTGTAAAAACCATGTGTAATGTTCCTTCAGTGTATGAGCAATAGAATAAAAGTATATCGTGTGCCATAATGCAGAGTCCTCCATGTAACATGGGTCAGAAGCATCCGAAGATTCTCAATGCAGGTATCAGAAAGGGCAAAGCTTTGGTCTGTGGAACTCAGCTTGACATTTTCAAGAATAGTAAGAGCAATTTAAACACAGTGTCATATGATCAAATGTAAAATTATCAAATATATACACATATTTTTCCATACAGATGTATTTGCAGAAGGACTTCTCTGAGCCTGTGTCTTTCGAACTGGGTCATATCATAGAGTACACCGAGTACACAATGGTGGAAAGACCCTGCAGGTAGAAAGAATGGCTATGGGAAGGCAAAAGCAATACCCCATGTTGGACAAGTACAAGCTGAGCAAGAGAATGGATTAGAATCAGAAGGAAGGATGGTTGAAGACAAGGTTAGAAAATAGGTTAGGACCATAATAAAAACATGGACTTTTGGTTATGCATGAGAAGTTACAGTCAATTTATAGTAATGATGGGATTGTATTACTAGAAAAATCCTCTGGAAAAAAAGGAAAAAAAAATCACACAAGCTTATTTTCTTATTGCAGTTCTACTAAATCACCACAGACAAGTTCAAACGAACAACACAAATGTGGTTTATTTGTTGTTTTTTTTGTTTTGTTTTTTAATTTGTTAGTGAATCGTTGTTTTTTTTGTTTTGTTTTTTAATTTGTGTGTGAATATGTGTGCGTGCAGGAGAGAGAGAGAGAGAGAGAGAGAGAGAGAGAGAGAAAGCACACCTTATAGGGAATCATAGGCCACAATCCCTTCTCTACTTCTTGGGATTTTGGACAAGTGGGGAATGTTTCTTAAACTGATGAGTCTGAGACTTGAACTGCAAGGTCGGTCATGTGGAATCCAGCTGCCTTAAATAGACAGGGCATCTGGGCAAAATATATACAGAGTCTGGCACTTACATAATACGGAAAATTACTTAGGTATAAGAAACAGTGAGATCCTATCTCTTGACTCAACATGGATGGATATAGAAGACTTAACTTTGAGTGAAGTCAGCCAGTCTTTACAAGATACATTTTGCATTTCCTGACTCAATTTGTACCAAGCATCTGAATTCTGTGGCAGAGACTGAAAGATCTGAAGACGTGATAGTGGAGAGGATGAGTGTGGATGCTAGAGACTATAAAGGTGGAGAGTGGATGGTGAAGAATGAGTGGGGGAGGGTGAGTGGGAAGTGCAAGGGAGAAAATATTTGACAAATGGAGAAGTGTAAAATTCTGTTAGCAAACATTACATACATACACACACATGTACACACATCATTATGGAGACTTTCTGTAAAAATAAGAAACTAATCTGAAAATAACAACAAAAAAGAACTCCATCGTTCTCTCATATAGGTATTTGGTGTAACCATGCACATCAAACATATAGTTCAAACACCCTAAAAGTTAGACACAGTTGTACAAGTTGAAATCTCACCAATTTGGGATACTGAGTGATGTAGATTGCACCATGTCAAGTTTCTGTATAAAACTGATTTTTTAAAAAAACCTCCCTCTAACTACAAAATTATGCATAACATCATTCTATTTAATATTACCTGATTTGTGAATGTGGTAAAAAACGACTCAGAAAAAATTCTGCTTCCTCACATGAAGAAAGTGGTCAGTGCACAGTATACTTTAAAAGTTATGAAATGCAAATGCTTCCTTGTTTACAGTCAGTTAATAAGGACTTTGTGGTATCACTATACCTAGCTCCAACAATGATGAAAAATATAATCACCAGATGAGTGACCATATGTTCTGCTGAAATTCATTGTGTTTCATTAAATGAACAAAATGAAAATGGATGATACAGTAATAGTGCAGTTTTTGCCACAGCTAAACATCTCATCACACAATCTGAAGGAGAGAAGATAGAGTTATAAAAACTGAAAATGAATTTATACATACACAAGAAGAGAGAAGAAAGAATACAATGGAAATTCAGGATAACGGTATCAAGAGTACTAGATGTTGCATATATATCTGTATGATTAAAAAAAAAACATACTGAAGATTATTAAACATTGCTAGTCAGGAACGGAAAAATTATGGAGAATATCAAAGAACATAAATTAACTGCATTCGCATATGTAAATATTATGTAGTAAGGAAATGAATGTTCTATGTCTTTTGGGAATACTACCACATGGTCACTATTAAATAAATCAACACATAAACTTACTTAAAATGTTCCTTTCCTTTTGATTCTGCGGTATCTTTCCTATTAGACTGGCTATATGGATACTAAGAAGCATCACTAGTTTCTTTTAGTAGAAATGATAAATGAAATTCACTCTTACAATTAAAAATTGAACCCAGTGATAAGTATTAATAGATATTATTGTTAAAATTACAAATTTTACCCCTGGATAAAACTCAGCCTCACAGTAAAGTTTTAATTTCACATAATGAGATATAGTACTTCCAAAAATTTATTTCACCCTAATTAAATACTACACTTGGCAATTTAAAAAATTTCTGTGGCAGCAAATTTGTATTATGAAACTTGTAAAGAGTCGATAATTTTACAAGCCAAGATGACCTAAGAGTTACTTTTTTTTTTAACAAAGAGATTTTTGCTATAGAGAATATGCAGTTGTCATAGCAACAAAGAAAGACAAAAAGTGAGAAATCTTTCCTCCAGGGCGATGGCCACACCACAGTCCCCTCTCCTCCATTCTCATCTTGGGATTTTGGGCATGCATGCACATGCGTCTAGGTGAGTTTAAGCCACCACATCTGGGACTTGAACCTTGGTCAACTATGGTGAGAGTCTAGTGACGTAACCAGTATGCCATCTGCAGGTCTAAGAGTTACTTTTTCTTTCTTTTTAAGAAAGATTTTTGCTATAGGGTGCATGTGTTCACCAGAGAGACAGACAGAGCCAGAGAGCCAGAAAGAAAGAAAGAAAGAAAGAAAGAAAGAAAGAAAGAAAGAAAGAAAGAAAGAAAGAAAGAAAGAAAGAAAGAAATCACTCCCCGGGTGGTGATCTCCTCTACTCTTCCTCTCAGAACATTAGGCACCCAGGGACATACATGCATTGCGAATTTTAAGACATCAGGAATAGGAGTCCAACCATGGTTGATTACATGGGAGTCCTGCAATGTAACCATTATGCCCTCTGCTGGTCCCAAGAGTTACTTTTTTAAATGTTAAAAATCAACAGGGCCAGCAGATAGCATAGTGGTTGCATTGCTGGACTTCCACATGGCTGACTGCAGTTTGAGTCCTGGACATGGCGACTTGAAAATCAAACCAGGCACGTATGCATGCATGCTCAAAATCTCAGGAGGAAAATGGAAGAGATGGGATTGTGTCATAGCCATCTCACCTCGGGGGTGATTTCTCACTTTTCCTCTCACTGTCTTTGTCTCTCTGTTTCTGGTGAGTGCACTATGGCAAAATCTCTTAAAATGTAACTTGAAAATTAATATTTGAGAGCTGTGTTTTTTAAATGTACTCTTAAAATGAAAATCAGTTTATGCTATTTCCTAAATTCAGAGAAGAAACATCTTCCCCTATCCCAGAATAATAAGTAGAGATCTTAATTGATTAGACATATTGATCACTTTAGATTTTGAAATAATTTGTGTTTTAAAAATGTAGTGTTTTGAATAGCTTTTCCAGTTTAACAAAAAATAGTGGCCCTTAAGTTAAGATCTTAAAACAACTATCATTTGCATGATTCTTTGGGTCAGAAATGTGGACTGGATCTAACAGAGATCTGTGTGGTCTACAAAAGACTTATTGAAACTAGGCATGAGTTCATTCATGCATTTTTTGTTAACTGCTCGATTCTTGGCTTGTCTTTCTGCTGGATGCCCGTGTCCTTTTCCACATGTCCACTCATCCTCCAGCAGGTTAGCTCAGATTCGTACATACAGCCTGAGGGATCCAAGTTCCACAAAAGATGGTATATTCCAGTCAAAAAGATGTTCCATGCCTCCATTTCTGTCAAATTTGTTAATGTGTCATCTGTATTCAAGGAGTGAAGAAATACACTCTTCCTGAGTGTAAGAGGTTCAACAAAATCACATTACAAAGCTATGGATAAAAAAGCAAACCCTTTTTATGATCACTTTTACAATTTATTATATGCAGCCTTTTTTTTAATTTAAAAAAATAAATCACAAAAAAATTATTTTCCTAAATATTTAATTTTAAGATACTGGAAATGACAACTTCCTATGATTTACACTGAGGCAACGTAAGTTAAGACTATAAAAATCATCTACTAGTCTTATTCTAGAAGATAACTTTTGATATTTAAAAAATGTTAATATAATAATAGCTTCCTAATGAACTACTGCTTCTTTACTTCTTAGAAAATATTAAATGTAATCACTAGTCCCAATTACTAGCTGATTTTTACAAATATATACATTATTTCTAAAATATATTTTATTTTTAGAAGTATTAGAAATATTTAAATTATTTAACATTTTATACTTAGATTGTGATTATTTATTCTATTTCTGTCATCACTTTATACATTGATTCTTGACAATGTATTTTTTTATGGCCTTCAGAATAAAACGGAGTAAACATTAACACAATTAGAACAAATGCTTTTATTTCATTAGCTTCATGATTTGGGGATATTAAACAGCTAACTTCTAAGTTAAACATTTATCTTTACAAATTTTTTTCAGCTATTTCAGTTGAGGTTTTAACTTAATCTCTGATTTTTTTTTTCTTTAAAAACTCTTGCCAAATTATAAAACTAAGATGTTCACCTCCTAGAGAAATTGAGCATGTTGATGTTGGGGTAGACTTGGTTTTGTTTGCCATCTGGTTACCTTGGAAACTAGACTCTTAGAAATGAACTGCATTGCTGAGTTTGAACATGTACCATGGAAACCAGGAAAGAGTAAGTCACCTGTATGACAGAAGATTGCTGAAAATGTACAGGGTAGGAGTAAGAGAAAGCAGAAATAGACATGTATTCATTTATCGTTTCTATCTTTTAATTGCAGAATTTTGAGCTAATTAATATACTATAATACGATAGAATTAAAGGAGAGCTGAGAGCTTCTGTGATATTTGACCCACCCTCTGAATCAGAGAATTATTACTGTATTTATTATGATTAAAACATCAGAGCACTAACAGAGGTCTTGGTCAGCAGCAATCTACAGTCAAGAGTTCACATTGTTTTTGCATTACCCAAATGCAATCATTTTAGGAAAGACAAAATATATGTGCAGAGAAATTGTGAACTTTGAGAGGAAATTCAGTTACCTGTTTTATATTTTTGAGTTTAGGATTTTGATATCTAATGTAATGTTCTATTCAACTGTATTCATCACAGGTCTGGTAAGACTAAAGAGCCCAGAGTATTCAACAGAATTCTAAAGGTTTTCCTTTCCCTAGTTTCCTCAATAAAACACCATTTTAAGAAGGCCACAAGAACCAACAGGGGGCATGGTCTTGGTGGTTAAGATGCTGGACTCTAGCATGACCAGCCACAGGTTGAGTCCTGGACCCAGTGACTTGAGAATCATGCTGAGTGCATGTGTGGCCAAGGCCCAAATGCTGAGAGAATGAAAGAAAAGGGATTGTGATGTGGCCATCCCTTCTGGGAGATGATTTCTCACTTTCCCTCTCTCTGTCTGTCACTGGTGAGCTCACACAGCCTACTGTGAAACTCTACAAAACAAAAAGCATGTGAAAAGGTATTCACACAATATCAAGACTGTCAAATAGCTGACCTGAAAATAGAGGCAGTATCCTGAATGATCCATGTCGGTTCAAGGTAATCACATAAGCCTTAAAAGTAGAGGAGGAACCAGCAGTTAGCGTAATGGCTATGTCGCTGGACTCCCACATAGTCGACCGCGGTTCGCATCCCGGACCCGATGGCTTAAAAATCACACCAGGCGCGTGTGCGTGTGTGCCCAAGATCCCAAGAGGAGAACAGAGGAGAAGGGATTGTGGCATGGCCATCCCCCCTGGAAGGTGATTTTTCACTTTCTGTGTCTCTGTCTCTCTCTGTCTGTCTGACGAGCGCACGCCTATGGCAAAAATCTCTCCAAAAAAAAAGTGGAGGAGGAAGACTTTGAGAAATGCGGCAGAAGAGGACAACAGCAAGAGAAGGCAGAAAGGACTTCAGGGAGATTCATGGCATGAGAATGACTTGTGCATGGCTTTGAAGATGGTTAAAATAAAGGCAACCAGCCACGGAGCACAGGAGGCCTCTTCAAGTTCAGAAGGACTAGCAACTGACAGCCAAGAAGAAAGCAGTCATAATCTCAATCCTACCATAGCTGCATGGAACTGAATTCTGCCAACAAGCTGGAAGAAGGAGGAAAGAGATTCTTCTCTAGAGCCTTTAGAACAAACGATATATTGACTTCCGCCTCGTGTACCCACAGCAGATAACATAGTTGGGATGACTCAACTGCTGACACACAGATGTGAGATGACAAATTTGTTATGTGTTAAGGATATCGTAGTATGTCAGGGTAGCAGTAGAAAACCCAGGTAATTACTTTGACATTTGAATCATCATATCTAATCCATTACTATGGCTTTTATTTGTAAATGCATCTTTTTGTGTTATTCAGTTTATTAATTCAGTAAGTAGATATAAAGATCGAAAGATGATAGATACAGGGAGAGGGGGAGAGAGAAAGGAAAAGAGAGAGGAGGAGAAGGAATCTTTCTAGCAGTTACAGTTAAAATTAAACACATATCTAAGTGCTGGTTTATTTTTATTTATTTATTTTTTAATCTGTGGCCCTTTCAAGAAAGAATGCTACAGAAAGAGGATCTGTGTTTTCATTGTTGGCCACTATATACCAAGCAGCTAGCCAAGATCTAGAGATTGGGGACATGTCGATTGAGTTAATAATACTAAATGCATTTTCTGCATTCAAGAAATTTACAACTGTATTCCATTAGAGATAATGTAGCCAAATAAACACGTGGAAAAATATAACTGCAACTTCTATGAAAATAGAGAAAACAGTAAAGGCCCTAGAACTTCAGAGGAGGAATGATTCTGATTAGTGTGATGAGGAAAGGATTTTTGAGTAACAGTAAAGATGCCTGTGGTCACGAATATGACTAGATTGTTAATAATCAGAGTTTATATGGGCAATATCTAAAACAGATGAAAATTTATAAAGGAAGACTTTTTTAATTTTATTTTTTTGAGATCAGACAAGATCGGGTGCGTTCAGGGTGGTATGGCCGTTTGCCGTAGGGCACATGGGCTCTCCAGACAGAGAGAAAGTGAGAAGTCACTCCCTAAGGGGGATGGCCACACCACAATCTCTTCTCCTCCAGTCTCCTCTCAGAATTTTAGGTACACATGCACAGGTGCTCAGAGTGATTTTTTTCAAGCTTCCAAGTCTGGGACTCAAACTGCAGGGTCAGCCATGTGGGAGTCTAGCACCTTAACCACCAAGCCACCTGCTGGTCCCAAGACAGTATTTTTTTAATGCTTATTTATAATTGTCTTGGAAAGCCTGAGTGAGCTTACATTGTAGGGGCCCTTGATTCAAAACGCCATTGTTTATAACACTCAGGAACTTATGCCTGGGCTATTCAGCATCCACTGACTCTTCCCCTGTGTGACAGCACATGTAATATCTGACCATGATTTTAGGTCTTCAGTAATTGGATGTCAGTAAATTATCTCAGCTTGTCAAAGTTACTCATTGCTATGTCCTGTTGATGTCTATGCTATGAACCATTCCAGGTGAGTTCTTCACTGTTGTATGCAGATGACTGAGAGGACACAAAGGTTGGAATTCACTGTGTTTCCCTCACCAGATGCCCTGAGAAGGACAGAGCTTCTTTCTCCCCACATCCCTGACTATATTCCATCCCAGGTGTCAAAACTGGATCTTTGAGAAGAGAGCTTCAGCGTCAAATGCTGTTACAGTTCTCACTTAACATGCTACTTACAAGGTACTGAAATTAGGCTGACGTCTAATATTTTAGCCTCTTTTCTCACCGAAAACGTCCATACCTGCTGGTGATCCCAGCTACTTGTGAGGCTAAGGTGGGAAGATCGTGAGATTTACATTATGTGAGAAATAGACCCTGCCTCGAAAGAAAAAGAAAAAAGAAAAAGAGGAGAAAAAGGTAAGAGAATAATACACTTTATTTTTTCTTGTGAAGATTCAATGAAATAGTGGATTTAAAGTACTCATCACAGTTCACACTTATTATAAATGCTTGAATAATGCTATGGAATATAATTTTCTTCAATATAGTCCTGATGTCTAGACACAGTTCAAGAAGCAAAAATCAATTATGGCATTGGTATTTACTTAGAATAGCGTATCATGACTAAAACATTATATTCTCATACATCTATTAGAAAGCACATACAATTTAGATGCATAAAACCTCTTATTAAAATGTCATTAGTTCTAATAATGTTATTTCTATTATTTAAAAAACAAAATGAAATGTATCAAACAGAACATGATTAAAGTCCCCCAATTTTTAGGATTTCCTACATAGAAAGAAACCTGAATGGATACACAAAATCTATTCTCTTTATATGTCTAGGTTATGCCAGTTTTGCTTTTTATCATTCCATTGTTCTCTAATTGTACACATTTTCTAATCTTATGAAATGCACCATCGTATTATTCTAAGTCACCCTTGAAGCCTTATGAGATCATCTGGCTGTTTAGAGAGGGCATCTTCCTTTGAGTTGTTCAAGCTTTTTGTTGTCTGTTTCTGCCCTTTGTCAATTACCCATATCTTCTTCTGTTTTGTCTGTTGTAGACAATTCTGATCATTCATGACAGAGTAATATACTACTTCAGACTTTTTCAGCCTTGAGTGGATTGAGAAAATAATGATTGCATTACATGACTTTGCGGGGGCTAGAATTTTGGTAGCATTTTATTGGGATATTTTTATTTTTTATTTTTTTTTGGAAGAGGTTTTCTTGTTTTGTTTTTATTGTTGTTGGTTTTTTTGTTTTTTTTTTTTTGCTATAGGGCACGTGCGCTTGCCGAACAGACAGAAAGAGAGAGACAGAAAGCGAGAAATCACCCCCCAGGGGGGATGGCCATGCCGCAATCCCTTCTCCTCCATTCTCCTCTCAGGATCTTGGGCACACACGCACACGCACCCAGTGTGAGTGTAAGCCACCAGGTCCAGGACGCGAACTGCGGTCAACTACATGGGAGTCCAGCGCTAACTGCTGGTCCCATGGGATATTTTGGTCATCAAATGGAATCAGGTCATGAACTTTTGTTGGTGGCTGGGTAGAAGGTTCAAGATAGCTTGGGCATATGCACCCCTGGCACCAGGTAGACGTCTCACAGACTGGGCTCAGTTGTCTCCAACTCCCCATGGAAGTCTCACGATGTGTCAGCATCATTTCTTAGTATATTCACAATTTTTTTTAATTTTTAAAATTTATTTTGTACATTTAATTACTGTACATCAACATGGCTTGTAAAATGAGTTGTCCTAGCATGAACACCCTGCACACCAGTCCAGTTAAAATGATCATACATGTCTTCATCAACATGTGGTCCTCCACTCTCCATCCCCTACACGTCCCACCTCTCTACTTTTCCGCCTGACTCCTTTCCCCTCACCCTCTATTTCATCTAAGCCAGATGAGGAAATTCCTGACACCAAATTGGAAACTGTCGATTTTTTTAAAGTTTGATTTGCAAATACCATTACATTACCTTAGCTGTCTTCTATTACTGAAGTCTAACAGGTCAACCTCAATTCAAGGAGAGGAGAAATACGCCTCACCTCTCAGTGAAATTATTTTGGGCCATCTATAATGCTTTACAAGATGGTATTCTATACTACTAAAATAAAATACTATAATTCTCAGGGCTTCATGGTAATTTTTAGTGTTTATGGCGTACATGTGATTTCTTTCTTTCTTTCTTTCTTTCTTTCTTTCTTTCTTTCTTTCTTTCTTTCTTTCGTTCTTTCGTTCTTTCTTTCTTTTTTTCTTTTTTAAGCGAGACCTTTGCTAAAGGGCACACACATACTTGGAGAGACATAGAGAGACAGGAAGACAGAAAGTGAGAAATCACCCTTCAGGGGGAATAGCCACGCCACAATTCCTCCTCCACTCTTCTCTCAGGATTTTTGGGCATGAACACATATGTACCCAGTGTGAATATCAAGCTCCCAGGTCCGGGACTTGAGCCGCATTCAGTCATGTGGGCATCCAGTGATGTAACCATTACACCATCTGCTGGTCCCTAAATGTGTTTTCTTATATGTTTTTTGGTTATCTCACAAGACATAACTACTTATAATAATCTCAGAAATTACTGCTGTTATATACATCACTGCTTTGAGGTGTTTGAGATTCTTGATAAATAGCACCTTCTTGACTTTTCAAGTTTTATACTGATTGAGGGTCAGAGGGCCAGCATGTGAAGACTAGAACAGCAGCTTTGGGGATCTGATTTTGAAGGATATAGCTTGTATCTGTGTACAGTTATTTCGGTTTGCATAAAAGTGAGCCCCAGAATTAGTCAGACTTACGCATGTCAAGGACTAGCAACCTTGCCTGTAAGACAGAAAGCAAAGCAGAGCGTATGTCCTCAACTTTCGATCTCACTCTCAAGATAAATGAGACAACAGAAATGTGTCTCATGTGAAAAATGTTCTCGCTTCTCTTCCCCCCAGAAAGAATTGTGTATATTGATGAAGTGATGCCAAAGAAAGGAAAAAATAAATGTACACATGACAACCCCCCACGGCAACATCTACCAAAGAGAACACCAATAATCGAAAAGATGAAGAGATTTTCATTAGACTCCAATGGTTGTAAGTTGCAGATTGAGACCTTGTCTAGATCTTTTCAGTCCAGTATCCCAAGCTGTTTGCAGTCCTGAGCATGGAAGTGTTATTAAACCTTGATATGACAGATCTTTCTATCTGCCAAAGCACCGTCCAGGAGGTCTTCTACAATGCAATCATGTAATTCATCTTAGTAGCACCTGCCACTACAAAATAATTGCAAAATCTTACAGACTGTTAGTCTTTACATACAGAACAGTGTATTTTATGGCAACATAAATTGGTCTCAGAATTCTTTTTAGAATTAATTTAATTTAATTTATTTATTATTATTTTTTAATTTGGACATACACACACACACACAAAGAATGAGAGAGAGAGAGAGAGAGAGAGAGAGAGAGAGAGAGAGAGAGAGAGAGAGAGAGAGAGAGAGAGAGAGAGAGAGAGAGAGAGAGAGAGAGAGAGAGAGAGAGAGAGAGAGAGAGAGAGAGAGAGAGAGAGAGAGAGAGAGAGAGAGAGAGAGAGAGAGAGAGAGAGAGAGAGAGAGAGAGAGAGAGAGAGAGAGAGAGAGAGAGAGAGAGAGAGAGAGAGAGAGAGAGAGAGAGAGAGAGAGAGAGAGAGAGAGAGAGAGAGAGAGAGAGAGAGAGAGAGAGAGAGAGAGAGAGAGAGAGAGAGAGAGAGAGAGAGAGAGAGAGAGAGAGAGAGAGAGAGAGAGAGAGAGAGAGAGAGAGAGAGAGAGAGAGAGAGAGAGAGAGAGAGAGAGAGAGAGAGAGAGAGAGAGAGAGAGAGAGAGAGAGAGAGAGAGAGAGAGAGAGAGAGAGAGAGAGAGAGAGAGAGAGAGAGAGAGAGAGAGAGAGAGAGAGAGAGAGAGAGAGAGAGAGAGAGAGAGAGAGAGAGAGAGAGAGAGAGAGAGAGAGAGAGAGAGAGAGAGAGAGAGAGAGAGAGAGAGAGAGAGAGAGAGAGAGAGAGAGAGAGAGAGAGAGAGAGAGAGAGAGAGAGAGAGAGAGAGAGAGAGAGAGAGAGAGAGAGAGAGAGAGAGAGAGAGAGAGATGGAAAGTGAGAAAGCAAGCCACCAGGTCTAGGACTCAAACTGTGGTCAGCCATGTGGGAATGCCCAGCACTTTAACCACCCCACCACCTGCTAGTCCCCTACCTCACAATTTTAATAGATGTCTTAGTGACCAAATTTTCTCCAATAAAAATTTTCCAATAGCAGTTCCTCAAAGATTAAAGTCGAACTGAGAATGTACTTTGGGGATTGAAAGCAGCTTTATTTTTGGTACTTTAAATGCCATGGTCATTCTTCAAAATGTTTAGTAAAAAGCAGAAGCAAAGAGGGAAAAACAGAGAACAAGGTGATTTGAAGCCATTATTGAAAATGTTTAAGCTTGTATTAAATTGTGAACTATTTGAACAATGTTTATGTCAATGATTTGAAGATAGTATTCTGACATTTGTGAAGTCATGTAGCCTATAAATAAATTACTTTTTATATGAGTTGGGTCAACATATTTTGAACAATTTCCATTATTCTTTTAACAATAGATACATGATTAGGTGACACAAGCATCACTAGGTATAAACCAGGATAGAACTGGACTGTGGAGGACATCATGAAGTAGTCAATGAGATATTTACCATTTCATTGTAGGCTTAAAGTTTACAGATCTGTGACATTGTTTTGAAGAGTCACTTTATTTTGTACATGAATGAGAGTGACAGAGAAAGAGTGATAGACTGGAAGAGTCTTGCCACCACAACCACGACCAGACTCAGCTAGCTGGGGCTCATGGGTGCACACATGTCTGGCGTACTCAGGAGAGTCTCCAGACATAAACTTGGAATCTTCCCATTTGGGGTCAGCTTTGCAGTGTTTCTTTTTATCACTGTGCCACCATCTGGCCACTCAAATCTGTGACATTTCTAACAGACAATCTGACTACTGTTTTCCAAACATATTTCATTAATTTTCTTCTTTTTTAAAGAGAAATCACTATGTCATTAGGGAGGATAGCTGAAAGGGGTAAACCTTACTCTTATTATTTTTTACGTGTTTTGTAATTTCTTACATAGTGATGGAGATTTATATGCTGTGAAAATACTGTGTAATTATGATAGGATCATTGTCTGGTTTATTATTATTGTTATTATTATTATTATTTTAACCATTGGTGCAGTTCATCAGTTTAGACATACATACATACATGCATGCATAAAATAACTTCCCAGAAGCCAGCAGGTGGCACGATAGTTAAGGCACTGGACTCCCATATGGCTGACCATAGTTTTGCGTCCCGCATTTTCATTCTCTCTCTCTCTCTCTCTCTCTCTCTCTCTCTGTCTCTCTCTGGTGAGTCCACCTGCCCTACAGGAAATTAAAAATAATTGGGGGAGCAGGTGCCATGATGCCATGATAGTTAAGGTACTGGACTCCCACATGGCCATCTGTGGTTCAAATCCCAGACCTGGCAGCTTGCTTTCTCATTTTCCCTTTCTCTTGCCCTCTCTCTGTCTCTCTCTGATCAAATTAAAAACATAATACCAAATATAATTACATAAAGAAAGAATTCTTTTACAGTTATAATACATAAAATAATATTAATTATTCAAAAAAAATTAAATTACTATCTTAATAACACACATCACTAACTGAACCATGGGACTCTGGTTTGTGTTTTGACAAGACAGCACACAATGGGTCTCTCTGAATATGTCATGACTTGGAAATAGTCTAAGCCACCTGAGCTTGGCTTTTAAACCTGGAAGTCAATGTACTAAATGCTTAGAAGCCAAGTATCAAGTATCTATGTCTTTTGTTTTTTTTATACATAATTTGATTTATTTATTTCCATCAATTTTTACTTTTTCTTGACCCGATTTATATATTTTTATATTTTCTGTGCAGTTAGTATTTGTTAAGACAAAAAGTTGTGCTTAAATGTGTGGTTGTTTTTAGTAGTTCATTTCTTTTTCTGTAGCTCGGTTTGATCTTCCCTGACATAATGTAGATAATTATAGCAGCAACAATACAAATTAATTACATGTATTCTTGGTTTCTGATACTGTCCCGCCCTGCAATACCATACGGTTTTGATTTTATCCTTAAAGATCCTTAATGAATAATTTCCAACTCCCTTTACAAAAAGTTAAAGGAAAAAAAAGTAGTCTTTGTGATTCTTTAAAGTGTTTAATTCTAAAGGAAATTTTTAGTGTTAAAATAGTTTTAATAAAAATTTCACAGACTTGAAGTATAAAAGTAATCTGTTGTCAATATATACAACAGCTTGTGAGTCATGTTTATACAGCATATTAATTCTACCCCTATAACATTTTAGAATATGCTAACAATTTTTTTTAATTGAACTTAACTGTTTTATTTTTTCTTAAAGGTTTTTCCCTTAGGGTCCTTGCACTCACTGCTGAGAGAGAGACAGAGACAGTGAAAAGAGAGTGAGAAAATACCCTCTGAGGGGATGGCCACATGACAATCCCTTCTCCTCCTGGGATCTTGGGCACGAAGAACACACACTCCCAGCATGGTTTTCAAACTACTGGGTACAAGACTAAAACATATACAACAGCTTTTGTGTCAGATTTATATAACATACTAAGCCTACTCCGGTAACACACACACCCAGCATGAGTTTAAGCCACTGGGTCCAGGACTCGAGTTGTGGTCGACTACATGGGAGTTCAGCGACATAGCCATTACACTGGTCCCAACATGACAGGAATTTGAGAACCTCTTTCGATCTTTCCATCCCTGTGTCTTTGAATGCAAGTAATGTCTTTTCCACATGAAATTGGGCAAATTATTCCTTTCTTCCAGAAAAATAATGCATTATCATAGATAAAAACTGATAAACAGTTGTCTTTTCTTTTCTTTTTTTCTTTTTTGAGAGGTTTTTGCTATAGGGCACGTGCGCTTGCCAGACAGACAGACAGAGACAGAGAGACAGAAAGCGAGAAATCACCCCCCAGGGGGGATGACCATGCTGCAATCCCTTCTCCTCCATTCTCCTCTCAGGATCTTGGGCAAGAGTTTTAAGCCTCCGAGTCCGGGACACAAACCGCAGTCATCTACGTAGGAGTCCAGCGGCATAGCCATTATGCCAACTGCTGGTCCCAACATTTATCTTTTCTCTATTGATATTGTTACTGAACTATTTTTCTAATGTTTTGTGAAAACACAGTAACCTAGAGTCTTTCCCATTAGAGAATTTGCTTTTATGTTTAGTTAGACTAGTCATTAAATAACCTGGACTTATTTTAAAACATGAGTATTTAGAACCCTACGTAGATCAAGAGTTTCATTGTAATATCTTTTTCAAGAAGTATTTATTTAGTTATTATTATCATCATTGTCATTCTATTTTTCAGAGGGAATGTGTGCTCACCAGAGAGAGAGAGAGGGAAAGTGAGAAATCAAGGTGCCAGGTCTGGGATTTGAACTGTCATGTGGAAGTTCTTCATCTTAACAGCCATACCACCTGCTGGCCCCTCATTGTAGTATCTTACAGAGTGAGCTCTTTCTTTGGTAAGGTTATCGTCATAGATCTGCCTAAGAAAACTAAGAGAATTTACTGTTCAGCTTCCTTCATTGACCATTATTAAATACCACATGGGAAAGTGAAGTGTTCCCATAAACCTCTTTTTTCTAATTCAAATTGTGCTTCATATTAAGTTTTATAAATCAATAAGCACCTTTCATGATTATTAACACCTCTGGATGCTGACTGTGAGTGCTTTAAAGGAATTTTGGAAAGAGCATTTCTTCATATTCATATATGGTGTTCATATATGGCACTGGGTATTTGCAAGCAATTTCCAAGCTGTCAGAGACCTGTTTATCGCTGATCAGAATTTATTGAATACTGAGGAACATGAGAGGGTAAGAGAATGAGAGTTAAATGGAGAAATACGGTTTGCAGCCACCAAAGAATCTCTTATATAGTATTTGCTGCCCATATGCTATAGAAAATTAGGGAGAATATACATTATTGCATACATCTCAAGCAACTAGAGTAATAGAAACACTATTTTATACACAGGGTATATAAAATCTGTGTACAGGGATCTACCAAGTTTGCAAGGAGGATGAAAGGGCATTAGCACTGGGTTACTGTTTTCTCTTACCTAAT
>NW_006159546.1:2783330-2790566 GCF_000334495.1 Tupaia belangeri chinensis | reverse complement strand
TCCCTTTCATGGAAACTAATCTCTAAAAAGGAAAGACAAAAGAACAAGGAAACGGGAAAAATGTTACTGCTATAGGAAAGGCAGGGATACTGATGGGATAAGTCTGGGTTAAACATGTATGTACTCATGTATTTGTGCACAAACATACACTTGCACACCAATTAGGCTATATTGCCTAGACATACATCATACCTCACAGCTGGAAGGTTTTGAGGCAAAGAAGAGACTATTATGACTAAGCCAGAAGACCAGACACAAACTAGGACTGGCCCTAGATAGCTGCCGGAAACAAGGGTCTCTTTATATAAATGATGAGTAAGTTCTCCAAGGTAGTAATGGTGCTAATATAATCAACAAATCACTCACAGCTTTTACATAGCCAGACTAACTTACGGCCATATTTATTTATGGGTAAGTCATCCACACAATTTTTTTTTAATACATCAAGCTCTGTTTCACATGAAATGCTATGATTTAGATCCATTTCTCAGTGCTAACACGGGATCCACAGACACCTCTCTGTGTCCCGTAAGTGTTCTTGTCCTTTCCTTTGCCTCTGAGCCTATGTAGTTTAATCCGTGCCATGGGAAAGACATGTTCTGATTTGCAATGACTTTAATAACCTCTCTGTAGGCAAATTTTCAAAAGGAAATACCTGCAGAAACCTGCCAGGAGGTACATTAACGGTGAGGCACGGCGACATTCGTTTGACATTACTGTCTTGCAGGTTATATTTCCAGTTGATGGCCTCAGATGGTTTCTTTTTTTTTCCCCTTCAGATCTATTAGTCTGTACTGTTGCAAACTGAGTACCATTTCCTTGTGTTTGAGCGAGTTGCCTGACCTCGGAGGTTTGCAAATATTTTTGTTTCCATTTCATCCCTATTGATTTCCTTTTTGTATAAATCTACTGTAGATAAATTCACTCTTTCTCTTCTGCTGTTCCTCTTACTTCGTGTAAAATCATTTTGTCAAGAAAACAAATGACATTAGTCTCAAGTGAATATTTTCACACATACCTCTTTATAGTTTTGATTCCATGATTATGTATAACTGTTCTTTTGTATAAATCTACTGTAGATAAATTCACTCTTTCTCTTCTGCTGTTCCTCTTACTTCGTGTAAAATCATTTTGTCAAGAAAACAAATGACATTAGTCTCAAGTGAATATTTTCACACATACCTCTTTTGCTTTATAGTTTTGATTCCATGATTATGTGTAACTGTTCTTATCCAAAACATAACATCTATTTTGAATCGTGTAACAGATACATATTGAACATTTAAGTAATCATCCTGATTGGGAGAACAATTCTATAATACACCACCATCTACTTCTTCTCCTGCTTTAAGTAGGACTACTTGAGCATGCTTCAAATTCAATCAGAAGTAGAGTTAAATAATGAAGAAACTTGTCTTACTACCCAGACATGGACTTTGTGCTCCACTGGAAATCACAGGCACTATCCATTTAGTTGGTCTTTCATTCAAAGTTTAGACCAAACATTACCATCTGGGAATGATTTATACCATGTTAGACTTCACCACCACCTGAGAAAGTCATGCTACTTTAAATTACCTTGTGATTCTCCTCCCGGAAGTGATAAGTGCTACTTCTTCAACTTGATTGGCTCCTCGCTGTCCTGACAACTCAATCTATACGGCATTTATTATAAGACTTTCCTCAAACTTGTCCAGTTGCCTTCCTCTCTTTGGAACAACAATCTTACTTTTCTGCCTTTTTTTTTTTTTAATTTCTCTCTATGAAACACTTCTTTCGGGGTAAGAAAGTTCAATCTTCAGGGCAATGATCATGACCCTTCACTCAGCAAATAAAACCAAATCTTCTGTTTGGTGCTTCCTCTGTCCTGACAACTCAATCTATACGGCATTTATTATAAGACTTTCCTCAAACTTGTCCAGTTGCCTTCCTCTCTTTGGAACAACAATCTTACTTTTCTGCCTTTTTTTTTTTTTAATTTCTCTCTATGAAACACTTCTTTCAGGGGTAAGAAAGTTCAATCTTCAGGGCAATGATCATGACCCTTCACTCAGCAAATAAAACCAAATCTTCTGTTTGGTGCTTCCTCCTCCATCACTCCACAGCATCCCTTGACCTCAATAAAGTGCGCTGTCCTAAGTGCTGTCTCTGTGATTTTTGCTCTTAACTCTTGTTGCACACATCGATCAAGGGAGTATAGAACAAACGCTATTCAATTTTTTCTGAACTCAGAGATTAAGGATTATGTTAATGCACATCTTTTGGTACATTTTCATTATTTCTAATTATGTATATAAATTTCAGTCTCTTATTGTTGTATTCTTATCTTTTAGAACCCTATTATGCAGTTATAATGATTGCTTATTAACTCATAGTAGACTAACATTATTTCCTCTACAAATATCGACAATTTAATCTACTGGCAAAAGAAATATAATCCTTATGTTGACGCTTCATCCAATCCGTCTCTCTATGTCTTTTGCCCTCCTTCAGCCTCTGGAGAGAAGCTATATGATGTCGAGAAGTCAAATTCCAATGTGAGAGACTTTAACAAACAGTGAAAAGCTTCTCTGGGAATTAAATAAGTTGACCAGTGAGTGAGATTTGGTAACATTGTGTTTGTCTCATGACAATAATGGAACCATATGCTTAAGTTATAATGCCGTGCTAATGAACCCTGGGAAGAATCTAGGTGAGTAAAAGCAACCCACTTTGTACAATACTCATCTAGGTGGGGTAATTAGTTAATTCAAGTACCAATTACAGCTATGGAAGGAATAATCTATGCTGTGGCACCTGGTAGTCAAGTTGGATGTATTTAACGCAAATGGGTGAGTATTTTAATCCCAGCCCGTTTCTGCCCAGTCAAATAGGAGGTGTAACTAAAATTGGTTCAGCTAATTCAAGCCCATATTGGCCACATTACCTGCAAATTAACATGTAGACTCTAGTCGGTTGATTTCTAAAACAATTAAATACAAAAACAGCACTGGCTTCAGCACATCTTAATGAAATACTCCCCTTGACTCAAATGACCCTAGCCATTCTTTGCAAGCCCTATCAAGGTGCTAGCGACTGTTACTTGCAGTGCCCACTGTTTCTGGACAGTGGTGGCCAGGTGATGGCCCTCTGAGCACAAAGTCATGCTCTCTTCCTGATTTTGATAAGGAGAAAAAAAACCAAGACCATAACTGTCATTAGGTAGGATCTGAGGGTACAGATTGTTACATATCAGGTAAGTTTTTAAACCCTGTGTATATAAGAACACATTGAATTGTTATAACAACATGCAGAAGTAAGAATTATTATTATTTCTCTATAACAATACAGTCAATTGAAACACAGAGATGTTAGGCTATTTGCCAAGGGAAGTCATTGTTAAAAGCAGGATTTTTGCCACAGGGAACTCGCTGCAGAGAATACCTTCTTCAAAGATTTCTTTTCTATTTCTGTGCTCTGATTCCCTACTACTCCAAACTGACAGTGCAGGGAATTGCATCAGGAAGGAAAAACACTTCTCTCTGCCCAGGGCCAGTAAAGGCTGAACTACTAGAGGGGCTTGTGTGCTTCTCTAGTTTGCATAGAGAGAAGAAAGATTAGTACTGATCATCTCCACTCTCAGCCACCAGTAATTTCCACATTGGTCCCTGGCTCTCTTTATCAGAGCTAAGAAAGCTGGAGCTACTTTAAAGCTCTCGAAACATCTTTCCATGAAGTGAAAACTTCTCAACTCTCAGACTTTAAAAGAAAGGAATAGGAGCATGCTGTCTGAAAATCCCTTTCCAAAAGAAAGAGTTAGCAATGCTATCTGGAATACTGATATGCTTGATAATGTTAAAAAATGAATGAAGCATTTGAGGATAATACTGTGTAAGGAGTATTCTTTCATAATTCGTTCCTTTGCCTTAAGATCCTAGAAATGCAAAGAAAAGATAACACATATCAGTAATATTTATGTATGCATATTTTCTAATCTATTTTGAATATGCTCAAGGATAATGAAACACTTACATAAATAAAAGCACTTAGATATTCAAGTTGTGGCCCAGCTTGGAAGCACAGCTGTCAGCAAACAAGTGCAGTGCTGGAATAACATGGCCATCTGTGTTTGAGGATACTCAGGTTTGTCTGAAAACGCACCTGGTACATGTGCATATGCCCCAAATCCCAACAAGTTGGAGGTCTGGGGAAAGGGAATCAGTGTGAAGAGATACTGCAAAGGTCCTTCCTCTCTTTCTGTAGGACATGTACAGGTACACTTTGCTCTGAAATAAATAAAAGGTTAAAAAAGATATTCATATTGTAAAATCTCACTGGAAGTGAGTTGATTGACGTGACTGTATACTGAGCCAATCCTGTTTCTAAAATTAAGGCAATGACCTCTGAAATGGTTGCCTTCATTTTCACATGACTTGTTCCCAGAGAGCAAGAAAGGATAAAACATTGTACCAAGTCACACAACGTATTAGATAAATATTCCATGGAAGGACATTTAAAATCCCATTGATTTACCTTATGTGTTATAAAATGACAGTGAGCCATACCTAGGGGAGAGGCCATGGAACAGTGGCATTTGAAAACACTTTCTGAGTTTCTATTGATTTGCAGCTTCACATTCATTCCTGAATCTTTATTAAACCACATTAGTTTATTTCTTTCCCCCATGATAATAGTTTATGATATCAAGTGATCTTTCCATATTGGACTCATTTGAACAAGCCAGTTTCTTGATCTTTACTCTTGTATCCAGAGTTATGGCTAACCTTTCCAAGGATGTTGTTTATTTTAACGGGTACTATGTATGTCACCTTAGGTCCTTATGGAGGAAAGACACTCAATAAATCTTATGTATGTATCTTATTCCTAATTGGGATTACCACGAGTAGAAAGATTCAAGGTTGAATCCTCGTTGAACTTTTTCTTACACTCTCTATGATTCACTGTACCTGTACAGCAGGAAATAAAACCTATCAGGTTCCCAATAAAACTTGATGGGTTTTAGAACACATTCTACGACTGCTCATTTAAGATATGCATTACACTGAGGTTATTACGACACTCACTAAAAGCTGACTAAATCCATTTCAACAAAGCTCAAGCTTTTAACACACTTGTCAGTGTTTTATCAGATGCCATGGCTAGCAACATCTATTGGTTGAGTTTACAAGTATGACTTTTTTGGAAGAAATTTATTATCAACATTTCCACAAAGTGGAAAACACCAAAGCAATAACTAATCTAAATAATAATAAACATAATTATATGATGATTAGAAAATGACGTACTGGAGCCAGGAGGTGACATGTTGCTTAAGGTGTTAGACTTCTGGACAGCTGAACGTGGTTCAAATCCTGGACCTGGCAGCTTGCTTTCTCACTTTCCTTCTCTCTCTTTCTGTCTCTGGAAATGCATAAGCCTTATAGCCAATTAAAATAATAATGATAAAAAATAAAATTAAGTAAATACTTCTTTAAAAAAGAAAACGAAGTACATACATTGCTCTTAAAACTATTCTCATCTTATATTGGGAATTTCAAAATTTTAGACTACAATTAGAAACTTATTTTTTTCTCCAGAAGTCAGATTCACTCATTGAGAGAGACAGAAAAAAAAGAGAGAGAGGGAAAAAAGTATCAAAGCACCACCTCCCTCCCCCCCAGGGAGATTGCCCACGCTATAATCCCTTCTTTATTCTTCTCTTGGGATTTTGGGCACAAACACACAATCCTGGAATGTTTCACTTCCTTCTTTTTTTAGTGAATTATTTATTTAATTTTATTTATTATTAGCATTTTAATTTCCTATAGGGCACATGCTCTAACCAGAGAGAGAGGAAGAAGCCACAAAAGAGAAAACTAATGAAGAAAGTATCGTTTAATAACAAATATATATATATATATATGTATATATATATATATATGTATATATATGTGTACATTACAAAAATGTTAAGCTATAAATATTTTTATAATAAGTAGTAAGTAATTTACAACTTTGGAAATTTACTTTAAAACAGTCCAATATGGGCTAACCAGTGGCATGGCAGTTAACACGGCTGAATCCTGCAGGGTTGCCAGGGCAGTTTGAGTCCTAAACTGTTTGGCTTGAGAAACATGCCAGATGCACATGCATATGATCATGACCCCAAATTCCCTCACTTTCCTTCTCCATCTCTCTTTGGTCAGCACACATACCTTTTAGCAAATTTCAAAGGAATTCCCAAACAATAAATCACTACGGAAATACCAAAAGGTAATAAAATTAAGAGCATCTAAAAAATTTGCTGTTTACAGGGACCGGACCAGCAGATGGTGTAATGGCTATATCGCTGGACTCCCATGTGGTTGACTGCAGTTCGAGTCCCAGACATGATGGGTTAAACTCACAGTAGGTGTGTGCGAATGCATGCTCAAGATCCGGAGAGAAGAATGGAGAAGGTATTGTGGTGTGGCCATCCTCCTTAGGGGGTGATTTCTTGCTTCTTGTCTCTCTATCTTTCTGGCGAGTGCATGCACTCTATAGCAAACCTCTTCCCCAGGGGGGGAAAAAAAAATCACTGTTATGAAAGACAGTAAAGTTGACCGCTTGAATAGTGTGGTGAAGACTATTTAACTAATAGAATAACTGTGTATTTCATTACCTGTGGTTCATTAACATTTCAAAGACATGACAATACAACTACTAATAGAATTTAGATTCAATATTTCCAGTTTTGCTTACAATCTTACCATGTTTAGACATAGCAAAGTCCAATGACTAGAATGAACAAGCCAGTCATTCTCTGGTGTACGTGCAGTTTTGCTTGCAATCTGTTAGAAATAACAAGAAGCAGTGACTAGAATGAACAAAGAGAAAAACTTTACAGATTTGCATTCTGGCGGAAAACATGAATAGGCAGCTATATGTTTGTAAAGCACAGCTATGTGACTCAGTTAGATAACACTGCATAGGTCAAGATCTTTGTGATGTCTTATAGCTCTGGCCTTTACAAATTTTTTCTTACTCATTTGTGACTTAAAAGTTAATAAAACTCGCCTTTTGGCCGGAACCGCCATCTTCCAGTAATTAACCAAAATGACGAACACAACGGGAAAGAGCAGAGGCACCCGATACATGTTCTCTAGGCTTTTTAGAAAACATGGAGTTGTTCCTTTGGCGACATATATGCAAATCTACAAGAAAGGTGATATTGTAGACATTAAGGGAATGGGTACTGTTCAAAAAGGAATGCCCCAC
>NW_006159546.1:2742206-2783175 GCF_000334495.1 Tupaia belangeri chinensis | reverse complement strand
GAAAAGTGACCAGAAAAAGAAAGAAGCCAAAGAGAAAGGTACCTGGGTTCAACTAAAGCACCAGCCTGCTCCACCCAGAGAAGCACACTGTGTGAGAACCAATGGAAAGGAACCTGAGCTACTGGAACCTATTCCCTATGAATTCATGGCATGATGGGTGTTAAAAATAAACTAATCTGTGGTCTATAAAAAAAAAAAAAGTTCATAAACTCTTAGTGTCCTAATGGCAGCATCGACATGTATTTCCAATGTTGTTTGGAGATTTGCATAACATAATGTATGTTCATTTGTATTATTTGCTTATATTTATTCTTAATAAAAAAGTAACAAAAATAGCAATTTCCAAAATTGTTAAAATTCTATTTTAATATAAGAAGCTTTATGGGGTCCTTTTGGATAAACATGCATACATATAGATACAAAAAAAAACTGGAAGCAAAGCTAACATTTTTCTCTCTCACATGCACCCATGAAAATAGCACATTTGTTAGGATGAGCATTTTCAAGATCTTAAAAATACTCAAATATTCACTTCTTCATTCATTTTTATGGTAAGAAGTGTGTATGCATTCATGAGAGAGAGAGAATAATCCTTTTTCCTCCAATTCTGTTTTTTTTAGGAATTATTTATCTATAAGTATACTGAATATTATTATTATTAATTTTTCTATAGGGCACACATACTCACCAGACAAAGTGAGAGGAAGGGTGTGTGTGAGAGAGAGAAAGCTGGCAGGTCTGGGATTCAAACAGCAGTTGGTCATGTCAAAGTTCAGTTCATTAACCACCATGCCACCTGCTGGCTCCTTCCCTCCACTTCTTCATGCTGTCAGGATCCTGGGCATGTGCACTCACACCCAGTATGTTTTTCAAGGTGATGGAGCTTGGATTTGAACCCTGGTCTGCCATGTGGGATCTGGCTTATTCTGTGTAGCACTCAATTATTTTGCCATGGGGCTGGGTCTATTCAATTATTTCTTTAAGAAGAAAAGAGTGTGAGAGAAAGAGACAGAGATAGGACCTTTGTGCCGTGACCTCTCCAGTATCTTGGGCAGCTAGGTCATGGATGCACCTGCACATGTCTGGCATGACGAGGGAGGTTCCAGACACAAACTTAGGACATTGCCCATGAGTGTCCAATTGAATTACCATTGTTTCCCCACCTGGACTCTAAATATTCTTAATAAGATCATTTGGGAGAAAGAGAAAAAATTTAATTTTTCTTTTGAAAAGCAAAGCAGCATACTGCTCTGAATGAACAATATTTCACAAATAAAGGAGTAAAAATAAATCTATACTTAATGGGTTCAGACAAACTTGGAAACAGCAGAGATAGTCGTGCTTTGGCATTAATGAATACTGTAAATTTGAAAATAAATATAAGTGCACATACATTTATTTAAGTCAAAGTGAATATATCAATGTGTAAATTATACAATTAATCCTAATAATGGCAGATTTAGCAAAACCTTTTTTTTTTGAAGAAGAAGTTTTCGCTGTAGGGAGTGTGCACTCGCCAGACAGAGAGAGGCATAGAGACAGAAAGCGAGAAATCACCCCCCAGAGGGGATGGTCACGCTGCAATCCCTTCTCCTCCATTCTCCTCTCGGGATCTTGGGCACACACGCACATGCTCCCGGCGTGAGTTTTAAGCCACCGGGTCTGGGACGCGAACCGCCGTCGACTACGTGGGAGTCCAGCGACATAGCCATTGTGCTAACTGCTGGTCCCAGATTTAGCAAAACCTTTGTTCTACTAGCAAATAGACATTCTTGGGAACTTTTTGATGAGTGGCACTATGGAGACTACATGAGGAATAAACCCTTATCAATTACTTCTAGCATAATGTTCATGTGCATAGTGTAATTATCTTATAATCAAACAATTCACTTTAGAAGAAAATGCCAATCTTGTTCTGTTGTATATCTATATGGCATTGAGCAAAATGTATAGTGCTCCTGACTCTACAAGTAGTATAACCATGGTTATAGTTAAACTCATTTGATCACGTAGTTTCCACTGGGCGCTATGGTCACAATTTATATATGTTGTTTCTTTAAATTCTCCTCATAAATATAGGATTTAAAAGCCATTGCTGGGCCAGTAAATGGCACAATGGTTACATCACTGGACACTCACATAGTTGGCAGTGGATTGAGTCCCAGACTGGGTGGCTTAATGCACGCTCTAGGCACATGTGCATGCATGCCCAGAATCCCAAGAGGAGAGTGGAGGAGGGGTTGAGGAGGAGGTCATATCCCCCAGAGGGGTGATTTCTCACCTTCCGTCTCTCTGTCTCTCCAATGAGCACATGTGCCTTATAGCAAAAATTCTCTCAAAAAAAAAAGAAAAAGCCATTGTAATTTAAACATAAGGAAGCTGTGGCTTATGAAAATTAAGTTCACATCATTTAGGGAGTAGAGTTGGATTCTGAATGCAGATGTAAATAACAGTATGTTTACGGTAGAAACACTCAAACTGGGGACCAGCAATTAGTGTAATGACTATGTTGTGGGACTCCCGTGTAGCCGACCATGGTTCAAGTCCCAGACCCAGTAGCTTAAACCCACACCAGGCGTGTGTGCGTGCGTGCCCAAGATCCTGAGAGGACAATGGAGGAGAAGGGATTGCAGCGTGGCCATCTCTCCTGGGGGGGTGATTTCTCACTTTCTGTCTCTCTGTATCTCTCTGTCTTTCTCTCCAGCGCATGTTCCCTATAGCAAAAACCTCTCCAAAAAAAAAAAAAAAATACTCGAACTGTAAACTGTCACTGTAAGTGGTACCTAGTGAGGCAGTTCCCTTCTTTACACATTTACTAATAATCTTTCTCTTCCTACTTTTCAGGTGTAGGGAGGGGTAACATCTTGCTACCAAGGTAAGAGCAAGAACATTTTCTCTTAGCTAGATGAAAGTAATAATTCTGCTTCCATGACTACAAGCTTTACTGTCTTAGACATACCAAACTAACTGATGGATGAGTCCTGCCTTTGTAAAATAGGATAGAAAAATGTTAACTTTGTATACTTTACATGAGGCTTAAAATCATCTATGTAATGGTTTCTGTGTGAGGTGCACTGCAAATGCAACGGGAAGATACTACTTTGATGAGCATTCTTTATCACATTCACATTACATAATAGTTCAGAATGAAATTTCAACTCTGCTTGACTCTCTTACGCATGTTTCAGCTGACGGTGGAACAATTAGGATGAGAGACAGAGAAGGAAAAGCGAAGAAAATGGGAGAAAAAGATGATATCTTCCAGAGATAGGCAAAATTGTGTATCATTTCCAGTTGGTTTTGTTGCTAGTAATAGAAAATGCTTGAAAGTGAGTGGATTTATAAGAATAAGGAGTAATTTTATGAAAGGATGGATAGCTAGCTGGATAATGTTAAGGCAAATCAATATGGTTCACAACTTCACATATGAAATACTAAAATGCAAAGAATATGAGGTGTAGGCTGCCCTAAGTTGTGCCAGGGAGGATCCTAATGACCTCACAGAATGACATACCTGAATAAATGCATTCTGGGAGCAATGCTACCATGTTGCTCGTTGAGTTATGGCAACACAATATACATACAGAAAATAAATAAGATTTTTATGTCCAAGTACAACTTGAAGCCATATTCCCACTCACTGTCCCACCACACGTATTGCTGAGCACATATGCAGAACTTCTGACAGTGAGGTCTAGCATATTTACCATGGGTATGTTCTTGACAGAGCACATAAGACTTGATTCATTTCTAGAGCACTCCATTATCAACTTTGACAGCCTTACAGCTCTGTTGGGAAATGAAGGATAACATTGGGTTACTAAGCAACTCTGCAGCTTTTTAAAAGTATGTCTTGGAACTCACTTGTTCTCCTAATTGATTTCATCCACATCATTTTGAACATAAATGGGACATCATGTTTAGAAATATGTTGGATTTTTACTTTCTGCTAACATGTCTTGCTACCTTTGCATAGCTAAATCGAGGGTTGGCATCTAACTGTCATATTGAAAGCAACTTTTTATTTCTCTTAATTGCATTGAGTATATGTGTGTGTGTGTGTATTTACAATTTTTTTTTTTTTGGCTGTTCACACTAGTGTCTGAAGTTATCTGCACATTGTCAGAAAATAACATAAAAGACTGAGGAGTGATTTTTTTTTTCCTTTTCCTTTTACACAGGATAAACTTTTAATTAGTCCATCTAACTTACCCTCACACATACCCAAATATCATACATCAGAAGTAATACCAAATCTGTCTTGCAACATTGCAGCCACGTTGACATTTTCGCAGTCACTAAACCATTAAGCAAGATAGTATCTCATCCGATCTTGAAACATCAGTGATAAATGCATTCCCATATCACAGTTTTTAAGGAGCAAAGTAGGCTTTTAACAACTTTGACTCCTCTTTCTATTATCTCAGAGGTAAAGAACCAACGGTAAAACGTTATGAATATGTTATATTCCGTATATTTTTCCAAGGACCTGTATGCTCTTCAGGATACGTTTTACATTATGCATCATTTATTTACTAACTGAATTCGTGGACTACTTTGCAATTTGATGAGGATCTATGATGCAGAAGAGATGAATAAATTTGGAAAATCTGGATATTTTTACTCCGTGTCTGCTTTGGAATTGTTGAATTATTAGATTTTTAATTAAAATATGACCTTTCACCAATCCTTCACCACATAGACATTTTAAATATCTGATTGTATAAAAAGTATGTGTAGTTACTTAATTGGGAGAATATATTTTCTGACTTTATTTGGGGAATTTTTTTATTCCTTACTTTTTAAATTGTATGTGCAATGTTACCAAGAAACTTGAGTTTATGTCAATCTGCCCATTGATCTCATCATGTTTACAGATCAATGAGGAATCACATGATAAACACTGAACTGAAAACAAGGCCACAACTGCTATTTATTTTTTTTTTAATGTGCTAAAGGGCATGTGAGCTCCTCAGAGCGAGAGACAGTGACATGAGGAACAGGTGAGTTAGTGAGATAGCACCCCCCACACCCAGGGGTTGGGAGGATGGCCACACTATACTGCCTCTTCCTTCCTTCTCCTCTCAGAATTTGAGGCACACTCACATGCACTTGGGTGTATTTTAAGCTGCCAGATATGGGACCTGAACCATGCAGTTAGTCATGGAAGATCCAGCTGCCTTAACCACTATACCACTGGCTGGCCCCAAAACTCCTTTTAAAATTCAATGTTGACAAAATAAATATACTATTTTAAAGATAACAACCGTAGAAGTGAATGTTATTTGTTGTATTAGAATCCTGTGCTAGTAATCAACATTACATGGCTTTAGTAGTCAGAGATGTGTGTATGAAAATCTAACTATAGAATGGTGTTGAGGATTAACAAAGCAGGCTCTTACTACAGTAGGATCAGCAAAGTCAATGTACAATAAGTGAACTTGCAATTATTGATAAGAAATTTGGAACTAACACATACTATAATACAACGTTTATTAGAGCTGATACATATTTTCCAAAGTTCTTATTTTTCTTATGTATAATACAACGTTTATTAGAGCTGATACATATTTTCAAAGTTCTTATGTATTCCTTTTTTTAAAAAAAAAAAACACACCTGTTGTACTCAGCTGATAAAGTATCTCAGTTAACAAATTTTTTCCTATTTGAAACTAGCCTACTCATGGAAATATTCTGTTTACCTGCTGGTTAAAAAGAACAAAAGTGAAAACATCAGTGATATTTTAAAAGGAAATTTAGGAAAACTGAAGTTAAAAAAAAGTATACAAAAAAAAAAAAACATGTACACAAAAGAACAACTTCTATCATTTCAATCAGTAGATGACATCCATTAGCAGATTTTACAATGTTTGCTTTGAGCAAAGAAATTCAGAAAACAAAAAGTACACGTCAAACTGCTTTTTATCGTCTGAACTAAGACTCCACCTCTCCAATACGATTTCTCTCAAAGCATTTGTCAGCCTATAGTTTTCGGTAGCTTCAAGCAAGATCAATCAATAAGGAGAATATCACATGGCTGCATCAGATTGCGGCCGTGGACTGCAGCACCCTGATGTGAATCCTAATTTAACATCAGTACCTTGAGGGGCATTTTCTATTCACTATGAAAGCACAAAAGGCATGAGTTTCCCAGATGCTTTGCTAACTAGCTCAGCGTTGAAAAATTAAGTTTCTTTAACATATGTTCCCTAAAGAAAACAGTTTAAAATGATGTTACAGAATATGATATTACAAAACCCCAGACCTGAAGACAAATACAGAGAGCATAAGTTGAAGCATGTTATAATTCTGCGATTTTTAAGAATCAAACTTCGTAGTGAACACGCATCTGTGGTTTCCTACCTTGTGTATCAATGGCATCGGTTTTGAACTTCTTTTATTTTGATCTCATGGATTTGAACATAGTAATAAACATTGCTATTTTTTGTTTTCTTCTTATACAGACAGTTACTTTTTAACATGTATTTATTTATTGATGGACACACTTTTTAAAGCTATTATATGGTTTTATGAAGCATTAAATAAAAGTATTTGTTATAGGTTTTAAATAATTTATTGACTCTGTCACATTTATGTGGTTAATCATGTAAAAATTTTTTTTAGATTTTTTAAATTTAAATTTTTATGGATTACTCCCATGAATGAGAGAGACAGAGAGACAGAGAGATGACACCTCCACAGGGGTCTTGATGCCATGATCTATTACCCATCCACCCTTGGAGGATGATTTCTCATTTTCTCTCTCTCTGACTCTCTCTCTGGCAAGGGCACACGCCCTGCTGTAAAAACCTAAAAACGAAAAGCAAATCTCTATAGCAAATTTTAGCAGCTGTGTTGTCTGTTCTGCTGACACAATTGATAAAACCGCTCTGTAAACACAGTACGGACATCATTCCTATTAGAAGTGTTTTTCACTTATCTGTTAAAAGATGATGTCACAAAAAAGGGCCTCTACTTGAACTGAACCCTTATAACTATAAAATTGGATTTGCTCAAGAGTTGCCATTTGCAACATACCCCACAAGATAATATTGCTGTACCACTTGAAAAATCCCCCAAAGTGGCATACTCATGTGAAAACTTGAAAATTTCTGATTTTCTTATTTTCATCTTTCACTGTCATACCTGCAAAAGGCTACGCTTTCCTGGTGTCCACCCATTGTCCAAAATCTCCATTCTTCGAGTAGGCAAGAAAAGCATTTAGTCCCATAGGTCAAGTTATTCTTGGTGCTAAAGTAGATCTGATTACTTTGATAAAGTATAAATATACACTTTCTCTCACTTTTTGTTTTATTTGTGTTCTTTACAGATAAGACGTGGTCCAAAAATCGTGCAATGAAACAATTTCTGCTACTTCTTAGAATTTTTCTTATTTGACCTACTCATCCTCCCAAATACTTAGCTATTACTGTCAAACTAAAGTCAGGTGATAGGAGACAAAATTCCTCTTGGGAGATTTACCTAATTTAGATTGGCAATCTGTTTGCATGAAACTTTAACATCTGAATGTATTTTGATTTTTCATTGTCGATTACAATGATGTATTTTTTTAATAGTGGCTCCTATTATGTTGAGATATTTTATTCTCACTAAGCATTGCTCCTCATTTTTTTCTTTTTAAGAGGGTTTTGCCATAGGATACATTTGCTCACCAGAGAGAGACAGAGACAAAGACAGTAAGAAGGAAAGTGAGAAATCGACCTCCAGGCGGCATGGTTATGCCACAATCCCTTCTTCTCCATTCTCCTCCTGGGATCTTGGACATGCATGCACACATGCCCTGTGTGATTTTCAAGTGACCAGATCTGGGACTCGAACCACAGTTGACCATGTGGCATTTCAGCAATGTAACCACTATGCCATTTGCTGTCTCTGCTTTTCATATTTTTTAAAAAAATATTTTCTATTTATTTCTTTCATAAAATAGAAAGAGAGAGAATAAAAAAGAATACAGGATCTTTACACCATAATCTTAACTCCTAGCCAGCCAGGATCACGTCTATATATGCACAGGGAAACCTTGGGACACCGACCTGACCCTTCAAGTGGAGTTTGGTATTGCAGAGGTTTTTGTTAATGCGATGCCAGCACAGCTGTCCAGTAGTGCTCTTTTTTGACCTAGAATTATTCCTTTTTTCTTCATATGGGTGTTACATTAAAATGACTGTCTGCCCTAGATTTTATTTTAAGTTGAAAATATTTAGCATATGTCTCAAGAAGCTAAAGTAAATATATTTTCTTAATCCCAAAGCAGAACACATTCTGACCGTTGGTGTGCATAATTCTTAGACTACTCTAGAAAAATCTAAACTAAATAATTATCACAATGGACGGGGCAATTCCAGTTCTTACTCCAGACTCAAGAGAGATGAAACATTTCTGTAGTATAAGGCATGTTGCTCTCAACAGGAAACAATTCTAGTTGTCAAAGTTTTTTTTTAAAAAATTAAAAAATAAAGCTTGTTCTTCTGCTAGCAAGAACACTTTCAAAATGTGCACAGGTGAGGCAGACAGTGGCACAGAAATAATACAATTGGACCGTCACGGGCGAGCCATGGTTTTCCTTCAGGAACCCTCTTGTGAAGCACGTGCACAAGCTGTCATATGGGTGGCTGAGGTTGGAATTGGAATGCTGGAGAGAGGCTCTGTTGGGGGTGTGCACGTCTATTTTTCTCTCCCTTGGAAGAATTAAATAACTAAACTTACAGTATTTTCCCAAGCGAATGTATTTTTCAATATTGGATAAAATGTTGGCAGTGAGTGATATCATGATATCATGGAAAATATTTCAGATCTTAGAGTTGACTGTCTGCATGCCATCATTGTGCTCCTGCCCCCTTTGTGGTGTGGAATTAAACTAAGAATGAAAGCGCTCCACACTTGCTTCTAAGAAATAAATCCCAAAGAGCATTAGTTTCTTCTTCTTCGTTTTTTTTTTTTAAATATTTATTTATTCATTCATTTATTTAAATTTGTCCAGAGAGAGACAGAAACAGAGAGAGAGGGAAAGTGAGGAAGACAGACACCAGGTCTGGGACTTGAACCATGGTCAGCCATGTGGGAGTGTCCAGCACCTTAACCACCACGCCACCTGCTGGTCCCCTTAGTTTCTTCTTATCTGGCTCCATGGTGCAATGCAGATGTGTTACTCAAGGAAAGATGGATCCCACATGGTGACTGCCATTGGAACCCTCAACTTGGTCAGCCTGGAACATGACGGGTATATGAGCAAGTGCCTGGGATCTGAAGGTCTTGAGGATAGGAGGAAGAAAAGGTGGCATGACCAGACCTTGTGGAAGGTGCTTCTCTCTCTCTCTCTCTCTTTCTCTTTCTCTCTCTCTCTCTTTCCTCTTTCTGTCTCTTAAACATGCAATCACTCATAGTGAATAAGGAAAGATATATGTATTTTATATATATGTATTTACTTTAAAAATGTAACATCAAAAGTAGTAAATTGAATGCATATTCTATTTTGCCGCTCAATAATGACATGTGAATAATAATTTTCTGTTATTAATAATTCAAATGAATTGCCTGGAAGTATGTTTATAAATAAGGTTTTTATTTTTATTTTTTTCTTAAAGCCCAAGTAAAACTTTTTAGATCGCCAGGAAAGCTACATGCTGCAACCTCAAGGTAATTCATAGTAATTTATATCTACAGAAAGGCAAGAGAAGCAGCTAATACAATCAAATGTCATTGTTATCTGGAGTGCATAATAGAAACGCAGGATGAATCCGAATGCACAATTGCAGTCCCAGAAAGTGCAGCTCAGTAGACTTCTCTTTTTAGATCAGATTTCATGATTCTTTTAATCTGAGAAACAGTCAGAAAATACCCACAGAATAAAAAATTCATAGCAATAAGAAAACTATCTTGAACAACAAATGCTATTCCTAGCAGTTAAGTTTTTAATAGCTTAGAGACACTTTTTAAATAAAATACAAAGATATATTTGTATTCCAAAACAATTTCAAGAATTTTCATACCTGTTCTATTAGAACTGTAATTTTTATGAACTGAATTGAGCCCCTCAAAAATTATATATTGAACCTCTAAATCCTGTACCTTAGAATGTGGCAATATTTGGAGACAGAGTCTTTAAAGAGGCAATTAGGTTTAAGTGAGATCATAGAGGTGAGTCTTTACTCCAACAGGATGGGTGTCTTTATGAAAAAATGAATGTATACCAGGAAAACATCCATACACACGCCCTGCATGAGTTTTAAGCAACCAGGTCCAAGACTTGAACTGTGGTGGACCATGTGACAGTCCAGTGATGTAACCATTCTGCCATCTGCTGGTTCCAATCAAATATTTTTTCAAAAGATGTATTTATTTAACTTTATTTATCATCATCATTGTGTGTTTTTGTTGTTGTTTACCAGAGAGAGAGAGAAAGTGGGAAAGCAAGCTGTTGTCGGCCATGTGGGAGTCCAATACCCCTTGCCATAACACCCATGATTGGCCAAAAATTTATATGAAGATGATGTTCTGAAAGGATTGTAGAAAATACAATTTTGCTCCTACAGCAGTCTGGCAGGGGAAAACTGCAGAGGTATGAAATGAGCAGCAGTTTGTAAGGATTCAGGAACAAGCAGTTTGACAAAGTCCTGACTTGAATATATCCCATTAAAATTTCTGTGTTGAGATTGGGTTGTAACAGCATTAAGAGGATGGCAAATTATTCTAACCATGGAGAGGCAAGGTGGGCCTTTTATTTACTTATTTTTATTGCTAGAGGGCATGGATACTCTCGAGATAGAGAAAGACAGAGAAGGAAAAGGAGACAGCACCCCCAAATGAGGTGTGACCATGCCACAATCCCTTCTCCATTTCTCTGTCCTGTTGGAACATTGGGCATGCACTCATAAGTGCCCACAGTGTGTTTTCAGGCCAGAAGGACTTGGACTTGAACCAAGTGGCTGGCCTCATGGGCTGCAACTCCCTTAAACGCTAGGCCATGGGGCTGCCCAAAAGGTGGGACTATAAATGCATGTTATGTATGAGACTATCAGTGCAGGCTGCCATGATTGAAGCCTGATGGGTTTCTAAGCAAAGGGAAGGAGACCAACACATGGACACACACAGATGTGCTCTTGTTGTATTCTATATTACCATGTGATCCAGGGGTGTGAAGACTCATCAGATGTGGTCCCTGATCCTTGGACCTTCAAACTATGAACTGAGTGGCACTCTTTTCTTTCAAAATTACCCAGATTCAGGTATTGTCTTTTAGGAACAGATCAGACTAGAACAACACTTGAGTAATGGGACGTTTTAGGTCACTGAAATTATTCTGTATGATACTATAAGGGTTGATAAATGACAGGGTGGATAAATGATAGGACACTTTTGTCAAAACCTATAGACTGCAGTGTAAAGGATAAAACTGTCCACAAATTTAAATAACCAGAAAGCTAACTTAGGAGATTGGAAAATCCCAAGATGAAATGCAGAATATCTGTATCTATATCTATCTATATCTATATCTATATCTATATCTATATCTATATCTATATCTATATCTATCTATATCTATATCTATATGTAGGTATAAATACAGATATAGATATAACTGAATTACAAATATAGAAAAGAACTCATTGAAAGAAGAGGAAGAACAATGTTGACCTATGTAAATGTGGAACACAATAGCTTCTAAAACTATAGATGGAAAAAATGATGGAATCAGAGATGACGACTGCAATTTTTTATGATGATTGCTTCCCCTGTGGGTATAGGTTAACAGTTTTGAAATCATGCAATTGAATAATTACATAAAAGGAAGGCATAGAGTGGGAGCCAGATTTCTCATGCTGAACTAGGAGGTTACAGGTAAGCAATGGAGAAAGCACCGATGGACCAGGTGGTAAGAGATGAGTGTGGGTGACATCGTATGAGCTCATGTTCAATTTAACACAGACACAAATAGCTACATATAGGAATATTTACCAACATGCAGATATAAACAGGTCAGGTTACATACATGTATCTCCATGATAGCTCAACCAAGTGATACTAGTAGAGAGACATCATCTCTGTGACAACGAATGCATTAGTGTCCCAATCTTTGTGTCTAATATCAATAAGACAAATTAGAAATACTTGGAGAAATGAGTGACTCTAGGATTGGGACAGAGAATATGCAAGATCACCCTGAAATATCTCATAGAAGAAAGCAAGAAAGTGCTAGATAAAGAGAGAATGTGTCTATGATAAAGAAATGCAACGGCTAACTGCAGCGAACTGGAAGAGTTTGCAATGGCCACCGCTGGAATAATTTGAGCAAGACAATAAGTAAACTAGTATTGAGTTATAGCCCAACATGCAAAATAAATCCTTATAAACTAATGGTGATATAAACAAATGATAAAATAAATACATAAATAAATAGGGGAGAAATCTATGCAAATAATTCCAGATAATGAATATATATACTTTTGCCAGTAATGAGTGAGGTGGGCTGCAACTCACACACCTTAAGAACAGGTTGTGTAGAGAGATTTTTAAGAAGTACAGGTTTCAAAGAGAATAAATAGTAACTTTTTAGTAAAGAAATCTGTCCAACTATAATTCAGCCTGGTGAAACCATTCAGCGCCGAGATGTTGAGCTGAGAGGTTGCACTTGTGATTCATGAGAGGATTGGTATTTTATTCTGATTTTCCTCTCAAAAAGCTCTAACTCTAGACTACTCATGACAGAAACATTAGGCAAACCCTAGTTGAGAAACATGCCACAAAAATACCTGACTCCTCCAGCTTGTCAAGGTAATCAAAATCAAGACAAGTCCGAGAAATGGTCTTAGCCAAGAATAAGATTAGACCACAGACTAAAATGGCTAAATGTGAGTAGGTTCAATTCCAGTATCATCTGTAAGTACTGTATACAAAGGTATCAAATTTGTAAGACATATGTACATTTAAGAATTGGCATAGCATCATCTTATTCATAGATACACAAACATTTTATTTTTTGCGTAATTAAAATACTGCTACTCTTCTTGAACAATAACGTAACGGTGAACCTAATTGCTTTAGGAAACAATTCTTACACTAGATAAAGAACACTCAGCAACAGTGCAAATAGTTATTTCTTGCTTTTTACCAAAGGAAGACTAAAGGTTGGTCACATAAAGCAATTGGGCCATCTAAACAAGAGGCTACATTTTGCAGTTAATCTAAGTGTAAGAGCTCATATACTAAATAGCCTATCATTACATTGAACCATCCAACTT
This sequence comes from Tupaia belangeri chinensis, assembly GCF_000334495.1. Lineage (NCBI taxonomy): Eukaryota > Metazoa > Chordata > Mammalia > Scandentia > Tupaiidae > Tupaia > Tupaia belangeri. Next base: position 2,769,916 of record NW_006159546.1, on the reverse strand, counting down.
CTCCTTAAGAAAATTAAGTAGAGCATTAGGTTGTGCTTTTATGGATATAGAATGGGCCTATCGTTTACAATAATGAACAAGCTATTTGCAATATTACAGACATCAAGTTGGTCAATTCACAAACTGGGGAGACAAGCCCATATTATTATTATTTTTTCATTCTCTACACCAACATTCAGTGAATCATATCAACTACAGCTTTTTTCATTTATTCTCTATATCTACTGTTACGGTGTGGCGTTCAACATCCATTGTTTAGAGCACTACCGTAGTTATTCTATTCACTCCGTTGCTTCCATTTTTACCTACCATCAAACCATATTACTTCTGGGGTAGTCTTTGTACATGAATCTGAAATCCTTTCAATAATTTACAGAACAACTTGAAAATCAACCATTTTAAGAAGATCTATAGGGTGCAATGGTGACTGTTGAGGAGAACTAAGGGGAGCTCACGTAGGGCAGTAATAGTACCCATTAAAAACTCTCATTAAGTGCCATGCATATACCCAGGTCACATGACATTTACAATTCTGACACCATCCAAGCATAATCTTTTGCCCCTTCACCCCCATCCTCCTCCCATATATTGTAGATTATGTATTATCTTTACAATTGTCAAATTATATTAAGCAATTTCAGAAAGAGTACTTTTCACTTAGCACAGTTTTTGATTAAATTTTAAAACTGTTATAAATTGAACGTTTTTCTCTCCCCTTTTGATCTACAGTAAGCACGATCAAAATTCCTTATTTGGCACGCTTTGTATATTTTTCATAGCATCTTCATTTGTATGGAAATTAATACTGTATTCAGGTGCAAAAACAGGATATACTATACAATAATTTCTTGGAAATAATCTCTTTTGGGAAATCAAATGGAGATCTGGAAACGTATTAGTAAAGGTGATCCATTCATTTATTATTTTAGCTTATTAATTCCCCATGACGGGTTTCATTCTGGATGTCAAGATTTCCAGTGAATGTCCCAAGGCAGGGGCATTTTGGAGAGATTGTCAGAGGAAAAATGAACTAGTCTTCCACTAACGAAAAGGACAAGAGAATGAAACATATTCAAAAAACATAGGCAATATGTCTTTCCTGTTTGGGTTTTGTGGTGACAGTGTTAAAAATCAAACAGGTCATAGCATCAAGTTGGGAATTCTAGAAGCAGGGCTCATCTTAGAAGTAAAAAGCTAAAAGATAACAGGGAGATGATTAGAGACTAATTTGAATAAGCCACCTGAGCATAAAGAGGGTAAAGAGAGGTGTAAACCCCTGTGGAAATTTACAGTCCTTTTGCCTGCCAGACTTTCTGGATCTTAGGTAACAAAAGAAACAGTTTTGAGTTTCAATGGTCAAGTGTAGAAAACTCTGCCAGATTTGGCTTTGACTAGACAGGGACCTCTGTAAAGAGCTATACCTAGAAGCTCTGGACTCCCACATGGCTGATGGAAGTTTGAGTCCCAGATCCAGTGACTTGAAACACGTGGCATATAAGAACATGCCCAAAATCCTGAGAGGAGAGTGTAGCTGGAGAAGGAGTTGCAGCATGGCCTTCCCCTCCCAGGGGAGTAATTTCATGCTTTCTGTCTCCCTGTTTCTCCAACAAGTGCACACGCCCTATAGCAAGAGTCTCTTTCTCTAAAATAATAATAATAATAATAATAATAATAATAATAATAAAATTAGGATATGCTGAAATGATATTGTCCCTTCCTTTTAGGACTATATAGTCTAACAAATGGTAAGGTTCTGTGTGGAATGACAACATCGTGTGTTATGTGTAAAACAGTTATTAAAATATTTTGGCAGTACAGAAAGCAGACTAGACCAATCTATTAATGCTGACTACGATATTCATTTTGTTTAAAGTTTTACTAATTCTGGAGGATCATTTGGAATCCTCAGCCTGATAGACCCAAAGTGATTATTCAGATAACTCATTTTACATGCTTTTTCTCTATAGACAATCATCCTTTTCACAGGTACTGAATCACTATAATTAAATAGCATTTCCCCCTAATGAACTGCATTATGTTCCATTAAGTGACTTTCTACCTTAAAAATGAATTTATAAGAGGAAGTACTCACTTGAAATACAATAATAATCTCTTTCTGATGTTTAATTAGAATTTATCTTTTCAGTTTGTGATGAGAGTAGTTTCCTTCAGAAGATACTTGTATCTTTGAAGAAAATGAATAAATCAGTAGCCTTTCATTATAAATTCTGCATACATTATTTATGTTAAATCAATAATAATTGTACATTACTTTTACTAGATTGATGTAAAGAAACTTCTAATATTCTAACTTTAATTGGGGTTATTAGATTCCTAATTGCTTGCATGTCCCTGGGCTTTTTCCTTCCTTTCCTCTTTTAAATAATGCCAGTTTGTTGATGTCTCCAATTTGTGCTTCCATTTCCATAAAGTGCTCTTGAGTGAAGGCAGCTTGCTCATGGGGACATTATTTAAGAACTAAAAGTTTTACCTGCAGTTAAAATACTGTTCAAATAATATCCCTAATTGAATGCAAAGAAAATGGAAAGTTATGACCTTTATTCAACCTTTCCCTTCAGCAACATTAAAAAAATTCTTTATAGATTTGTCAGTCTACAGGTCTGGAAACTTGATTGTACAAATATGTGGGGAGAGTACTGTAATAAAGAACATGCTATAAAAAACATGTACTGTCTTTAACAAATTCAAAATAAATATTCAATACTTTACATGTAGCATTTCTAGTATGCTTTGTCTATAAATTTCGCTCTCTCCTTATTCATCATTTATTGTCAAAAATCTATTGGATTGTTCACATTTGTTTGCAGAAATTTTGATGAAAACAGCTTCAACTTTTAATATTTGCATCCCAATCCCTGAAGTTGCTAAGTTCTTATCACTAAAGGTCTATATCTTACCTTTCTAATTGCCTTTAATATTTTTCTTGTGTCTTAATTAAACTTTCCAGTGGCAATTATCTTATACATGATTTCATAGCCAGTTTTTCTGCACAATATAATCCCACATTATGTATCATTACAGAATTACATACAGCCCAGCCGAGGTGGCACAATGGGCAATGCTCATGAGGCTGAGACCACATGGGAGCAACAGCCTAACTTCCCAGCCCACCCTCAAAGCCAAATGCAGTGGTATGGACTAGTAGAGCCAGTTACACAGGAGGATGGCTCAGGAGGATCTCTACATAATGACACTATGTGAAAGAAAGGAAGGAAGAAAGAAGGAAAAAAGAAAAAGTTAGAAGGAAAAAGAGGAAGGATGGAAGGAGGAAGGGAAGGAAGGAAGGAAGGAAGGAAGGAAGGAAGGAAGGACGAACGAAAGAACGGAAGGAAGGAAGGAAGAAAGAAAGGAAGGAAGGAAGGAAGGAAGGAAGGAAGGAAGGAAGAAAGAAAGAAAGAAAGAAAGAAAGAAAGAAAGAAAGAAAGAAAGAAAGAAAGAAAGAAAGAAAAGAAAGAAAGAAGGAAAGAAAGAAAGAAGGAAAGAGAGAAAGAAAAAGAAAGAAAGAAGAAAGAGAAGAAGAAGAAGGAGGGGGAAAAAGGAAGGGAGAAAGTGAAAGTCTACATAGAAAAACAGCATAAGAACTAACTACTTACCCACTTGCTAGGGACAAAGGAGAGAAATAGAGTAGAAAAAGATGTCTTTTAGGTATCTCATACTATGATATATTAAAAAACATATAATACCGTAATGTTAAATTCCTTACTTTAGCGTTCTGTCCTCTGCTGTGCTGTGATATTCTGTAAGCCACTCTACTTGTCTACATGCACTGATCCCTATTAAATGAGTTCTCCTCATCTTCCTCCTCCCTTCTTAGCTTCTGAGACCCATCATTCTGCTGTACCTTATTCAACCCAGTCTTTTAGCTTCTGCTCATGAGCAAGGACACATGGTATTTACTAAGTGAGGACAAATGGCCTTTGCCTTTCACAGTCTAGTTTATTTCACCTAGTATTATTTCTTCCAGATCTAGTCATTTTTCCTAAAATGTCAAAGACTGCTAAAGTAAGGAATTTAATATTTATCTCCAAATAACCAGCACAACACATGGTGCACAACACAGCCATGACAGATGTTGAAGAAGGCAGATACATTTGGTTCATTGATTTATTGTACATTGTATGCAGGCTCTGAAAAATCACACTGTACCCCACAAAGATGTACAACTATTATACAAAACTTAGAAATGACAATACAAATGACTTTACAATATGATGCTACTTTATTCAATAACTTACTCTTTATCTAACCCCCCTGAGACAGGTGTTACCCGACACACAATGACAAAGATGGAATTCGAGTCCCTTTGTCTGGTCTCTGCTAGTCTTAATTGTTTACAGTAAACTATAATTTATTGCATAGTACTTCACAAATCCCATTTTCTTTTTTCTTTTTTTCATTCTTTATGTGATAGCAACGACTAATTTGAGATATACCGTCTTCACAAAACTTCAGTGCACAATACAGTGTCGTTAAGTGTGGGTACACTATTACATAGCAGATCTCTGGAAATTATTCCCCTTGTACCACTGAAGTTTTATACCCTTTGCACAATACTCTGCATTTCCCCAACTCCCTAGAACCTAGAATCCACCATTCTCCTCTTTGTTTCTATACATTTGTCCATTTTAGATATTTGATATGGCACAATCATTCAGTACTTGAGCTTCTGTGAATGACATATCTTATTAGTGTACATACCATATTTTATGTATACCCATTTCTGCATTTATTGTACATTTTACCAAAGCAGAATACACATTCAACGAAGTACATTTTTTGTTCCAGTTTCTCATCGCTTTTTCTCTGAAACCTAGAAAAACATCTAACACACATCAATTGCTCAAGTAAATAATTTATTATTAATTCTGCACTATGTTCTATATGTTATAGACACAGTGGTAAATGAATCATAGAATGTTTTGTTCTTATTGAGTATAATCTACAATATAAGACAAATGATAGAGAAAATGTTTTATCGGCGAGTTCTAAGTCTTAAGCTATTGTTTTTGCTGTATGTAATGAGGCGTAATTCATTGATTGGTATGAACTAAGTCATTACCTTTCACTCACTATATAAAAATAGCCAAACTTAAGGTTTCTTTCCTAAAGATTGGAAAGGTTGTTTTTCCTTAGAGGGAATCTCAAAAAGTTCATTAAAAAAATGGAATTAAAGTATGAGTTTATCTTAGCATAAAAATTTTTGAAAGCCAGATTTTTCATAATACACATTTTCCATGAACTTTCGGAGATCTTTTTAATATATGTCCTGGACTCTATTGGAATGAATGTTGAATAAGCAACAATGGCTAAGCCCCCATCTTGCATCATTACAATTCTTATTCTGCCACTCAACAAATATTTACTGAGTGTCTCGTACACTCCTTTCACTTCTCTAGGTTTTGGAAATTAATTTACTAGGGGTAGAATCTGAAGGAAATAGTAAAAATGTTTCATAGAATATAATCTCAAAAAACAGATTCAAGAACAGAGAAGAAAGGAGAGACTTCTACTTTGTATCCTGCGTTTGGAAACCCGTACAAACAACTGCCTCTCAGTACTTACTTCCTGGGATAGAAACACAGAACAACAAATACTCCTGGTACTATAGTTTGAAATTCCTCCACTTCGCCACTATTCTATCTAACTGCACTGCATCCCGTGTGATTCCACAACTCCAGTAAACATTCATGGAAACCGAGTGATGGGGAAGTTCCAGGTAACATATGAAGAGTGGGAAGCATACACGCATCCAAGTGAAACTTATTCAAGACCCCCAAAAATAGGTTGCACCTGTCACTGATCAAGTCCCCAGAAACTAGGGGATAGATGAGACAAACAGGAAATGAAATGATATCATAGAGAAAGAAACATCCCTGTTCACATGGGGCTTGCAGTCTCCAGGACTCACAAATAGGATGAACTTGAAAAGAATTAAACTCCACAGTATATTAATAACTATGTTTTTATTGACTGAATAAAATTAATTTTTATGTGGACATGATTTGGGAGCTAGGGTTCTTTCTTTTTAAAAAAATAGAATTATTTTATTTAACTTTATTTATTTATTTTGTTTGTTTGTTTTTAATTTGGTCACAGAGGAACAGGGGTGGGGGAGAGGGAGTGAGAAAGCAAGCTGCCAGGTCTGGGACTCAAACCACAGTCAGCCATGTGGGAGTCCAGGGCCCCCAACCACCACACCATCTGCCAGCCCCAGGTAGCTAGGTTTCTAAATATTAAACTACATAATGGATTTCATCTCTTTGCAAATTGTCTTCGTGCTAAAGTTTATGTATAACCTTTACTGTCAGTGAGTTTGATAATAACGATTACCCTCCCAGTATGCCTTTTCAAATACGGATGTGAGTCTCATTGCCCCAGGCACGTTAGGCTAAATACACATGTCTCTCTATATTTGCAGTTTGTTTTTTCCAACACTTCATGTCCAATAATTTTATGCGATTTGTCCCCCAAATATTCACTGTCATCTGTCTTTTTAAATTTTTCTGATGAAAACAAATTGAATAGAATCCTTGTGAGACAAGTGAACAGATTTCTTTTCATTAGCAATAATTATTAATAGAATCCCCAAATTCCTATATATTTGTGTCATTAAAAATGGGTGGGATTGATAGTCTGGAATGAACTGTGATTGTGTTGGTACATGGGTGACTATCAACTTGAATTTACGCAGTGGAAGACTTTCTACAGCCATACTAAAATGATCCAATCTAGCTCTTGCTTATTTATGAAGACAGTATCCTAAAAGAGGTCTCTCTTTTTTTGTGTGTTTTCATTTCTTTTTTTTCTTACCCCTTTTAGAGTCAGGTCATGATGCGTTACATCCTTATAACAAATGACACTGACACGTATCAATACTTATTTTCCATTGAGGCTTTCTGTCCATCTTGGACTTCTGAGACACCCCGATTCTGTTATTCTCTCCTCAGAACTCAAAATGACAGAGGCTTTCCACACCTACCCTCTCACCACTCTGCAGAAGGGAAGCGGGAATATAGAAATTCATGCGCTGATTCTTCCAGCTTTGGCCCACATCTTCTCACACGTCCTTGGCTCAGGCAACTCACCTGCCATAACCGACTTCTACTGCGTGGGAAGCACATATAACCCTCTAACATACACTTCACTTTTCAACTGTATGTAGGGCGCACTTTACACTACAACATAAACATTTACCACACACTGTATATAGATGTAAATACCAGATATAGTGTGTGTGAAAGAGGAGGGTCTGAGGAAGGACATTTGGGGGAGGGCCAGGGAGGCAAAGCATTAATGGCACAAAGAGGTGTGGTATTATCTGTTGAAGGTATTTCATAATTTAATCAACAGTACTAGGGGGAAATGTTCACCTGTTCAAATATCCATTTTGTAAGACTAATAATAATGTGATTGAATGTATGGAAGAAAATGAAATAAAAAAAGGAAAAAATATTAAAAAATAAATAAAATAAAATAAACACTTTTTGTATGTAAAAAATGTAAATAAAAATAAATAAATAAATGGGAAAAAAATTACCACACAAATAGCAATAAACCCAATCCCTCGCTCAGTCATGAGGTCAGGTAAACTGTATGGGATTTCTAGGAGATGTCAGAAACTGATAAACCAGAAGGTCTGGACATTTGCGTGTCCACATGCTTTTCCCAACATACAATTCACACGGGGAAACAGGTACATATAATTAAAATAGTCCCTGAACCCATGCTAATTCATGAATGAAGAAAAGGAGTGATCATAACAGGCAGAAGAATATAAAAATTCAGATTTTCAAATGGGATGGTGGTCTTTCTTTTCCATTATTTCACCTTGATTTTGTTCCCCAAGAGGAACTTACTAATATTGTACCCTTAATTTGATACTTATTTGTAGAAAAATAATTAAATCCTTTTTCTAACTCAATATAAATGCCATTTAGATGCCTTCTGATATAATATTTGTAGTATAGACAGGATACTACATAACTGCTTCCTTGGAAAAAGTGTACCTTTATATGTCAGGTGTACAATTTTTTAAAAAAATTTTATTTATGTATTTTTTTCTTTTCTTGTTTTAGAGATTTTTTCCTGCAGGGCACGTGCACATGCCAGAGAGACAGAGAGAGACAGAAAGCAAGAAATCACCTTCTGGGGGGATGACCACAAAGCCATCTCTTCTTCTCCATTTTTTTCCTCTCTGGATTTTGATTAGGCATGCATATGTGTCCAGCATGAATCTCAAGCCTCTGGGTCCAGGATTTGAACTCCGGTCAGCCATGTGGGAGTCCAGTTACACAACCATTCTTACATCTGCTAGTCCCGTGTATTACTTCTGAGAGGAGAGACATCAACAACAGTTTCTTCATACCACGATCCAATGCCAGCTTCAGTGAGGCAGGATCAGGGCTATATATTTGTTCATGTATCCACTGTGTTCAGGGAGACAGGGGGACTTCCAGAGATAAGTACCCTTTCCATGTACTCTCAGAGTCTCAAACATCATGATTCCACTGTGCCACCAAGGTTGGCTATGAGGAACATTTTTAATTTCATTGCATGACCAGCTTGAAATGATAGAGTATCTGTTCATGTAAGTACCTGCCACTAAGTAATATCTTAATATTGGAATAGTGGTTAAGGGCCTGGATTCCCAAACGGAAAACCACAGTCTTGAATCCCAGACTCAGCAGCTTGAGGATCACGCTGGGCGCGTGTGCAGGCGTACCTACCATCTCAAGAGGAGAATGAAGGAGAAGGGAAAGCAGGGTGGCTATCGTCCCCAGAGGGTGATTTCTCACTTTCCCTTTCTCTGTCTCTGTCTCTTTTTCTCTCTCTGGTGAGTACATATGACCTCTGAGAAAAAAAAAGATAAGATAAAAAGTAGTATTAAAATAAATAAAGCTGAATGTTCAAATGATCCAAAATGTAAGAAATATTTATTTGTTTCTCTTTTTTTAAGAAATATTTCAATTTATTCCAGTCATAGCTGTATAGCTGTAGTTTATGGTGACAATTAGTGAAAGAAGAACACGATGCACATTTTATTTCTATAAAGACAAAAATGACTTACATTTTCAACTTAACTAATGCTTTTCTAAGATTTATTGTTACAATGTTCCCCTAAAATTTTCATGTGAAGGCATTGATGTCAACATTTTGATAGAAATTTTTCTTGCCAACCATTCATTTTCTAAACTATTGTTAGTCTCACAGTAAAAATGACCTTAATGTAACTAGGTTTTATTGCACTTCAATTTATGTTGACTGGAATTAACTTGATTTCTATAAAATAAATTACTTTTACCCATTTCAATTCCTAAACCATGTTGTAGAAGAAATATTTGAATTCATCAATTTTAGAGAGACATTGAATCATCCTTCAAGCAATATATGATGACATTTTGAGCACAAATATCAAGATTATTATTTTTAATATTAAATATTACCTGAGTGTTTAAAGTGGCTGAGGAGCATATTAATATTAAATATTATTTCTGACATTTTAAAAAGGTCAAATATGCTGCTGTTATACAAAAACTATTAGCAGAAACATTAAATTATTATAATCATTCTAAACACTAATTTGGTTCAAAAGTTAACATTTCGAGAGTTTGGACTCAATATTTCTTCTCAATGAAGGTCAACATAATTTCACTACTCAAGTTTAAGCGCCAAAAATTTCACTTAGTTTGAAAATACTAATTTAAATCTACCTAGACTTTTTGTGCAAGTCTTAGTGAACATTTTAATTTTTTTCTGTCTGACTACTGCTACCAGAAATCAAAGTAACTTTTTGACTTCTAGTTAACTCTTCCACAAAGCATAATCATCCAGTACAAAATGCAGCTTCGAAACTATGAAGCTGAGAAGGATGTTTGCTTCATTGTATCTGAAAGAACAGATTCCGCCCCTCTATTCACCAGTGCCTGAATAGAGGGCTAGACCTTGAGCAAAAATCCAGCTTTAGCTTCCAAGAATCAGCTGCCTATTTAGTATTTCAAACTTATTCCACTTATGGATTTAAGTAATTTTTTGTTTTTTGGTATTAAGGTATTAAAGCAGTAATCAGTCACAGGGAGATTTTGATGGACTTTCTGCATATCTCTCTGTTCTCCTCCATATAAACATTGAGTCAATGTTTATCTTACTTTTAAAATTTTTTTTATTGTCTTCTCTTTGCAATTTTCCATTGTATTTATTAGATTTGGTCTTCAGAAAGCTTCATTTCTTTGTGGTGTAAGCAACCTCAATAGTTATTTACAACTGTAAGGTCCTTAAAAATTTGTGAGACCAGGACCAGCAGATGTAATAATGGTTGTGCAACTGGACTCCCACATGGCTGACTGAAGTTCAAGTCCTGGACCCAGAGGCTTGAGACTCTTGCCGAGCACATATGCGTGCCTAACCAAAGAGAAAAATGAAGGAGAAGGGATTGCAGTGTGGCCATCCCTCCCAGGAGGGTGATTTCTCACTTTCTGTCTGTCTGTCTCTGTCTTTGTCTCTCCAGCAAGTGCACAGGCCCTGTAGCAAAACATATCTCCAAAAGAAAAAGAAAATTCATGCAATCAACTGAATTAAAGTTTGGAGAAAGTCCATGACTGGAATATTTTATTTATCAAACCTTGGGCTCTATAACAATATTCAACATGTACTCCTCTCATGTAGCTTTCATTTTCAGAAGACACCAGCAACTATTGCAGTGGGGTTAATAAATATCACTGAAGAGATGATTATATCAGAATCTCCAACTTGTTTTATGTCACTTGATTCTAAATTATGTCCATATTCTAGACAGTGTCTTCATCTCTCATATCTTAATTAAAAAATAAACCTCTAATAAGAGTTTACTTATGTTACTAAATTTCAATGGCACCTGCTCTGGAAGAAAAATCCTAAAACATTACCTTTTCAAATATTCTTTAGAAATTATTATTTGTGGAACCAATGGTTGGTGTAATGGCTATGTATATGGATCCCATGTAGTCAACTATGGTTTCAGTCCTGGACCCGGTGGCTTAAACTCATGCTGGGCATGTGTGCATGCATGTCCAAGATCCTGAGAGGAAAATGGAAGGGAAGGAATTGCAGTATGGCCATCTCCCCTGGGGAGGGGGGTGATTTCTCATTTCTGCCTGTCTCTCTCTATCTTTCTGGCAAGTGCACATACCCTATAGCAAAAACCTCTTCAAAAAAAAAGAAATTATTATTTGTAAACTTACATAGCATATTTTTTCTAATATCCTTGGATTCAAGTATCATTAAACCCTGTGACAAGCATTTAACATCATATCATTCTGGGTAAAAATAAGTTTAGAATGTCTATAGATCTTGGGGACAAGAATAAACTAGACAACCTTTTTGTGGTTGCCCTGGAACCTAAATGGGGCAGATGCACTGACTTGTAGAAGCTAGTATAATTTTTCTCTATTAAGAAACTCATATAAATAGAATAGACTCTCACCTGTAGCTCTGATGCATGTTTCATGAATACTAATATATATATGTATATGTGTGTATGTGTATATGTGTGTGAATAAAATATTTAAGTGTTGATGGTTAGAAAATTACGTCAGTGAATAAAAAGTTGTGTTTTAAGGTTTTTGCCTTTGGACAGATATGCTCTCCGGAGAGTGACAGTGAGAGGGAGAGTGAGAAATCATCTTCTGCAGGGGGGAATTGCCCCACCAAAATCCCTTCTCCTCTCATCTCCCCTTAAGATTTTTTGAGTATAGTCTTCAAGCTGCCCGGTCCGGGACTCAAACTATAGTTGGTCATGTGGGAACCTAGCACCCTAACCACATGACCACAAAACAGAACATCATGTTTTAAATAATCATTTTCTTGTTGTCTAGTTTCTTATATCCTCCTAAGTTTGTGTACTCTATTTTCAGAATTTCTGCAGATGGCTGCATTTTTTTTCTCTACCCTTTATTTTATAATTTCCTAGTTTCAAACCTCTTTCCTCTCTTTATATAAGACTCACGCTTTCTATCTCTAATCGTGACACCCTTAATGTATGATCTACAACAATTGGTGCCTCTATTTCTTCATCGATAAGATGGGGAGAGTGGGACCAGCAGTTAGCGTAATGGCTATGTCACAGGACTCCCACATAGTCGACCATGGTTTGAGTCCCGGACCCGGTGGTTTAAAACTCACACTGGGCACGTGTGCGTGCGTGCCCAAGATCCCGAGAGGAGAACGGAGGAGAAGGGATTGTGGCGTGGCCATCCCCCCTGGGGGGGGGGTGATTTCTCGCTTTCTGTCTCTCTGTCTGTCTGGCGAGCGCACGCACCCTATAGGAAAAACCTCTCCAAAAAAAAAAGACGGGGTGAGTAATGATACCTAATCTGAAGTGTCCAGAGTAATACACTTAGATTTTGAAATAGTTTGTATTATTGTTATGACATAGATTATTCATTTATTTTGACTTTGAAATACATGTCTTTGGTTTCCCTCTTTTTTCTTTATGAACAAACTATCTTTTTCAAAGCCCAGAAGGTTTAACTTGAGATGATCACTGTCACATGGCACCATAGGTACCATAGGTACCATGTGACAGGGAGGCAGAGAGGTGAAAAGGCACTCAGATTCTTCACTCAGGGGTAGTGGACTTAATCATGGCTGGGTTTTGCCATGACATGTGGACACGCTTTCTGTAGTTTTTAAAACGTTGCCCTATCTCTGTTACCTGTTGATGACGACATGTATAGTCTTCTCAACTGGATTGGCCTGAGAAGTATTTCATGATGGGTACAGTCTTTTTACAAGCAAAATGAGAAATAGTGATTGACTGTTTAAAAAAATAATTAGAATAATAATAATAATGATTGGGAAAAACATTGAAAAGATATTGAATGATGAAGTGGGGAGATTAATGTCTCTGTATTGACTGACATGCATGGCATTACTTTTTGAAAAAGCAATGTAATACACTGTAAAGCTATATGCAATGCAATGTAATATAAACAAGATTTTGATGATAATAAAAAAATAAAAAATTAATTAAAAAAAAAGTTGCCCTTAAAATCCCTATCTTTTTGAAAAGAAAGAAGATATTTTCAGATATTCTATCTCTGGTCTACCTTCATGCATATTTGTCCTTCTGCTCCCCTATAACCAGTATTGAGTCTACTGAAAATAAATCCGATTTGTTTCTCTGGGTGTGTCTGCAGGAGCCATCTTTTCAGCATGAATTGCATATTCAAGTTGCCTGCTGCTTTCAATCCATCCAGGATTAGCCAAAATTTACCTGTGTACAATAAATGGAATGGATATTGGATATTTGATCAAGGAGAGTCCTCAGGCCTATAGGTTCTTCTCTTTGTTGAAATTTAATGCCTTTTAACCATGGAATGGAGCACAAGCTTTTCGCGAGACAGATTGCTCTAATTTATAAGAGAAGTTTTCTGAATGAAGTGGGACTGCAAGGTTGGTTTTATTGGTTTGGGCACAAAATATTTGCATTTTTATATGACTTGTTTGCCTAAGGGGCTCCACAGAATGGGTGATTTCTTTACAGATCTGAAAAACAAATCAATCGATATTAGAATTTGTTGGTCTGTGTTTGCTGTTAGTATTACAATTTCATCTCTCCTGGGACAGCTTCTTCAAATTAAATGGATAAGAAAGAAAGAAAGAAAGCCTTGGGGTCCAGCAAATGGCTCAGTGATCACATTGATGAACTCCCACATGGCCAACGACTGTTTGAGTCCCCGAGTTCGTGGTTGGAAAACCATGCTAGGCACAAGTGTACGTGTGTCCATGATCCTGGGAGGAGAATGGGGAGAAGGGATTGCAGCCTGGCCATACCTCCCATAAGGGCGATTTCTCCATTTCCCTCTCACTGTCTGCCTCTCTCTCTCTGGTGAGCACATGTGCCCTAAGACAAAAACTCAAAAAAAAAAAAAAAACAACGAAAAACCAAACAAACAAAGAAAAAATATGCCCTTGAGATTAGCAGGTGGCATGGTGGCTGAGGCACTGGGCTCCCACATGCCTGATTGTGATACCTTAAGTCCCAGACCTGGTGGCTTGAAAATCATGCCAGGTACTTTGTGCATGTGTGCCTGAAACCCCAGAAGGAGACTGGAAAAGAAGGGATTGCTGTAAGCCCATCTCCTACAGAGGGGGTGATTTCTCACTTTCCTTCTCTCTGTCTCTGTATCTGTCTCTCTCCAGTGAACACACAAGCCCTATGGCAAAAATCTAAATAAAGCTTAAAGAAAGAACCCTTCCAGCATTTTAAGTAATGGTTATACTATAGAAAAGTAAATAGATTCCACTACCTTATATCAGCCTAATTTTAATAAAACATGAGCGTGAACAGTGCTTTTTTAGTCTAAAGAGCTACCCGTGAAGCCTGTATGTTCCTAAGTAGTGTGGTTCTGATTTTTATTGCTACTATTGTTATTGTTAAATTTATTATGAGTTAAAGATCTAAAAATCTTTTGTAAATTACATTAATCTGGAAGAATATATTATACTTAGGGGTGTGACTAGAGAACAGGAAGAAATTACAGTGTATATACAAAAACAGAAAAAGATATGGTTAAGATAGAAGTAGGTGACTTTATGAATGCTTGTTATTTAATACGTGTTGTTTTCCATGAGATAAGTCTAAAGGAAAATGTGACTAAAAATTTAGGTCAAGAATAATATATAATACAGCTTTGCATCTGTGCTTAGAATATTTTATGTGACTACACAAATACCGTTTGTAATTAAAGAATGGATATAACATTTAGTGAGATTAAAATTTCCTTCGACTTATATAATATTTAAACATAAACATCATTAAGATTTGAAGAGATTAATGTGGAATTATGAACATGAATATGTATAGGCCTGAGACCAACACACGGTACATATTTAGTACTAGTTAGAGGAATGTATCAGGCGTAAAAACTAGAGATAAAATGTGAAAAACAAAGCCATGGTTAAAACAGAGGAGAAAAAAAGATTATGGTTCTGTTTTATTATTTATCATCTGTATTACTTGATACAAGACAAATAATTTAATGAGCCCCATTTTTTTTTTTTTTTTTTGAGAGAGAGATTTTTGCTTTAGGATGTGTCCTCACCAGAGAGAGAGAAACAGAGAGACAAAGAACAGGAACTCAGTCCCTAGGTAGGATGGCCATGCTGCAGTCCCTTCTCCTACGTTCTCCTCTTGGGATCTGGGGCGCCCATGCATATGTGCCTGGCGTGGGTTTTAAACCTCCAGGTCCGGGACTTGAACCACGGTTGACTACGTGGGAGTCCAGCAACATAATTATTACACCATCTGCTGGTCCCCAAAGGCCCCAATATTTTATTTACAAGAAATTGGCCTGTGAGACCAGCAGTTCGCGTAATGGCTGTGTCGCTGGACTCCCACGTAGTCAACTGCGGTTTGCGTCCCGGACCCGGTGGCTTAAAACTCACGCCGGGCACGTGTGCGTATGTGCCCAAGATCCCGAGAGGAGAATGGAGGAGAAGGGATTGCGGTGTGGCCATCCTCCCTGGGGGATGATTTCTCGCTTTCTGTCTCTCTGTCTCTCTCTGTCTGGCATCCGACCTTCCAAAATCTCATTAAACTGTGAGTGATAATTTGAATTTATATGCTTTTGTATAATTTTCTGAGAAAAAAATTGTTAGTTTTTATAAAATTATCAACATTTTTGTGATCCCAATACTGGTAAGTAAAAAAAAAAAAAATGGTGTAATACTAATTTCATTCTAAGATGTAACATACTATAAAGTATATTTATGATTATAGTTAATGCAGTTTTTCTTGTTTCTTTTTTATATATTTATTTCATTGCTTTACAAAGAGTGACAGGAAGAGAGACAGGAACCCCAAACAAGGACAAGTCATTCCTCGATCTCCTAGTCTCAGCCTTCCAGCTGGTCAGGATTGTGGTTTGCCTGGCAGACAGCTTAGTGACCAAATCTATGACCAGCCATATGACGTCCAGCATCGCATATCAGTAAGCTACCTACAGCCACCAAGTCAGGGCTCAGTTACTGCAATTTTCACTCTATATGAAATTAATGTAAACTCACTGTGTCTCAGCCCATTAACACTGCCTCAGAGAAGCTTGTCATAATCTCTCCCAATTGAATTCACCGTTTTCTGTAATAAGTGAACTTGGAATAGATTTCCTTCTCTTCTGGTAATTACCACGCCATTCTAACCAATACACTTGCCTTCCTAAGGAGGTGTAACAACAAGAGCACATTCGGAAACCTACCAAGAAGCATTCAAAATGAAACGGGCCCTTAAAATGCTGGTTGAAAATGCATTTCCATTGGTGAAATAAATAAAATTGAGATTCACTAGGCATTTTGTCTATCATGATTTTACTTGTTAATAAACTGATATTTAACCTTAAGAAACACCTTGAAGCTTATTAAAAATCAGTAAAAGAATCAGTTAGATGATAGGCGCATGAAGCAAGGTAGAATTGAAAACGCAATGTCTTCTATTGGTATTAGCTTTTCAGAGAAGGAGATTTGGGATATCTTTATGTTTTTATGACTTTTTTAAACAACTGAATGCTTTTATTTGACATAATAATTTATCTGATGTAATATATTAATAGATGCAGTTTCCAACATCCTAGTTGTTGCTCCATTATTTTTCTCCCACTCAAGAAAGCACATCAGAATGCAAATGAAAAAAATTGAGGCTAATATAGGAATAATGCTATTTCTGATCTAATTTATATTGTTAACTGTTAATCACTAGAGAAATTTGAAATTTAATTATTAGTAGTACTAAAGTAATTATAACACTCTAGAAGTACTGGTGACACACAAATATATAACGCTATCCCTGAAAAATCCCTATATTAGAATACTTTCTGTTTAATATTAGAAGAACTGTTAAATGTTATAAACACTAATTGTAAACAGAACAAACATTTACTATTCATAAAGCAGGACACTAACAGACACTTTAAAGCTCATAGGATTGTTATGTTAAGTGAAATGATTAATATATTGTGTGTTTTAATATATCTCGTACATCAAAGATTAGCAAATATGTACCATTATAATTAATTGCTATTATTATTGCAATAACCTGTACTTTATAGACTACTTTTGCATTCACTATTTCAACTACCAGATGCAGCTAGGTTGCGGCTTTTATTCCATATTTTTTTTAAAAGGAAATAAATATTAGGAAAAAAATGTTGAAATTTTTTGTCTGTTCAGTAGAGACAGAATGGTATGGCAGTTAATTACAGAATCAATCTAAAGTGGCATTGTTTGAGTCTCCCAGATCTGCCACTTACTGAAGGAATGTCCTTGGAAATTTTCCAATTTCTTAATGTGTGTATTAATGAATTAAACTTTTTAAAGAACTTACAAACATTGTTCAGGATAGTGAGTCATTTATTTGTGTTTTAAATAAATACAAGAAAAACTTGAGTAACTTAAACATACTTTTATGAAGTAACAGAACAAACTTCTTGCCTGAAATTGTGTCTGACTCTGGCTCCTCAAAGTTGTCATAAGAAAACACGGTCTTATGTTAATAACTAAGGAGATATGACTCCAATGAAGCACAGTTCGAGAACAGCTTTAGGCTCCCATGAAACTGAGTATGGGAATGAAAACTATCTAAAGGATCATGTACTCAAGCCATTTGTATAGCTTTGAGCTTCCCCAAGGCCTCGGTGCTCTCTAATAAATGCATCATCTCTTTCCAGAGAATGTACAAATGTTTCTGACCTAGTCTGAGAGCAACTGCACTTCACGAGCAAACCAATTCTTACATTCTGGGATTATTCTCAAAACAATGCCAGTACAATTTCCATCTGAATTTTAATTTTCTTAATGAGAGTCACGCTAAATCTCAGAAACATGATTCCAAAACACCAGCACCATAATTCTGCCCACAGATGACCTCTGTCTCTAAAGCGTTGTAAGAATTACACATACTTATAAATGTCTCATAATTATGCATCTTAATATTCTTTGCTGTCCCAAACAGACCATTAGAACAGTATGGGCCAAGCCAGGGACATTATGGTTAAGATGGCTGAATCCTACATCTTTGACTGCAGAGTTTGAGTCCTGGACCTAAAGGCTTAGAGGGAAAAACCCAATAAATAAATAAATAACAAATACTAGGCACTTGTATGTATATATATATATATATATATATATATATATATATAGGAGTAGGCAAATTTTCTTAATGCCCCTACACCATGAACAGCATCTTCCAAGTTAGAAATTTGGGCTCTATTATGCTTCTACACAACAAAAAAACAGAGCAAAGAGAAAACTCACAGAATAAGAGAAAATATTTGCATACTATACATCGGATAAGGGATTGATAACTAGACTCTATGTGGAACTCAAACAGCTCACCTGCCAAAAACTAATAGTCTGATGAAAAATGGAAATGTATTTGTACAGACAGCTCTCAAAGGAGGACATATGAATAGCATGATAACATGTGAAAAATGTTCAACATCTCTTCTCCTAAGGAAAAGGCTAATCACACCATAATTAGGTACCACCTAACACTGATCATGTTTATAAGAAAAAAGTACGAAAAACAATAGCAAATGCTGGCCAGAATGTATAGAAAAGGGAATACTTGCACACTATCAGTTGCAATGTAAATTAGTACACTGTAGAAAGCAGTATAGTGGTTCTGTAAATTAATTAATTAACTAATTCAACAAACTCCTATGTGGCCCTGTAACCTCACTCTTGAGTATTTACCCAAAGGACAAGAGATGACTCAGTTGGAGAAGCATTTGCATCCCCATGTTTATTGCAGCACTATTTACAATAGGTAAGACATGGACTCAACCTTGGTGCCCAACAACTAATGAATGGATTAAGAAAGTGTGACGTGTATACACAATGGAATATTACTCAGACCTAAGTAACAATAATGTCCTGTCCTTTGACACAAAGTGCAGGAACCTAGAAGATACAATGCTAAGTCAAACAAGTCTGACTGTAAAGACAAAATTTTTTATGCCTATATACATATATTTTCAGTTGTACATTTGTAAAAGGGAAAAATAGTGTGTTTTATTATTTAATACCTAGAAAGTAAATACCAATAGATCACAGATAGCAAACATTGACTAGTACTTTAATATTATGAAAATTTAAGAACTCTTTCTTTTATTTCTAGGACAGCAATTTTTTTTTCCTGGGAAGGACCAGATAATCAATGTGTTAGGCTTTGTCCCAACTACTGAGATCTACTACTATAATATAAAAAGAAATAAAGAAAATACGTGAGTGAATGATAGCTACTTTTATAGTAAATCTGTATTTATGAACACTGGACTTTAAATACATTGTTTCATGTGTGATGAAATGATAGGTTGATGTCTTTCTACATTAAAATAATGCAAAAAAATGTTTGTATAGATTATGTGCTGTAGGCTTCTGACCCTGTCATGTTGTTTGATAGAGGCCACTTTTGCTCCATGGGTTTCTCAGGCTTATCTGTACATAATGGGCATTATGGGATCTCCTAACTTTATATAAAAATATGGCAATGTGGTAGCTGGGAAGCCATGCTAGAAATGTTGGCTAGTTGGTCAACTATAAATCAATAAAGATGTCTTTGAAACTGTAAAATTAAATTTGTAAGACTTACATTTAAAAATATCTTTTCTCCCTTTTAGTAGTTATGACACTTGTAATTACTTTTAGAGTATCTGTCTCTTTCATATTGGACTGTAAGCTTTATAAAGACAAGAATGCCATCCGTTGTGCTTACCCTGATCTCCTGTTAACTACTAGGCTGTCTGGCACACAGCAGGTTGTCAATGATCTGTAGTGCACATGTAAGCTAATAAATAGAAATTTAAAAATTCCATGATTATATCTCATCTTTTCCAACTTCTAAGAATTTAGGCTTGAGATTATACATGAAAAAAAAAATTGGTTATAAGCTAATAAATAATTGTTAAAATAATGACTATAGTTTCTTTCTGGATTGTGTTGTTGTCTCTTTTGGCCATGACCTTGACTATGTGACTCTTATAATATTCCAGAAAGCCCAATAAGGAGCTTCTTTACTTTTCCATTTTCCATTCTCAGGCACTTCTATTATAATTTTTAAATTTTTAAATCTAACCTTATTATCAAATACTAGTAAATAATTTTGCATACTGACTTTTTTCAATCTGTGTTCTAAAATACAAACAAATCCATCTATAGACTCTGATAGGTAATACCTTAAATCCATTAGGCACCGTATAGTTTTTTTTTTTTTAGAGATATTTAGGAAGAAAATTAGTAGACTATTGCTATAATTTAAAAAGTTTTTCTCATTCTCTTTTCACTTCCATTTTACAATTATCTAAGTAGTATCTTGACTTATATGTTCTACATTTTTTAGCAACTGTTTTTCTAAATATTGAATTTATATATTTTCTTTTTTTGAACATGTTTCAATTTCTGCTTCCTGATAGATCCTTTTTATTGCTTACCTGTCTGAGATACTGTTGACAGATTGTTACTCTTATTAAACCACCCACGTTCCTGAAGGCTCAGGTAGCAAGCAAAGCTACGGTCTGCTCCAAAAAATGGGTAATGAGATTCCAAACTTGTTCTTAAATGTGACAAACAGAAAACAAGGTTCTTCTCATTTGCAGTCCTCTGAATCATCTGGCATTTCCCCATAAATTCACAACAGGAAAGTGATGTGGAACTCCCACCAGTGTATTCCCCAGAGCTCTTCATAGGAACAGTAAAGAGCTTTGAGGGTGTGAGATCACTTCCCACATCTTTTTAACTTCCCTCCTTTTTCCCACTAGATTCATCATTCTTATTGAAGAAGGAGGGAAGGTTCTTATTTTCCGTGCTTTTGCTCTACCACAGTGTCCTCAAGGGAGTAATTTGTGGGAATACGGGCTCCAGAGTGCCTTTAAATTTTCTAGCAAGTGCAGGCTGCACACCCAATGGAAGACATCTCATATTCTGCTCTATCAGAGGTTTGGCAGTTGGCATCGTGCCATTTGCTTAACATGCTAGGCAGACCAAATTTGATTTATTTTATGTCATTTGGTATTCTTAGGTAATATGCTATATGCTTCCACCATTTGCCTTCACATGAATGACGCCATTATATTTCAGTCTTGGATCTATGCATTTGAACATTATGAACTTCTGACTGAATTTTGACTTAATCTAAATACCCATTTCTATATTTCAGGTTTAATAACAATATCATATCCATGAGCATTGCATTGTTACCAAGGCAAAATTGGAACTTATTGTTTAAATTATCCTGTTTTCTTACCAGTTTCATAGGTCAAGGATTGAATTTGGGTCAAAGTATAATACACAATATCAACAACCGAAAAAAAAAAATGTACAACTGTCATCACCAGCAAAGTTTCTATAACATGAAGAACAGCATGGAGCAAAGGAGATGATTTATACTCAGCATAGTAAAGAGGTGGAAATGACCTTAGTTTTCCATAACTGAGCCCATAGACCAAGAAATCCTTCAAGCAATGTATATCTCAATTTTTGTAATACATCTGTATCACCAACTTCAACTAAGTGATTTTATAAATAATTTATAACAACAATAATACGTCAACTGTATTTTCTAGTTAAATTAACTAAATTTACTTATTCCTAATTAGTTTTCAGGAAACTTCCATTCTCAGTGGTTCAGATTTATTAGAACTCTGTCACTCAAGGCTATTTGTCTTTCAATCTCTACCCATGTGGCCATAGAACTTTCATAGTCTCCAATGTGCTACTATGGCTTCTTCTTCCTCTCTGTTGTCTCCTTTGTTTAGTTCTAATAGATCCCTCTCTTTCTCTGGGCTATTTTGTCATACACATAAACACACAGGTTATTGCTTCAACTTCTTCTTATTCATTTATTTCTGCTGGTATACTTTATCATTTATTAGAGATTGCAAAGGTCCATTGTTGAAAAGCAACAGAGTAAGATAAAAAAAAAAGTTTGTAATTATATGGTGATTTCATTTCCTTTAATAGAATCGGTGTAAAAAGTGACATGCAATGATGGCTAGACTTAATTTTCTGGGTCTATAATAGTGGCTGTACACAGTGAAATCTGAGACATGCAGTAGGATGAAATAAGGCTAGCCTAGTCTTAAAGTGGAAAGGCAGAATCCACGTTCTACATTCCCCACACAAGTGGCAAAGGAAGAAAAGGAAATATGCGGGACCAGCAGTTAGCATAATGGCTATGTCGCTGGACTCCCATGTAGTTGACCGCTGTTCGCGTCCCGGACCCAGTGGCTTAAAACTCATGCCGGGCATGTATGAGTGCGTGCCCAAGATCCCGAGAGGAGAAGGGATTGTGGCGTGGCCATCCCCCCGGGGAGTGATTTCTCACTTTCTGTCTCTCTATCTCTCTCTCTCTCTGTCTGGTGAGCACACATGTCCTATAGCAAAAAAACCTCTCAAAAAAAGAAAAAGAAATAGAAAAAGAAATGCTTACCACTATATCACAGCTACATATAATTGAACCCATACACGTAATATATGTTATGAAATGTAGTTCTCCATTCATTATACTATTCTCACTCATGTATAATCTCCAATCACATCATCAAACTGTCACTTTGAAAAAAATCATTAAATTTGTGTCCATTGCTAATATACTCAAACTCAGAAAAGTTTGAAGTTTCACCATCTCTCATGCTGAAACGAGCCCAAGAAAACATAGAAATTTCCATTTAATCATTTACTTTTTTTTCTGTTTAGACCATTGGTCGAGATGTACAGCAACACATCTGAACACAGAATGTTGTTGGTTTCTGTGGATTTCTACTTGTGGGTTTCAGAAATTAATTTGAGCCCCCAAAAGTAAAGGTGGCAGTTTTCAAAGAAAAAGTAGGAGTCTTTCACAGAGTTCTCAAAGTATAGCCAAGATTAAGGCAGAGGAAAGACTGAACAGGGAACCAGAAGGCTGACAGCAAGCAAGGAATGCTGCTTTCCCTCTATTTCTGCTTCCCTGCTCATCTTTACTAGTTTTTGGCAAGCTGTCTTCCTCTGCCTGCCTGCACAGTGGAACTGGCTTATTTGGGCTCTCTTGCTCTGTATCTTCCCTGTCTCTTTTTGATTCATTCACTTGACACTTTTTATTCCATATACCTGGGTGTCAGGGGGTGATTGCTCCAAGAATAGCCAGTCAGTCAGGAAGGAAGAAGAAGGTGGGTTTAGTATTTTGAATGATTACAAAAGCTATTGCAAAGGTCTGGGAGAGGCTGCCAAAAGAAGGGTCCTTGTGAGCTCTTCAGCCTATTCAAAAGTTACCCTTTACATATGAGGTGCACTTCATTCCACTAGAGTTCTTACGACCAGAATTTACAGAGTCGAGGTTCCTCGAGTTAGGCCTTATACAATAATCAGCAAAAACAATAAGTTGTTTTTTTTTAGAAATTATGAGAGGTTGTGTGTGCCCACTAGAAAGAGAGCAAAAGGGAGAGAGAGAAAAAGTAAGCCTGCCCCATGAGGTATGGCTATGCTGCAATCCCTTCTCCTCTAGTTTTTAGTTTTTTGGGGGAATGTTGAGCATGCACACACAGACATCCACTGTGATTTTCAAACCAGAGGGTCAGGGACTTCAACTGAAGGGTTGGCCATGTTGGATCCAGCTCCCTTAATTACCAGGTCATGGTTTGGCCCCTGATTGCTTTCTTTGAAACAGAGAAATCTGTAATAGACACAAGGTTATCAGAAACTCTCAAGCTACTCTATTCTGTTTATATTGAAGCCCATCCTAGCAAACATCAGTATTTGTAAAAAGTTATTTATGGAGAATATTAAGAAAGAAATACCAGCCTACTAAGGTCATTCATGGATGATAAATTATTACATAAATTCAGAAAATAGATGTGATTTTAGATGTAGCAGCATATAATTCTGCCAAATCATTAAGAAGATTAGAAAGATAAAACATGAGAATAGCTATCATCTTTGGCAACCACTTTTACATGCAGAAAATTATGAGATCTAAGAAAAATGCTTTGAACCTTTAGCCAGAAGTGCTTGTTTAGAAGTAAATGTAAACTTATTCTATGATTGTAATGAGTGAAAAAAGTGATTCTAGGCAAGACATAATATATAGTAGAAAAATAATATACAGTAATACTTATTACCCCCTTCTTTCATTTAATCATAAACTTCTCCTCTTCCCTGGTATTTAGCTGTCCATATGGTTTCTCAGCTAGGAAAACATATCTTGTATTATTTTGCAATCTAGTATGGCCATGTTTTCATTTAAACAATGTGAGCAGAAATGTAACAGGATATGTTCAGATTGTTGTCCACTTCAAATTTTCTCCTTCCTGATTGCAGGGATATGAGGAGATTTGGAGCACCTGCTTGGACATAAAAACATAAGCCCTGTGCTAAACAGCCATGGTAGCTCTAATATCCCCACCTCTGTTGAGTTCTGTACGTCTTCTTTTAGAAATCCACTTCAATCCCATTTAAGCCCAGGCATGGTGCTTCTCTTTATCATAGCAAAAGATGGCCTTTAACTTAAATGACTTACTTAACAAGGAAAGAGCTCATTATCATTTAAGGCAAAAATAAAGTAGGTTCAGTAAAAAGTTGGAAGATGTTATTTTGTTTGCTGTAGAATTGAAGTCCTGGCAGCACAGTAGAAAAACAATGCTGACATAATACTTTAAAGGAGAAACACACATGTGTGAGTAAACAAGAGACCAGGCGACAGCTCCCTGGATTTTAGCTGGTAAGAAGAATGGGAAAAGAGCACAGAGAAAAGACGCCTAGTAGGGCTTATCAGTTCCACTTGGTAGGATGCACTGTATTCTGATTTATTTACCTCAAATTAATTTTAATGCTCTCCTAACAGTTTAGGAGTTGTTTTATTGTGGCTGAGAGAAAACCATGAAAGGATAAATGAAGTCCTGTCAGTGCTCAAAAGATCTTTCAGATAAATAAGCATATTTGGAGTTAGGTTATAAAAGTGAAAGGAGAAAATGGCATAAACAAAAGCTAGCTAGGACAAGGGGCATATATATATATATACATATGTATACATATATATGTATATGTATATATGGGTATACAAATATATACACACACACGCTTTATAAATAAGATGGATTAAGGCTGACTCATAGAATTATTAGAGAACCTGTAGTCTGTATTCTTTATTTTAGAGAAAACTAAGAGCTAGAGGATTGGAATTCATGTGGTTGAGATCACATGCTGTATCAGGAGTGGTTTCCATGTTACAATCCGTGGCTTCTTGGCTTCTCTGTCTATCATTACTGCAGACCTGAGCATAGCCTTGTATGCATGTGTTATGTTGACTGGGAGTGCATACCTTTGCATGATTTTATTTTATGTTTTTTTGTTGTTGGTTTTTTTTGTTTGTTTGTTTTTTTAATAAGTTTTTGCTTTGGTGCATGTGCAGGAGAGAGAGACACACACAGAGACAGTGAGAGGGGAAGTGAGCGAGAACTAAATTACCCCCCAGGGATATGGCCATGCTGCAATTCCTTCTCCTCCATTCTTCTCCCAGGACCTTGGACACGCACGCACACACATCTTGTGTGATTTTCATGCCACCAGGTCCTGGACTGAAAGTGTGGTTGACCATGTGGGAGTCCTGTGACATAACTGCTAAGTCATTTCCTGTCCCCCTCCCCGACCTTTGTAAGTTTTGGTGTCAAGAATCTGTTGGGGACTAAGGAAAGGAAAGATTCTGTTCCATGATTTTCAATGTTTTCTCCAGCAGCTTTTTAAGAAATGATCTATCCATACTTTTCAAGCTCTATAAAATATAAGTGATTATCGGTAAGAGTAATTTTTTAGCAAATAAAATCTTCAGAAAACAGACAAACAAAAACATTGGGGGAAGATGGAAATATTTCCCCAGCATTAAGTAGCAGGTTGGAGCCAGCTCCTAGAGTGGACATTTGGTTTAATGCTGCTGCTAAAATGATACCTTTTGGTGCAGTGACTATAAAGAGCTCCAAAGAATGATTTGTTTTCGTTTCTAAGAATGCAAGTGTGTGCAGTGTATATAACTAAAGAGTGAATGGGCAGATGGTGTAAACCTTATAGAATTATTGCCATGGGACTTAATTACATTTCCCCTTCTTATCTAATACATGGCTTCCAATATCTTTCTCTATGAACTACCATCAACTGTGTAATAATTCTAAAATTGACCTAGCTTTACAAACACATGGCAAGTCTAATGCTTTCTGCTTTTAGTAGAGGCAGCAGGATTTATTTTAATACAGTTTGCAGCTAATCAGCGATTTCTCCTTCCAAACAGAAATGCTGCAGTGCTTGTCAACGCGTTTCTTTACTCAGGCATAGCAATTTATACAGGCACGCATGCCCTCTTTCACAAAGATCTCCGAGTACATCCTATGCTTCTGTCTTCTCCTTTCCTCTTTTTTCTCCTCCACGCCTATCTTTCCTCTTTCTTGTCTACTTTCCTCTTTTTCTCCCTGCCATGCACTATTTTTTTTGCTTTCCTCCCTTCCTGCCATCCTTCCTCCTTTTTTCTCTCCCTCCATTTCTTTTTTGCCTCCCTTTCTTCTTTCTCTGCTCTTTCCTTCTTTCCTCCCTTCTTCCTTTCCTTCCTTCCATCTTAAACAGCCTTCAGGGACACAGCCATGCCACTAAGAAACACAGCAAGAGAGGTCAGCAGATGGTATAGCAGTGACATGGCTGGACTCCCACATGGTCCACCATAGTTCAAGTCCCACACCCGGTAGTTTGAAAATCACTCCGAGAGCTTATGTGTGCATGCCCAAGATCCTGCAAGAACAGAGAAGAAGGGACCACAGCATCACCATTCCCCCTGGGGAGTGAATCTCACTTTCCCTTTCACCGTCTCTTTATCTGTCTCTTTCTGTCTCTATCTCTCTCTCTCTCCACTGAGCACAACACCTGAAGACAAAACCCTCTAAACATACACACATACACACACAACAGGATAATAAATATGAAGCACTCTATCTTGTAATGAAAATTTTCTAAAGGCCCAGATGAAACCTCCTAAGCTTTCATGACCATAAGGTGGCAACCACAACCCAAAGGAAGAGACATTACAGTGTTGAAATCTCCCAACAAGGAAACACAAGAGTGCAGCAACACATCACTCTGCATTATTCAGAATCAAATGTTCGTGCTATTGTTAACCCCCACGTTTGCTTTCTCTTTCTGCCTGTTCGACCAACCAATCTCCCAAGAGAAACACAAACAAAATGATTTGGGCAGGACTTCAACAAGAGTCAAGTGAGATTACACACTACCAAAGGACTCTATTTCCTAAAGAATAGCAAAGCAAATGGCTCCCACCAAACTGTTTCCTGGAATATTACACATTTCTACTGAGTGTCTTATGACCCTTATTTCTTAGAGCTATCTTTCAAAGTAGTTGAGAACCTGATCATTCTATTCAACCAATATCTCTCTATCCATGGAAGTCAGAGTGATTGATTTAATTGTGGTAGTTAATTTAAAATAACCCCAAATGTGCAAACCATCACAAACTGACAACGTGTGGAACACTGATACTAGAAACAATGGGATCTCACTGTGCTCCACTTCACATGCATAACTGTTCCTGATTGTAGTCTCTGTAGCCTTTCACATCAAAATATTATGAGCTCCTTTGTATACTGAAGTACCGCATGGCAGACACATCTTCCAAACAAGGGTTTGTGCACTTCAGC
>NW_006159546.1:2734942-2742175 GCF_000334495.1 Tupaia belangeri chinensis | reverse complement strand
GCAGGAAACTGGTCTCATTAAACACCACTCCCCAACAGTCGAGCTCATTAATGATTTTTATTGCACTCTGAAAACATTCCAGATCCCTCATGGAACACAACTACGTTTTGAGAACGAAAAGCGTGGAAATACGTGGAAACTCTGAACTCTTACCAAAGGCAATCTTTTTTGCTTCTCCCTCTTGTTTTTTAATCTCTCCCACTGAGACACTTTAGAGTATAGAACTATAATATACCCTGCGATATGCATCAACACACAATGTAATGTAAAATATAAAGTGACTGAGAACAGGTAAAATGATATGGCAAAGTCACAAAAAATGTTCTAAAACACACACACAAGAAGTGGAATTACAGTCTCTGGACTTAACCCCTTGGTTGTGTACGAAACAATGAAGGGGTTCTTGCGAAATGGTTTCTATTCCCCCTAGAAAGGACAAAGTTATAGGGTAATAGGTTATCCTTCAGCCAGTATCTGCACAACTATAAATCTACAATGTATAAAATCAACAGAATTCATTACTTGCCATTGAATTTGAGGCTCAGGAATCTCTGTGGAGAAAAATAACTAACTACATTTCCCTGATATTACACCATGTCTGTTCTTATGAAATTTTTTCTCCTTATTTTCTAAGCACTTGAAGCAGAAAAACTGGGCCTATTATTGAATTTATCTTTTCAAGAATACTAGGAGTTTTTAATAAATATATAATAACAATAAGAAGAACAGTCTAGAAGTTAACTCTCCATTCAATTTGAAAGCTGGAAATCTCAAAACTAAACAATAGTTTTATAAGGATGCTACATAAATGAATAAATATATTTAAATAATCAGATATTTTGCAGGTAGAATGAGCATGCTACTTTGTTCTTTTTTTTCTTAGCTATTTTCCTCTCATTATACAAATACAATTCAAAGTATATTCTTCATTTTCAGTTCAAAAGCCATACTTATGAAATAATATAAATGATCCTTAACAGGGAGCTTTGTTAGATTTACTTTGGGTGCTCAGTTTTGAATGAAGATCGTGATTCTATAACAGAGAGAAAAATTCTTTTTAAAAATATACCGTATAAAACCCAACTGATGTGTCTGTTTTTTTTTTTTTTTTTTTTTTTGTAGAGGTTTTTGCTTTAGAGGATGTGTGCTTACCAGAGAGAGAGAAGGAGAGACAGGCACAGTGAAAGGGAAAAGGAGACCTCACTCCCCAGGGGGATGGCCACACCACCATCCCTCTCTTCCATTCTCTTCCTAGGATCTTGGCATGCATGCACATGTGCCCAGAGTGAGTTTCGAGCCACTGGGTGCAAGACCCAGTTCATCATGTGGGAGTCCAGCAAAGTACCTCTTAGGCTATCTGCTGCCCACCCCCACACCCCCCAGGTGACCTTTTCTAGTCTTCTGGATAAACTCAAGTAAATGGAACAATGTTGATGAGGATAGTCTAAAAACCACATTTAAATTAATAGGGTTCCAATGACATTGGAGGACTTTATGTGAATGGAAATCTGCACATATTTAAATGTTAATTACATTAACATTAATTATAATAATTAAAAAATTAATTATAATTTTTTATCATGAAAAATAAAGTTTAGCAACATAAACCACAGATACAGAAGTACTTGAAAAATTATCTTATACATTATAGTAACAGAGTTGTGAGACTCAGTCACGGTTAACTGGAATATCATATAAAATTATGAAATTTGAAGATGACGGTAATAGTGTGGTGATGGTCATGGTGTCTTTTAAAATAAGGGCACTGAGTTCTTCTGAACTATTTACAAGGGAGCACTTACTATGGGCAGGGAGAAAAATGTAATGGGGTTGCTGACTTTTAAGGAAGTTCTTAAATGAAGGCCTATAGTTTAATGAACAGAAACTTCAAGTATACCAGATGGATTTAATATATTCTAGAAATATATTGAACACAAAGAAAAGCAGTGATGTTTTTACTAAAACATATAATTTTTTCAGTGATAAATGAATCATATCCATTATAATCTATTGAAAAAGTACTGAGTTTTGACAGGTTAATACACCTTATAAAAAATTACTTTTCTTTGTTTTAACTGTCCTTTTTTTTATATTTTGAGTAAGGCACTTCTTTTTTTGTCTGTTTTGAAGAGAATTTTGCTATAGGGCTCTCACCAGAGAGACAGAGAAATCACCCCTCAGGAGGGATAGCCACAGTGAAATCCCTTCTCCTCCATTCTCCTCTCAGGATTTTGGGCACACACACACACATACACACACACACACACACACACACACACACACACCTATACACACATCCAGAGTGGGTTTCATGGCTCCGGGGCAGGGACTCAAACCACAGTGGACTATGAATAAGTCCAGCAATGTAGCAATATGCCATCTGCTGATTCCTTGATTAATGCACTTGTATTTGCATTATTATACGAAGTGAATTTGTACATAATAGAGTCCAGATATATTTGATCGGAATTTATGTAAACTAAATCAGGAGATTTTATAAGGTACTATTCCAGAGAACTGTGTTTTGTTTGTTGGTTTAAGGAAAGTTGGGAGTACAACACAAACATGAATAAAGATTTCTATAACATTTTATTTCATTTAATAGTTTAATAAGTACTCGTTTTATGTAAATAGAACATTTAAATATAGTAACTTTTAGGGTGCACATTTGTGCTTTTTTTTTTCTTTTTTCGGTTTTTGTCATAAGGCACATACACTTGCCAGAGACAGAAAGACAGTGAGAGGAAAGGGGAGACATTATCACCCAGAGAGGATGACCATACCACAATCCATTCTCCTCCATTCTCCTAGTGGGATTTGGCACACATGTACATGCACATGCACCTGCTGTGAAATTCAAGCCACCAGGTCCAGGATTAGAGCCACGGTCAGCCATGTGAGGATGCAGCTGCCTTAACCACCAGGCCACCTGCTGGCATTGTAACATTAGTGCTATTTATTTACTGACATTGTGTTACTAAACTAAAAAGCTCTGTCACTTGCTGGTCAGAACAAACTTAATAGCTATTACATCACCTGCTATAGAAGGGAGTCTCCATGCTGAATTAACGAATGATTCTTTGGAGACCAGCAGTTAGCATAAAGGCTATGTCGCTGGACTCCCACGTAGTCAACCGCGGTTCCCATCCCGGACCCGGTGGCTTAAAACTCACTCCGGGCTCATGTGCGTGTGTGCCCAAGATCCTGAGAGGAGAATAGAGGAGAAGGGATTGCGGTTTGGCCATCCTCCCCGGGAGGTGATTTCTTGCTTTCTGTCTTTCTGTCTCTCTCTGTCTTTCTGGCGAGCGCACACGCCCTATAGCAAAAACCTCTAAAATAAAAACAAAAACAAAAACAAAAACAAAACAAAACAAAACAAAAACAAATGATTCTATGAACGCTAGTTTAATGGATTTCACAGATCTGCATTTTTCTAGGTGCATACTTTGTAAACTAGTCATCTCTAAATACTTTTGGTCATGTATTTTTTCACTTTAAATTTATTTATTTTACAGCCATTCACCATGTCTCATTGCAGCATACATGAGGTTTTTGCATCCAGAATACCTTGTATATTGGCTCAATCTAAGATATTACCACACATGTTATCTTCAACAAATAATTTTCCATTTCTCATTTCTTATATATTTTCCTTCTTTTTTCTCCTGTTTCCCTTTCTCTCACCCTCTGCCATTTCCCATCCCCCTCCCACACTGTCTCTGGTATCTACAGTTGTCATCCATGTTTTTATTTTTTTTCCACACTTTATTGATTCACAAAAGATCTTTTTTTAAAAGAATTATTTATTTATTTAATTCCATTTGTTATTATTATTATTTTCTAATTTGACCAGACAGAGACACAGAGAAAGGGAAAGTGAGAAAGCAAGCCACCAGGTCCAGGACTTGAAACATAGTCTACTATGTGGGAATCCAGTAACTTTAACCACCATGCCACCTGCCTACCCCAACTCACGAAATATCGTAATTAATCTAAATACTTGCATACCGATGAACATATGTGTGACTTTAGGCATTAAACTTAGTCAGGAGAATGAACATACTATAAAGTAGCACCTAGCTGAGGCTATGTAGCTTACTGCGGTCAATAAATAGGTATGTTTATTATTTATATTTTGTTTTTCTATGTATTTTTCAATTAAAAATACTTTTAGCTTTAATAAATCAAATTCAAAAAGTGTTATGAAATCGAGCTGGCAGGTGGTATGGTGGTTAAGGGTGCTGGACTCCCATGGCCGACTGTGGTTCAAGTCTTTGTCATGGCAGCTTGATTTCTCTCTCTCTCTCTCTCTCTTTCTCTCTCGCTTGATCTGTCCTTCTCTTGTCATATTAAAATAAATAAGTAAATAAAGCTAAATAAAATTATTTTAAAAAACGTTAAGAAAAATTTTCTTAAGACTTAAAGCCAGGAAAAAAGTTAGGATTGTGTTCAAACAGCAGGTAGACACTAAACATTCAAAAACGTAGATGTACTTTTAAAATAATACCCAGAGTATGTAACAGTAAGGAATATTTTTAGTATTATTTGCAATTGCAACACATCTAAATAATTGTATAGGCAATAACTTCCATTGTATTTCAAATATTGACATTTTAAAGTAAAATCAGAATGTTACTTTTCAAATACCGATGTAATATAGTAAAAATACCAGACCAATTAAAAAATCCAAGTCTATATATTTAGTCAGTAACTTTACATGTTTTCCTCTTTAACAAAAATTTATTCATTAAAAAAGTAGTTATTAGACGTCTGTTATGCAACAGTCATTTGTATAAGTACTTGACATACACCACTGGCCAAACGTGGCAAAGATTTCTGCCTTGATGTTCCAATTTCCTTATAGTTTAATCCCTTGTCTTCTGGATACACAATTTAAGAGATCCAAACACACTTTTGTTTATCCCTAGACACAATGTTCTTTCACTGAGTCTGAGCACTAACAGAATTTTTTCAACAAAACTAAGTTTTTGAAGATAAAATCAAATACCAGTATTTTTTATCTGACCAATTTCTAATTTAGAAGAATAATCTATTTTGGACTTCAGCTCATCAAAAGTTAAATTTTTTGCTATTGTTCTGACACCACTGTATCCTTTTCCTTTCTCTTTTTTTTTTTAAAAAAAAATTATTTATTTATTATTTATTCCTTCATTTATTTCTTAATTTGACCAGAGAGAGACAGAGGGTGAGAGTGAGAGAGAAAGGAAGTGAGAAAGCAAGCCACCAGATTCAGCGCTCGCACCCTGGTAGGCCATGTGGGAGTGTCCAGCGCCTTAACCACCACGCCACCTGCTGGTCCCCTTCTCTTTAACCCCCCCGCCCCCTGCTGGTCCCCTTCTCTTTTTTTTTTTTTTTTTTTTTTCATTCATACTTATTTTTGCCAATTGGACTTTCCTAACACCAGTGGGAATGAAGGGTAATACTGGGCACGTTGAATAGTACAGGTGATATTCACAATATTTGTGGAAAATGCTTATTATGAAAAAAACTAGATGTGGGTTTCAGTTTTTCTTTCATCAATATAAACTATATTTTAATTGTATGTTTCCATGATTTTTTTAAAGGAAATTTTTTGTTTTTGCTACAGGGCCTGTGTGCTTGCTGGAGAGACAGAGAGAGAGAGATAGACAGAGAGTGAGAAATCAGCCCCCAGGGAGGATGGCCACACCGCAATCCCTTCTCTTCCATTCTACTCTTGGGAATTTGGGCATTCACCCGCCTGGCATAACTTTTAAGCCTCCAGGTCCAAGACTCAATCTGCAGTCGACTATGTGGGAGTCCAGCGACATAAACATTATGCCATCTGCTGTTGCCTCTATGACCTTTGTGAGGTAGTCTTATGAGTGTCATATAAGAAAGCTTATAATTCTTATTAGGATCTAAGACTAGAGTTTCTTACTGGGACATTTGTTGACCTAGATACGTCACATTACTAAAAGGCTAACTCCTAAACATCCCCAATGCTACAGGAACTTTGCATATTATCTTGACTTTTCATATGTGCTTTTATTTTATCTTGCTAATAAAAAAATTGGTCAAAAGATTTTTCTATTTTGTTTTCTTTTCTTTCTTTCCTTTTTTTCTTTTTCTGTCTCTCTCTTTCTTTCCTTCTTTATTTTTCCTTTTTCAGTTTTTTTTTTTTTTTTGGCCATAGGGCACATTCACTTGCCAGAAAGAGACAGGGACAGAAAGTGGAGAAAGTGAGAAAACACTCTTCAAGAGGATAGCTATGCCACAATCCTTTCTCCTCCATTCTTCTCTTAGAATTGTGGGCACACTTACACATGCCAAGAGTGAATTTCAAGCTACTGGATCTGGGATTCAAACCTCAGTCCATCATGTAGGAGTCCAGAGCCATAGCTATCATGCCACCAGTCATCCCCCAGTTAGAATATTTCTGATGCAGTAGCTCATCTTCTGTGTTTCACTTCTGGTGCTCTGACCACTTCACTCGGGGTAGTACTGTGATAACCAACTCTCTTCAAACTCTGACATTATTTTTCCATGATACTGGGAATCCCCTGTTGCTTTTAAGCCATGATTTGGTATGATACTTACTTAGGAATAACACACGAACCACCAGAAAAATATGGGAAATTAAAACTCAGTGGGATGGAACTTTGGCCGATGGTCAATGGGGATAGGGTATGAATTCTTCATTTTCTCAGTGAACTTCTCAGGATATGGCAGAGCAGATAGAATCACTTTTCCATTTGGGTCATCCCAATATTGATCACTTTGAATGTTAATTTTCCTGAAAAGTATCATTTTTTTTAAAGATCACTATGTTTTCATTGTTATTTATGAACATTGACATACACGATCTCTAATATTATTCCAAACATGAGATACTATAGTTCAAATGTTTAATTTGTTTATTGCAGGCTGAAGAGAGTTTGCTCTTTGCCATCAGATCACCAAAACAAAATTGCAGAGAGGTTTAAATTATGTGACGAATATATTTTCGACAAGAAATATTATGCTGAAATAGTCAGAAGCATATTATGTCTTATTAGAAATGAGAGAAACTTGGACCCAACTCGGTGTGGTGGTTAAAGTGGCTCAATCCCACATGGCCAACTGTGTGGTTCAAGTCCCAGACTCAACAGGTTGAAAAAAACATGCCAGGTGTATGTGCACATATGCCCAAAATCTTGAGCAGAGGTTGAGGAGAAGGGATTATGGCTTGACCATCCCCACTGGGAGATGATT
>NW_006159546.1:2721132-2734924 GCF_000334495.1 Tupaia belangeri chinensis | reverse complement strand
TTTCCCTGACTCTCTTTTTCTGTCTTTCTCTAGCAAGTACATGGGCAAACTGAAATAATCGATGAGATATTCGATGTCAGGAAGTCTCAGAGTCTCTTCTGCTCAGCAGTTCTTCATATCCAGCCCCGAGGCTTGCTTTGCATCCTGACTGCTGACACTTTAGTCTACAGATCACTGGGGAATGTAAGAAAGTTATTCTTCCTCAAACTTATTTCTACTATTGGAATATTGGCTCAATTACAAGGTATTTTTCTCCTGGGACCAGAAACATTCTTCAGTCTGGTGACTTTCTTTTCCCCTCTTTGAAGCTATATTGGATTTGAGACACAGTCCCCTGGTCTCAGAATGCCAAATAAGAAATTCTCCTCTGACTCCTTACATATTACAGGCTGTGGCCCACAGTTTAATTTAAATCATGTAAACTGTAATTATTGGAAACTGCAGGGTGTCCAGACCATTTGTTAAATACGCATCTCCGTGAAGTCGAAATGACTGAATTGTGAAAGTCAAGTCTTAGAAAAGGATGGTCCATTTTAAATTGTTTAAAAGGAAATTTCTGGAATCTGTAATATAAAGTTAGAAAACGTATATTTGTTACTGAGAAAGTCATGTCCTTAAATGACTAGAAAAAAACAGGACGAAAAGAGAAGAGAAAATGTGATTGGCCTCTGTTTAGAAAGCAATTTCTCTTTTTTTCTCTCTGACATGCACACACACACACACACACACACACACACACACACACAGGTGTGTGCACACTAAGTGCATCTGGGTGACCTTATGGATTCAAATTATAGTTTGGTCTCAAATTTGTCACCTTTTATAGGTCATTTGACTTTCATTTTGTATCTTTTTCTTCTGGAAACAACTACTACTATTTAATTAATAAATATCCTATTTTGTAAAACTTCTAGGAAGTTGGTGGAAAGAGCAAAGATAACTGCAGAATTTGGATTTTAAGAAAAATGACCTCTAGCAAAATACTCACACAAAGAAGAACAAAAGTTAGAAATGAAGGTAGGTGGTAGACTCAACCACAGAAGAAATAGAGTAGTTGAGATGGTACCAAAATTGAGCGCTTAAAAGGTGTTTCGTTTCATGGGGTCTAATTTACTTTGTGAAGTGAGAAAAATCACTTATTAAAGGAAAAGAAAGAATGATCAGCAACGCTATTCAGAGAAGAAGAGAAAGTTCAGGCTAAGAGGGCCTACGGGAAGGATATTTGGTAGGACTCAGTAATCTGAAGAGTAAGTGATCTTCAGAGGAGAGTTAAATTCTAAACCAACATACGATGGTTTTCTTGGCTGGGAGGACATTTGGTAGGCATTAGATATTCTCTCTCAGAGACTGCCAAGTCTCTTTGAATTTATGCTCCATTGAAGAGAAACTTGGATTTATTTAAAAACAAAGCATCTTTCCCTGACTCTCTTTTTCTGTCTTTCTCTAGCAAGTACATGGGCAAACTGAAATAATCGATGAGATATTCGATGTCAGGAAGTCTCAGAGTCTCTTCTGCTCAGCAGTTCTTCATATCCAGCCCCGAGGCTTGCTTTGCATCCTGACTGCTGACACTTTAGTCTACAGATCACTGGGGAATGTAAGAAAGTTATTCTTCCTCAAACTTATTTCTACTATTGGAATATTGGCTCAATTACAAGGTATTTTTCTCCTGGGACCAGAAACATTCTTCAGTCTGGTGACTTTCTTTTCCCCTCTTTGAAGCTATATTGGATTTGAGACACAGTCCCCTGGTCTCAGAATGCCAAATAAGAAATTCTCCTCTGACTCCTTACATATTACAGGCTGTGGCCCACAGTTTAATTTAAATCATGTAAACTGTAATTATTGGAAACTGCAGGGTGTCCAGACCATTTGTTAAATACGCATCTCCGTGAAGTCGAAATGACTGAATTGTGAAAGTCAAGTCTTAGAAAAGGATGGTCCATTTTAAATTGTTTAAAAGGAAATTTCTGGAATCTGTAATATAAAGTTAGAAAACGTATATTTGTTACTGAGAAAGTCATGTCCTTAAATGACTAGAAAAAAACAGGACGAAAAGAGAAGAGAAAATGTGATTGGCCTCTGTTTAGAAAGCAATTTCTCTTTTTTTCTCTCTGACATGCACACACACACACACACACACACACACACACACACACACAGGTGTGTGCACACTAAGTGCATCTGGGTGACCTTATGGATTCAAATTATAGTTTGGTCTCAAATTTGTCACCTTTTATAGGTCATTTGACTTTCATTTTGTATCTTTTTCTTCTGGAAACAACTACTACTATTTAATTAATAAATATCCTATTTTGTAAAACTTCTAGGAAGTTGGTGGAAAGAGCAAAGATAACTGCAGAATTTGGATTTTAAGAAAAATGACCTCTAGCAAAATACTCACACAAAGAAGAACAAAAGTTAGAAATGAAGGTAGGTGGTAGACTCAACCACAGAAGAAATAGAGTAGTTGAGATGGTACCAAAATTGAGCGCTTAAAAGGTGTTTCGTTTCATGGGGTCTAATTTACTTTGTGAAGTGAGAAAAATCACTTATTAAAGGAAAAGAAAGAATGATCAGCAACGCTATTCAGAGAAGAAGAGAAAGTTCAGGCTAAGAGGGCCTACGGGAAGGATATTTGGTAGGACTCAGTAATCTGAAGAGTAAGTGATCTTCAGAGGAGAGTTAAATTCTAAACCAACATACGATGGTTTTCTTGGCTGGGAGGACATTTGGTAGGCATTAGATATTCTCTCTCAGAGACTGCCAAGTCTCTTTGAATTTATGCTCCATTGAAGAGAAACTTGGATTTATTTAAAAACAAAGCAAAACAAAACAGGTCCTATACAGTTTGCCGTTGGAGGATATAACAGATTTAACTAAAAACTAGAAAGTAATGTCTGGGATTCCTCTTGACAATAAGGAGTTTTAATATACAGTGCATTCATGCTGGGAAAATGTATTTTGCATGTCGTAATGATATACAGTGATTGCATATATAAAAATAGTAAAATAAAATAAAAATTAAATAGAGAAAATTAGAAGTTTCCAAAGTTAATAATTGACTATGGTTGATCTAAAGGATTTTTAACAGACTTTTTAATGCATTCACAGGTTCAATGGGATTAAGACAAAATTACATTTACAAAAGATAGTGAAATAAAATAGTTATTACAGGAGTCTTATATGGTAATTAATGTCTCTTTCCAATATCACTACATACTTTCTCAAGTCATCTGTCTGTTGCAAAAGAAACTAATAATCCCACTGCACGTATTAGGTAGTATTTGATTGTAAGAAAGATAGTATTTTTAAAAAGTAAGTTTTCAAAGCAATACAATTGTTAGAAATATCTTTATTGATTATTCCTAAGTAGCATACACTTTTGCTGATTTGATTGACATTCAGGTAAAAGAGGAGCTGTCACTATTCAGTGACAAAGTAACATGTATTTTGAAAATGCTTTTCTTTATTTTTTTCCTTGTTTTTTTTTTTCTTCTGAGAGTTCCCAATAGGAAACTAATTCTGCTTGTTCTTTTTCAAATACTGTATTGCTTGAAGACTTTGACAAACTGTGTAATGAAGGGTTTAGTCCCTAGTAATGAATGTCACGATCCTAACAATAAGATCCAACAAACAATTTGAAATGATGAAGGGAATGCCTTTTTTTCGAGTTTGTGCAGAGTACACATGGAGTCTGGCTGGACTGAATAATTACTGGAGTTTGGCGGAGATGCGGTGTGTACAGCCCACTAAGATGGCCCCTGCTGAGACTTTGCATTATTTTGAAAAATAATAGGTTCTTCTGAAGAAATGAATGCTTTACAGTACAGTAATTGAATGCAAGCATCAATACACTTGCTTTCTGGTGTGTTGAAGAATCTTTTCATTTGGGGGTTTTGTTTTGTCAGCCGTGTTATATTTCAGGAGTGCCCATTAGCCTAAACATTATCATTCACTGCACACCTTCAAAGAAGAATCAGTAGACGTTGTGGGAGATGCATTTGCAAGAGATAAAGTAGGTGTTCCTAAAGGCTGTAATCTACATGCTTCGCTTATTTGATGTATTTATACATGGATTTGTGATTATAATTATATGCATATGCATGAATAAGTATGGTAAAGACATGTTTATACTAATTATGAAAGTGTTTCTCATGTTCCTTTGCTACGGTTTTGATTTGTCTCTTTTATCTCTTTATGCTGACCTTCCTGTCTAAATTGAGCACACACTCATTCTAAATAAGGAGGTGGCATAATTGCAATGGACAACATACTTTCACCGCTGGGAAAAACTCACCAGTTTTTCTCCATTGCGTTCAAGGACTAAGAAGGCTACAGGAAAATCATGTCTCAAGCTGGTTTGAGAGACAGAAACTTTATGATAAGGCCATGGGTACTATCCCTGCTGGGTTATTGTTGGACATCTAAATGAATTAGACCACTGGGTTCTCCCAGAAATAGCACTGTACCTGAATTTCAAGAAAAGGTGTCTTTCTATGTTTCCCGAAGAGTGACTCATTTTTAATTACATTGCCCGACCTAAAACAAGAGGACACAAATTTGGCACGGTTTGCTATTCAGATGGTGAACAGTAGGTCAGGTCTAGGTCTTTTAGAAAGTTGTAGATTAGTGTTTAAATGCAAAAGCTTTTGTCAGATGAGACCGTGCAGAGATGGAGCATCTGGGCCCGCCATTAAAGAACTCTTTAATATAATTTTTGCCTTACCAATTGTCCTTTCTGTCTCTCAAATCTTGAAACTTTGCAGCATTCTGTTTTACTGTCTCTAGTTTTTCACAGCGAAACAGAACTAGCTGTTGGAGTGAGGCATGCCAACTAGCCAGAGACATTTTTTTAATCTATTTATTGAGTATGAAAATGTATCAAGTGTTCTCAAAGCTTTGTCTTTATTTATACTAAAACAATACAGAGAAATTAATCAACTGGAAATCTCCCTTGATGTCACCACTCTGCATTTCCTTAGTGGTAATCTATTGAAAATCACTGACAAAATAGGGCTGTGTTTCAATTAATTACTATATATTTATTTTTAGATCCCCCAAGAAAATGTGTGACCTTCTAGACAGATAAAAGAAAACTGAGCGTTTTATTTAATCAGCACATTAATTATGACCACAAATAAGTTCTCTTTAACCAAATTAGTTTACTAAGATACAAACTAAAGATCAATAGGACAGAATGCTGGTTCATTTAGGAAACATTAGACCCTAAATATATAGCTTTTAAGTGAAAATACATTGTGTTTAGGATCATTCGATAAGAGACTGTTCCTTACTTGGAGAGAATATGGAAGGGCAGAATGTATAGGCTAAAAGAGAGTCAATATTGTTTATTTCTAAGGAATTCACATAAAAGAAAATTAAAAAATAGGGATCAGCAGACAGCCTAATGGTTACATCACTGGATTGCCATGTAGTAGACCGCAGTTTGAATCCCAAACCTGGTAGCTTCAAACTCAAACCAGGCGCATATGCATGAAAGCCCAAAATCTTGAGAGGAGACTGGAGGCAAAGGGATTGTAGCATGGCCATCCACCATGGGGGGTGATTTCTTGCTTTCTATCTCTCTGTCTCTCCGACAGGCGCACACACCCTATAGTAAATATCTCTCTTTTAAAAAAAAATAAAAAGAAAGACAAGAAAGCAAGAAAGAAAGAAAAGAAAGAGATCTATTCCTACCTAATGTAGGCAATATGGGCAAGTCACCTGATCATGAAAGGATGGCGTGTAATGATTTCTGTATGCCAAACATTAGTTTATATACCTGTGTGTACATGTGTACACATACATGTATATACAGACACATATGTATTTTATGGGTATATAATTATATTTTATTCTCCTTTTCATTAAGCCCATTTTGTAGAATGGGAAGACAGAGCAACCAAGTAACTAGGCTAAGATCATATCACTGGGAAGTAGCTGGTCTGGGACTTCAACAAGTATCCTCTGGCATCGTGGTTCAGGTTGAAATCATTATACCGTTATGTATGTCATGGTGTCTCTCAGAACAAACATAAAGTTTCTTTTTTTTTCTTTCTTTTTTCTCTTTTTTGCTTATTTTATTTTATTCATTTTCATTTTTTAAATTTCATTTTTTTTATACATTCTATCACATTATTTAGCTTACAAAGTGAATATTCCAACAGGTGAACATTTCTCCCTAGTCCAATAAATAAAACTACAAAATAGCTTCAACAGATTATACCACATTTCTTTGGAGGAAGGTTTTTAAAATATTTTGATTTCTTTAATACTCAAAATCATCCAAATAAAATCATTCAGATTAAACCTTTATATACTTATATTTTAAGGATAATATCTACAGATGAAAAATATACAGGACTATAAAGGTACTTTACGTGCATTAAAACAAATCTAATCTGGCTCACTTTGGGGGAAATATGCTTTAGCGATATACAGAAAGATTTCTTAATTGTAATTTCCTTTGTATAAATAATGGTAATTCTTTTTTTTTGAAGAATTATTTTATTTAACTTTATTTATTATTATTATCATTATTATTTTCCAGTTTGATCAAAGAGACACAGAGAGAGAGAGAGGAGGTGAGAAAGCGAGCCACCAGGTCCGAGACTTGAACCATGGTCGACCATGTGGGAGTCCAGCGCCTTTTACCACCATGCCACTTGCCGGCCCCAATAACGGTAATTCTAATACCACTTTCCCCAAATTATTGGCGATGAATACTTGTGTAAGGACCATGCAAACATATACTTTGTATATTTTTTCCTGTGGGCATTTATTTACTTCAGTCATGGTTAAGGCACATGTTGTTGAATGACGTCTATGTTTAATTATTTTTATTCCTGTGTATTATTTTTATTATTTAAAATTGATTGTCCATAGACTCTCAAATAGATAATGTTTTACAAAAAAATTACATTTTATTCTTAAAACATATATTTGAAACTATTAATAAGTGTGAGATGGAGAATGATAATGCAGATTATGTAGATATAGATAAAGAATAATTTATAGACTATACATAGTATATTTTGGGATTTTTATATATACACATATATATACACATACACACATATATATGTATGTATAAACATACATATATAAACATACATATAAACATACATATATATATATGTATGTGTGTATATATATATATATATATATATATATATATATATCTCCTCCACATATTTTAATTCATATGTAATGGCTACGTTTTGGGATACACATAGCCACGTATTTAATATTTGTATGTGTCCTATTGTTATTTCAGTCTATATCTGAAAAGACATCAGTCAATATATTCAAAACAACTATCACTGCAAGGTATGCAGTTTATTGCTTCCTGCATAAAGTCTGTAACAGATAATACAAATAGAAATCTCTTTTAGTCAATTGAACAAGTAAAGTCCTTATAAACGTCTGTGTATTTTGTAAAGGACACCCAGGTACCCAAAGAGAGCACTGTGTGTGTATGGAAAAAGTTACCCCACAAATATGGAGGACTCACTAGTGTCAGGAACATAGTGGAGAAATGCTACTTTTACTAGATGGAACTTATCTAATAGTTCTGGTGGATGGGGTTTGTATAAATAAGGCTGACTAGGGACCAGCAGCTGGAGTAATGGCTATGATGCTGGACTCCCATGT
This sequence comes from Tupaia belangeri chinensis, assembly GCF_000334495.1. Taxonomy (NCBI): domain Eukaryota; kingdom Metazoa; phylum Chordata; class Mammalia; order Scandentia; family Tupaiidae; genus Tupaia; species Tupaia belangeri. Next base: position 2,727,268 of record NW_006159546.1, on the reverse strand, counting down.
AGTCGACCGTGGTTCGAGTCCTGGACGCAGTGGCTTAAACTCATGCCAGATGCATGTGCGTACGTGCCCAAGATCCTGAGAGGAGAATGGAGGAGAAGGGATTGTGGCATGGCCATCCCCCCTGGGGGTAATTTCTTGCTTTCTGTCTCTCCATCTCTCTCTGTCTTTCTGATGAGTGCATCAGAAATCTTTTCAAAATAAAATAAGGCTATTTGTGACTCTTTTGGCTGGCAGAGAGTTGCCTGAAGTGCACATGGAATAACTACTCAAAACACAGAGATGTGAGTCAAGAGGGAAAGGGAGAGGTCATACCAGGTATGCAGCTGCTAAGCTTCTCTCATCTTCTGTATTTATTGGGGCAAAAAGGAAAGTTATTTTTGAGAGAAACTAGTTTGTTAGAGAATTTGAAAAATAGGGGAATTTCCAGAACATGTTGGTTTTGTTATCAACTGGGGGGTAAGACTAAATGACACCAGAGGCTGGACAGAACACCTTGGAATCTGGAAAAATACATTGATGAGATCACACACCCGTCTAATGGCCTCCTGGTGTTTACAAATGGGAAAAGCCACGGTCCCTGGGATAGCATTCACACAGTCACCGAGTATATAGATCCATGGTGTTCTAGAAGCATGGCATTTCTGTTGTTCTCTAACAGTTATTTCACTGAGTCATGCAACGGTGTGTTTTGTAACGTTGAACATATGTGCTGTTAGTTTAATATCAAGAGAGAAAAATGAGTGAGCTTCGTGGCCTGGTGGTTAAGGCAACTAGATTCCACATAGCTGATCTTGTGATTAGCTAGTCTTCACGCAGTATCTTCAGAAGCACACCAGGCATGTATGAAAGTGGTGAGAAAGATGACAAGAGAGAGAAAGACAGAGAGAAGGAGGAAATGAGAAATCACCTCCCTGGAGGAATGGCCATACTGCAGTCCCTGTTCCTCCATTCTCTTCTCAGAATTTTAGGCATGTACACACAGGCACCTGGCATGATTTTCAAGTGTCTGGGTGAGGACCACATCATGATGTCAGCCATGTGGGATCATATTCCTTCTCTTTAAAACCACAGTGTACAAATGAAAGCATTATTTCTCCACTACTGTCTTATTTTCTGTTAGGTTTATAGATCTATTCTACCATTATTGGAAATAGTTAATTTTTCTAAAACATGATAATAGACATTATTTGTTAAAGTAGCTATGCCATATTTACAGCTTAGAATCTTTTGAAACATGGAACCATTCTTAGAACAAATTGTGATAAGATTATTGCTAATATAATACGAATTTTCAAAAAACCCTATAATGGGAATGAATAAATAAATGCCAAATTGTAGACAATTTGTGGAAAAAGGTGAGATCTATCAATTAGAACGTAGGAAACTGCAAAACATAATATGTGCTCATTTATTTCTTTCCAATTTTGTAAAATGTATCTGTAAGTATAAAATCGAGTATGCTATTATTTAACATTCTCTATTTTCATATACTGAAATTAGTATAGATTCTGTGTATACTAATGTCTTAATATTTTATATATAACATATATTGAAGTATTATATATAAATGTATATATTTAATCCCCAGTCAGCTGGATAGAACCTTAGCAAGCCTAAATGGCTGTGGGTTTTCTCAATACCAAAGATTCAGTAAATAGTGAACTCTTATTCCCAGCGTCAGCATAGGCCTCTGAGTTCTACACATACCCTTTGCAATTTCCTCTTTACTATGGCTACACGTCTAAAGATCTTTCCTCATTTGAGACCTCTACCCTTTTTTTTTTAGAGATTTTTGCTATTAGGCGCTTGTGTTCACTGGAGAGACACTAAAGAGACAGAGAGACAGAAAGAGAGAAAACATCCCCCAGTGGGGACGGCCGCATGGCCACAATCCTCTCCTCTCCTCCATTCTCCTCTTGGGAGCTTGATCATGCTTTCACACATGCTTGGTATGAGTTTCAGCTGCTGTGTCCAGGACTCGAACTGTGGTTGACCATATGGTAGTACAACACTTTAACTTGCCTCCTGAAAGAAGTGGGAAACAGGAAAACATTTTAATAATCTTTTATATATATATATATATTTCCAACATGTATACATTTCTCACCAATCTAGCTGAGAAAACTGTACACATTATACTCAACAGATAATAATCATTGCTCTGTCTCATAAATGCCTTGCCTCTCTATTTTTCTCCTTAATGCCCTTCCTCAGGCTCTCCTCTTTCACCCACCCTCTTCCCATGCTGGTGTCTGGTATTTAGTGCTGAGACTTTGGAAAACGTGAAGGATGGGACAGGCCTCTACTCCGGTGAGAATACACCTGTCCGAGAAAACTTCTGCTAGTTTGTGATGACACAGAGAAATCTGAAAGTCGTTACCGCACATCTAACATTTCCAGAACTCTCTAGAAGTTTTGTCATTTCCATTGACCACATCCAGATCTCAGTCTGAGAGACCGAGAACAAGAATCTCCTCGAAGAGCAATGGAACTTTCCTCTCCAGCTTTTCCTGGCCTCATCTCTCCCTCGGCATACTAGAGAATGTCAAGGTCATTTGCTCATTTTAAGTTTGGCAAAGAATTGCTGGTAATTTGTGTCGAATTTCTTAACAAGTCTCCTTTTATTAATCAAAATGTTCCATAATTGAATGTGGTATTTATCATTAATTAGCTTAACAGCTTTTGGAATTATGATTCCCACACTATTTGAGGGAAGGATTTTTGTCTCTTTCTATGTTCTGTAATAGCAAAATTAACACAGGGATTGTATTACATAAAAAGGTTTTTAAACTTCAGCTAGAAAGTGATCTGGATATACTGTTTTTATATTATAATTGAAGTATTCGTTTCTGACAGGATGTTCTGTTAAGGTTTTCTAACTATTCAGGTACATTTGGTATTAGAAATGTGTCAGTCATTAAATTTTCAGCATTATTGGAATTCATTTGCAAACACACATTTAATATTGCTTCAGTCTTTTGTATAGTTCAGTTATGTCACTTTTCCTTTTGTAACTGCATCAATTCATTTGCTAATTTTTAACATTATTTATTAGATTTTCAAAGTCTTTCCCTCTTTTTCCTTTGAGAACTATTTATTTTTATTCATTATTATTATTATTATTATTTGATTTGCTGTTGGACACACGTGTTCACCAGAGAGAGACAGAGACAGAGAGAAAGTGAGAAAGTAAGCTACCAGGTCTGGGACTGGAACCGTGGTTAGCCATGTGGAAGTCCAGCACCTTAACAATCATAACACCTGCTGGCCTTATGTCTTTCCTTCTTTTAAAAATTTAATATTATCCAAGTTTTCTATATTTTTTCATTCTCTGGGTTAGTAATGTTGATTTATATCTTTACCTTTTTTAATATGTCTCATTTTATTATTAAATCTCATAGATTTATAATTTTTATGGTTGATACAAATGTTATCGAAGTACATATTGCTTCCATTTAAAAAATCTTTTAGACCTTTAAATTATCTTCAAAATATATTTTAGATATGCTATATTAATTTTGTCAAGTATGCCTTTTTATTAACTTCTATTTTGCTCATAAAAATTTAGCTTCTGTGTTTTTATCTGATCAAGAGTTCACTGTGGTTTGAGTCCCAGACCTGGCAGCTTAAAACTCATGCATGGCACATGTTTGTGTATGCCCAAAATCTTGAGAGGAGACTGGGTAAGGGATTGAGGCATTGCCCTAAGGGATGATTTCTTATCTTCTGTCTCTTTGTCACTCTGTCCTTCCAGCAAGTGCACATGTCCTATAGCAAAAATGTCTTAAAAAAAAAAGTATTCTGGGTACATGACAGCACAGATATTTAGCATTTCTAATGCTTTTCATTCTTTCCTGATGACCTGACTTTTAAATGGTAGTATTTTTGTTTAGCATGAAACATTTTATTTAGCCTTTCACATTGTGCATGCCTATTGGCAAAGAATTCTTAGTGTTCTTTTATCTGGAAATGGTTTTATTTTATCTTTATTCAGGAATAGATAAATTACTCTATATGAAATTATCATTGTTTTCTGTTAGATGTTTGAAAATGTTGAACTGTGAGCTGACTTACAGTTTTAACTTTTAATAAGTAGTTAGGTTTTTTGCTTTTTTTCCCCCTGGTTTTCTAGAGTGCTATTGTGTTTGCTTATTTTACCTTCAAAAATTTGGGGAGGGGTGAGACCAGCAGATGGCATAATAGTTACACCACTGGACTCCCAAAGAGTTGACTACAGATCCTGTGGCTTAAAATTGACTATAGTTCTGGTGGCTTAAAATTCATGCGTGTGTGTGTGTGTGTGTGTGTGTGTGTGTGTGTGCCCAAAATCGTGAGAGGAGAATGGAGGAGAAGGGATTGCATCATGATTGACTCTTGTCTTCTCTAGAAGCCACCTAAAAGGTTAATCACCAATGTCATTTTTTTTATTTCAGATTGTCTCCACTCTAGAATTTGCCTGGATGATGAATTAACTTTTCTGCTTTTTAGTTACCAAAGTTATAGCTGTTATTTTTAGAAGGCCAGTTTTATAGGCGCTTACTCGGTAGTTACTGGAAACAAGATTTGGCTAATTTCCTTTTAAAAGGTTTTATCTTTGCTGAGCTTTCTCTTTGTTGATAAAATCAGAATATTGATTGCCACTGTGTGTACAGAATTTAATTAGAATGGACACAAGAAAGCTTTGTAGAGTAATAGACATGTTCTAGCTCTTGAATGAGTATATGTGATAGGTGTGAATCTAGTGTCAAAGCTAAGCTGATTTTTTTTTTTTTTTTGCAGGAGAGATTATTGTTATAGAGCATGAGACCTCACCAGAAAGACAAAATGGCCATGATACAATCCTTTCTCCTCCATTCTCCTCTTGGGATTTTGGGCACACAATCACACTTGCCCAGCATGAGTTTGAGGCTGCTAAGTTCAGAACTCAAACCACTGTGGACTATGGGGAAATCTCACAATGTAACCATGATGCCATCTGCTGGTCCCACAGGCTAAGCTAAATTTATAATTAAAATGAGTGTTTTTAAAAATATATTATATGTCACTAAGAAAAATAAATAATCGTATCCATCCTGTCTGAGTATGTATGTATGGTTGCGTATTTCAATGTGAAGCAACCTATGGACTATAATATTATTAAGGCTATCCTGGACCTTGAGGATAGCCTACGTATATCATAGTCTCTACCATTATTAAGTCTCTTGGTCATCTTGAAAATATTGTATACAGCTCTATTTCCATAGAAGTACAGCCTGTTGACTTCGGATTCATGAACCCTAACCTGAAGCAATTTATCTGCACTAACCACTTAAACACTTATGCTGGAGAAACAAATGTTAAATTTAAGCGTAAAAGCAATACATCACACAATCGGTAGAACCATTTTGCTAGTAAAACCTGGTTGGCAATAGTACACCTTCACTTGCGCTGCAACTAGGAATGAAGAGGTATTTTTACAAATAGTATTCGTGAGCCCCGTAGGTAGGGTGGTGGATATAAGGCGTTGGATTTTCCACATGGCCTATTAAGTAGTTTTAGCTGCAGATCTGGGGGCTTAAAAATCATGCTGGGTGTGAGTGCGTGCCCAAAATTCCTAGAGGAGAATGGTGGAGAAGGGTTTGTGGTATGACCATCCCCTGTGGTGTGTGTGTGAGTGTGTGTGTGTGTGTGTGTGTGATTTTTTACTTTCTCTATCACTGTCTCTCTGGTGAGCATATGTGTCCTATGACAAAATAAATAAATAAGTAAATAAATAAATCAAAAAAAGAAAATGAAAAAAGTTGTGAAATCAATGGAAACCTCCAGAAGTCAGGTGAAGAGGTTAAAATTCTAAGAAAGTACTTGACTTAGGTCGAGTTGAGATTTGTTTAATTTTGGCTATTTGCCATGTTTTGTTCTAGGGAAAAAAAGTTTTGCTACTAATAAAAACTAGGTAAAAATGCATAATTTTTAGTACCTACATGAGCTGGTATAATAAAATGACTAATATTTTATTCTTTATTTTTTGCCAATATGACGCTTTTGAATATTTTCTTACTACCTAGAATAGTTTTTAGTACTGAGGTGAAAAGGTAAAGTAAAATAGTTACTATCTTGCAGTGTTTTAGAGACAAGCGATGCTAGTGAGAGCTCTTTC
>NW_006159546.1:2644085-2720759 GCF_000334495.1 Tupaia belangeri chinensis | reverse complement strand
TCCCTCAGGATGTTTGTCAGGGTTTTTACTTTTTTGAGGTTAGACACTAAAGAGCTAACTTAAAAAGTCTTTGAAAATAAAATCTTTCAGTATAGAAGAGGTGAATATCTTCCAGGATCTCAGTCAAAAACCTGAATAAATCAAATCCAAGGAGGATTGCATCTCAAAAGCTTAAAATTTTGGTCTAACAAAGCTTAAGAATAAAAAATTTTTAGGAGGTATATACAAATGCTATATATAGCATACAGTCATATTTTTTAAATAAAAAGTACTAAAAGATAACTGATAATCAACAGATGATAAAAAATAAATAAAACAGCTCTACTGATAACCCAGATGTTGAAGTTCATAGAAAAGGTCTTCAAAATAACCATAAGAATAATAAAAAATAGAAATAATAAAAACTATAGAAACAAAGAAATTCAATAAGATTTATAATTTGTTAACATAAAATAATAAAAAAGACAAAAATAACACAGGAAAAAAAATTAATTAAGGAATTCTTTGTGGGGCTAGGAGATGGTGTAGTGGTTTAATTGCTGGATTCCAACATGGCCAACCACAGTTTGAATACTGAACCTGGTGGCTTAAGAATCACACCAGGTGCATGTGCGTATGTGCCCAAGATTCCAGGAGATTAAAAGAGAATGAATAGTGGAGTGGCTATTCCCACTGGGTATTGATTTCTCACTTTCCCTTTCACCATCTCTGTTTCTCTCTCTCTCCCCCCCCCCCCTCCCTCTCTCTCCATAGTGACCTCATGGATTCTGTAGGAGAAAAGAACCATCAAAACCAAAAGAGACTTACAGCAAAATGTGATTGGCTATTTCCCCAAGAATGTGCACATATGTGCGCACAATCAGACACAACAGCAACATGAACATTAAATACTTCACGCTAAGGGACAATGCTAAGCGTGGTGCCAATCTTTTGGTCTGATTCATCTTTTTTCCTAGCTCCAAAACAGTGCTCAACAGGAAAATAAATATATGTGGATTTAGGGAAAACAAGGACAAGTTTACCACAGGCATATTCGACTTGAAAGCATATTTATATGTAAAAGCACCACTGGGAAACTCCAGGTTCCATCATGAGTTAATTTTTATCTTGTGTGGTGTATACACATGTGTCCTAAGGCTAGAAGCTCTCAAAATAAATAAACAACGGGCGCGTGTGAGTGCGTGCTCAAGATCCTGAGAGGAGAATGGAGAAGGAATTGCGGCGTGACCAACCCCCCTGGGGGATGATTTCTCGCTTTCTGTCTCTATGTCTCTCTCTGTCTGTCTGGCGAGCGCACACGCCGTACAGTGAAAATCTCTCTCAAAAAAAATAAATAAACAAATAAATAAATTATTTGATAGCTATAATAACAGACCAGACATGATAAATACAGAGTTGTGAAATCAAGGTCAAATATATTGAAAATATCCCACCAGAAGCACAGACAAAAACATAAGAAAAAATAAGAGATGTGTGAAATAGAGTCATATTATAATATCTGAAAACAAAGTCACAAAGATGAAGAAGGAGATCTAAGACAAAAAAAATGGCTCATGGAAAGATGTTTAGAGAGGTCACTGCATATTATTGCCTATGAGAAGAGAAGCAGTTAAGTAGGGAGAATAGGGAGGTTAAATTTATGCTCAATTGTAGCAAAGGCCTTGGTAATTCCCAAGGGGAGGATAACCCTTCATAATTGCCCAGATTGGGGAAAAGGAGTCAGATTCAGTGAACAACCATTGTACATAGGTTGCCCTTGGGGGAGAATGTAACCTTGATGAAGGAAGACCAGCTTGGCGGAGGAAATTCTCAAAGTCCTTTGGTAACCAGACACTAAAATCTGGAAAAATGAGGGTGAAGGACAGATTTGAATGTCCCAACAGAGCATGTAAAGAGTCCACTCTTTGTGAGATACAATCCCAGATCAGTTTTTATCTGCTAGCATGATTGGAGCGGGAGAGTGCAATTCTAGAGACTTTTACACCATAGTTATTTTTTGCCTCACAGGCCAAGAAACTAAAAAGTAAGGCAAATTTTCTGGCAACAACCACACACCAAATATATCTATTCAAAAATATATTGGGGAATGAAGGCTATCTCTGATATATTGACCATTGTACCAATACATCTATGTGAACCTGATTTGGGCTAGGCCTCCATTTATTACCTGAATTGTGCATCTTTTTATGCTACTACTCACCACATTCCTCCTCTCCAGGCTAAGGTGGGTGCCATAATGACATTTCCAATATCTTTCTTTTCTTATTGTTGTTGTTTTAGAGAGAGATTTTTGCTATAGGATGCACGCGCTTGCCAGAGAGACAGAAAAAGACACAGGGATTGAAAGTGAGAAATCACCTCCTGGAGGAATAGCCATGCTCCAATCCCTCAGCCTTCATTCTCCTCTCGGGATCTTGGGTACACAGGCACACAGGCCCGGCGTGAGTTTCCAGCTGCTGAGTCTGGGACTTGAATCACAGTCAACTACAAGGGAGACCAGCAACATAACTATTATGTCATCCACAATCCCAATATCTTAATATCTGAATATTAGTACCTCAGAATCTGTGTCTTCAAACTATCTGGGCATAGCTCTTTTCACTGTGTTTTGTTACCTTAATGAACATCTGTAGGTCCCTTCACGGGGCTGTGGAAATAATTACAATTTCCTTAAGAAATTCAAGATCCATTTTTTTTAAAGCTTTGATTTTGTTTTATGCTAATGGATTATGGTTTGATAACTAAATTAATTTGGGAAACTAGAAGCAAGGTTATAGCTTATATTATATTAGAAAAGTTTTTCTCAATATTCTTGTATTTTTATCTTAGATATATTGTGATACTATAGTATTGTCACATCAGTAGTAAAATTATCATTGCAAAATGACTTTGATGAAGCTTTTGTACATATGAAAATATATATCTGTAGGAATAATCAGCTTATTAAGATGAATACATTAGAGAATGTTGCATGTTTGTCTGAAGCTTGAATTTTCAAAGAAATTTATTTAAAAATAGCTTTTAGATTTGCTTACTTTTATTTAGAACGATAATGAAAATTGTTAAAGACAAAACATATATTTATGTTGCTTATTAAGATGAAGGATATTCAAGGGAGACCATTGCGATAGTTGAAGAAGTATTCAAGGAAGCCCGGGCAGGGTATGGTTGAAGAGAAAATCTTGGTCACAGCAAACAATAGGAACTACACTTTCACAAAAATTTTTAATATGACTTAACTTGACATAAAAAATACAGGCATTTGTTGACTATTTTATTTTATCGTTTATAGTTACATGGTTTAAAACCGTTCAATTTTAGAATTTTATTTATTAGTAGATCTAAGGTATTTTTTCTTTGTTTGTTTCTATTTTGCCAGAGAGTACGTGCACTTCCTGAAGAGAGATGAGCTCTTAAGTGGTTAGAAGTGAGAAAGCAGCCCCAGTGGAGGATGGCTACAATCCTATTTCCTCCTTCCTTTTGGGAATTTGTCCACAACCACATACGGTGTGTTTTCCAAGCCACTGGGTCCAGGACTTGTTCTGAGCCATCAGCCTTTTAGAATCCAGTCACCTAAACCTTCATGCTACCTGCTAGCCTGTTAACTTTCCTTCTCCAACTTAACGAATTTCCTCAATGGAAAATCTTCCACATCTTGTGCTTATCCCTTGACATCTTAAAGGAGGGTTTGTAGTTTCGGAACCATTATACTAATCTATTGAAAAGATTTTTTCAAAATAATTATAGATGAGAAAATACCCTTAATCTTTCTGCCTGTGCTTTCTAACACTATCAGAATTTGCATAAACGTAAGAAAGGGAAAATAGCCTTTTATCTGCAGACCTTGGTATGAAGACTATTAAGGGCGTTTTTACCACTAGCTAATGTCTTAACATGCATGAAACATAATTCTTGCGTATACTCACAACAGACAGTGATGCTACTAGTGCTCAAATAAAAATGTCTGGCTATGAAAAACTATCAAGTGACGGAAAGTTGTAAAAAACCGAAACGACCATGTTATTTTTGGTTACATTCCAGCTGTACATATGTATTCCCTTTCAGTGTTTGCCAAGTAGAAAACCAAAGTGCTAATAGTAAAGAAACATCATTTTGGAATATCTATTAGAAAAATTACTATTTTCATCTAAGGAGAATATCTGCTTTACTTACTAGAGAACCTAGCTATTTCTATCTGCATATGAAAATTCATTACACTGGTGGGCAATATTGAAATTGCTTTTCAATATTTCTAAAGGTCAATTCCGATTCTGAAAGCTTTTTCTTATTTACTGGGAGATATTTAAGGATAAAATTATTAAATGATAAACCTCCTGAGAACAAGGGGCGAGTGTATCATGTTTATGACTGTTTTCAAGTACCTGGCATGATGCCTGGCACAGAAATATTCAATCGATATTTGTTGGATGAGTAAAGTAGCTCATGAATGAATGAATAAAGACAATCAAAAATCTGATTAAAATATAAGGCTGATATTATTAAATATGATTTTTTTTGAAATTTATTTTTTTTTATGAGAAAGAGAGACAGAAAGGGGAAAAGTACCTTCAACAATGTCAACCAAGGTCTCACCAGTCTCCCCCGCTGGTCAAGGATCATGAGTATGCACCTGTGTACAGGTTCACTTGAGAACCAAACTTGATCTTCTCGATGGCCTCTAACCTCACAGAGCATTGTGCTACTATGGTGACACTGCAGTGGTACCTAAGTAGGATTTTTCACTGCAGTTATATGTCAAAACCTGGAAAAATTGGTCTCCAGAAATTAATAAAAGTGTATTTTAAGAAACAGCATAGATTTTTAAATTGCTATGCCTGGTCTTACCACATTTTGCACCAGATAAAAATTAAAACTAATGAGGAAAACATGCTAATTATTGAAATAGCAAGAGGAAACAATTCTTCTCATGTTCATATAGAAGAAGAATTTCTTCAAATGGCCACCTAAGCATAAGGATCCTGCATAAAGGAGTATTTAAAATTTTTTTTTTCACTAGGAAATAACAACATCCCTGGATGGCTACTTTGTTTAAATATTAGAGTAATACTCAAGAGAAACACATGAATGGTGAATGTGAAATTTCCACAGCTCACAGGATTCCACGAGAACAGGCCGCACCAATCTTAACAGACTTTCTTTCGCAACCAATCTCATCATAGCACAGTGTCTGTTATGCAATATCATTTATAAACCCCGACATGACTACCTCTATGTTTGCCTCTTCTCTTGAGAGTCATCTTGTTGATTATAGAGAATCGAAGAGCACTGTTTATAGTTCCAACTCATTTTCCCCCCAGGATGAATAGATAATTTCAGAGATAAGGTGAGTCAGTTCTAGATATCTGTTTACCTGAACTTGTAAGCAAATTTCTAATCCAAAATGGGTGGATTAAAGGTATGTTGACACGTATATTTAACCCATTCACAAGTTATCTAAAATATAATATTGGTAATTTCGTTTGTTAAAATTGTGGCAGCAAAAGGTGATACCTTCCTAGTAAGGGATGTTACACAAGATTTAAAGAATTTCGGGTATACATTAGTTCACTGTGCAACAATGTTAACTAATACTCATCATCTGGATATAGTTTTTTTAAATGTATATTAGAGCTGTACTCTTTGATAGGCAAACAGAGCACATTTCACATTGTACCAAAAATTAGTTTTGCCCGTCTTTAGCTAGATATTTATTATGTCGAAGACATAACTTCCTTGAAATGCAATTCCTCCGCTCTCACCCACTCACTGCCCTTCTCTAGTGCATGTCTAACACTGTGAAAAGGTGCTTTTTATGGTCTCTGGAAAAATGTGTATAGGCACACCTGACCACAGTTTACCTCATGACTTTAATGCTGTGGTCTTTCTTCCTGCCTGGGAGTTTTACTGTGAGAAACTCTTAGAATCCACCCTAGTGCCCAAACTTATACAAAAATATGAATCATTATCCTGGAAATGTCTACCAGACAAAAAACAGATGGCCCCGTGTGACTTACTAAGTTTGTGATAGCATAGACTGAAAATAATCGAAAGGTGGTTCCTTACTAATCAAAGATGTTAGGTGAGACTTAAAGATTCCGAGGCGTAGGTTAGCACTTGGGGAAAGGCCCACAGAAACAAGAGCTCTTCTGAATTGAGGCCTCTAAGAAATCAGGTGGAATTTAGAAATTGTATGTATTTTTTTTTTAATGTTGGATCCAGGAAGAACAGAGCAAGACTGGGGTTGTTACTGTTGAAGGTACAAAAAGGATATATGTGGTCTTGTTCTGTGCTGGCAAAATATATCTCCTCCCATCACTCTTTAGGCAGTAGAGTGGCCTTGTTCTATTTCAGTCAGGGAGAGTCATTTTCTGATAGCCATATTATAGGAAAAGAAATAATGTTCAACGAGGAAACACTATGGCTTACCTAAAAGAAATAAGCAATAGATGTTAGGACTGCTTTTTAAATTAAACTCATTTTCCCAAACCAATGAGATAAGATGAAGTAAATAAATTCATCCAGTGGCTAGTTTTGAGGCATAGTTTTTATGGCTTCTTGTGGATAAGCCAAAGACATTAAGCAATTGGTCCCAATCATTGGCGGCCAACTGGATAATACATTTTCACATTGTCTTTTATTTGCCTGCTCTTGCACGTCACCTCCAATTTCTGGGATTGCATTTTTATCATTTTCCCTGAGATTCTGCTGTCTGATGGACTCAAGTATGGCAGTTGGTACAAAGGACAGGTTATGAATAGTAGATACTCAGGATGGAGTTTGGGTCCAGATTGCACACTGCTGGTGCTAAGTAGGGCTATTACTTCTACACACAGCACATCCTGAATGCTAAGATTTTTACATGTGAATAATTAGGGTAAGGTGCAGCAGATGGTAGTGAACCACAATAAGTTTTGATGTTGTTGTTTGAACAGCATAAGGGCAATAATAATTATAATAATTGGGGATCACTCAGACTTTTTAATAACTGCACTTGAATATTTCAAACAAGAGGATGATGGTCTTAGGGAATATAACTGTTAACATTAGGAAAATTTGAAGGCCTTTCTGGCAGTTCTTAAGGGCACTCCCTTCTCTTGCAGCTGCAGTAAATCATGCATAAGACCTGCTACAATGATACCAATGCTTTAAGTATTTCTATGTCCAGCCTTGATAGGTTCCTTATATCAAAGGGTAGAAAACAACTGGGAGGGTAAGACTAGGGTGGAGGCAGCTAGCTATAAGATAAGCTATAGAGTTTTAAACCCACAGTCTCCTAAATCACTAATGTTGGGGGAAAAAAATCTCTCTACTTTTACAAAGAAAGCATCATTTCATTTCTACGATGTTGCACAAAGAGCTCACACAGGGAAGGTGTTGTGAGAATATTTCTTGACTGTTTCAAGATATTTAACTGAAATATTTGTTGCTTCTATTTTACAAAAGAAAGGTACGACATAGCATAATCCATAATCCATAGCTCCTATTTTGAGAAGAAATAACCTATGTACTCAAAGAACACCATGGGGGGCCAGCAGGTGACATGGTGCTTGAGGTGCTGGATTCTCATATGGCCAAGCAAGTTCTGAGTCCCAGACTTTGCAGCTGAAAATCACAGCGGGCATAGGTGCATGCATCCCCCAAATTTACATGGATGACAGAGGAGAAGGAATTGTGGCATGGCCATCCTCCCTGGTGGGTGATTTCTCACTTTCCCTCACACTTAATCTCTCTGTCTCATCCCAGTGAGCACATGCACCCTATGGCAAAAACCTAAAAAAGAAAAAAAAATAATGACTTGAGCTAGCTAATTTATTATCAGTTATCTACTGAGTATTACCAAGAACTAGTGCCTATTTGCTAGATAGAGTCATGTAAAATGATGATTAACATTACCAGATCATCACAAGGGTAATATTTTATAAAATGTCTGCTGATGTGCACACTCTCAAGGTTTTTAAAAAGTACCTGTAGATAGCACTAATATTCTCCTACATCAGGGATTTCCCCACTCCAATGGTGAGGAAAGGAGTGGGATAAAATGCCCCAACCTTCTAATTAGGTAAGGTGCAGCAGATGGTAGGGAACCACAATAAGTTTTGATGTTGTTGTTTGAACAGAATAAGGGCAAAAATAATTATAATAATTGGGGATCACTCAGACTTTTTAATAACTGCACTTGAATATTTCAAACAAGAGGATGATGGTCTTAGGGAATATAACTGTTAACATTAGGAAAATTTGAAGGCCTTTCTGGCAGTTCTTAAGGGCACTCCCTTCTCTTGCAGCTGCAGTAAATCATGCATAAGACCTGCTACAATGATACCAATGCTTTAAGTATTTCTATGTCCAGCCTTGATAGGTTCCTTATATCAAAGGGTAGAAAACAACTGGGAGGGTAAGACTAGGGTGGAGGCAGCTAGCTATAAGATAAGCTATAGAGTTTTAAACCCACAGTCTCCTAAATCACTAATGTTGGGGGAAAAAAATCTCTCTACTTTTACAAAGAAAGCATCATTTCATTTCTACGATGTTGCACAAAGAGCTCACACAGGGAAGGTGTTGTGAGAATATTTCTTGACTGTTTCAAGATATTTAACTGAAATATTTGTTGCTTCTATTTTACAAAAGAAAGGTACGACATAGCATAATCCATAATCCATAGCTCCTATTTTGAGAAGAAATAACCTATGTACTCAAAGAACACCATGGGGGGCCAGCAGGTGACATGGTGCTTGAGGTGCTGGATTCTCATATGGCCAAGCAAGTTCTGAGTCCCAGACTTTGCAGCTGAAAATCACAGCGGGCATAGGTGCATGCATCCCCCAAATTTACATGGATGACAGAGGAGAAGGAATTGTGGCATGGCCATCCTCCCTGGTGGGTGATTTCTCACTTTCCCTCACACTTAATCTCTCTGTCTCATCCCAGTGAGCACATGCACCCTATGGCAAAAACCTAAAAAAGAAAAAAAAATAATGACTTGAGCTAGCTAATTTATTATCAGTTATCTACTGAGTATTACCAAGAACTAGTGCCTATTTGCTAGATAGAGTCATGTAAAATGATGATTAACATTACCAGATCATCACAAGGGTAATATTTTATAAAATGTCTGCTGATGTGCACACTCTCAAGGTTTTTAAAAAGTACCTGTAGATAGCACTAATATTCTCCTACATCAGGGATTTCCCCACTCCAATGGTGAGGAAAGGAGTGGGATAAAATGCCCCAACCTTCTAATTATGCCTTTATGATTTTAGGAATTGTATTATAAAAAAGAGAGACAAAAACAAATATAAATTTCAAAGTATTATACCAATGATGGCACTTGGACCTAAGACTTTTCATTTCTAAAGCTGTGAGAAAATAAATCTCCAAGGTTAAAGTCACCTACTCAGAGGTATGTTATTGTCATAGTCCTAGCTGAATAATAAAGCCATGTAGACTGGATACATGGGCATAGAATAAAGACCTGGATTCTGGGCCCTGGTGCAAACAGAGACTTTGTTAGCAAGATGGTAGTTAAGGCCTGGATTTGACCAGGGTGATGAGGCAGAGAGAAATCTATAGTGACCACGACTGGTCTTTCTCACACAAGCGCTTGTTTTTACTTTATACTGAGAATAAAGCACTTTTATCATCTCCAGGGTTTCTTGAATTTACATTACAACTGCTACTCTGTACTTCTCTCTCTATCCTGTCAAATACAGGACTTGATAACTGAGAACCCACTAAAATTTGCCTACCATGGCCACATTGGAAGTCTTTGTGCCCAGCGTGTTTATCAAACCACTTGATCTGGGACTTAAACTGTACAGTTGGCCATGTGGGATCCTGCTTCATGAACCTCCATGTCATCTGGCTGGTGTGGTTGAATTGATTCTTAATATCATAGTATGAGCTTAAAAATGGAACGTTCCAGGTTGTTAATAGTTCAAACTAAACAGATGAAGCTTCTCTTATTAATGGTGACCGTTTTAAGATAATGGGTAGGTTTTGCTGCTTGATCTCACTAATATGACATTTATATAACTTTGTTAAATTATTTTAAAAAATATTATAAATATTTTGTTATTTTATTAAATTTGTTAAAAATTATATTATAATAAATGTTGCTTTAATGTATTTTTAATCACGCATCACACAATTAATTTCTGATATAGTTGACACCATGTCACTTAAGATGCTCTATCCTAAACCAAGTAAGAATTCCAAGAAAATAATTTTATATTATAGAAATTGTTCATTCCAACTCCAATGTAATTTATGTACTATTAGGGTATTCAGTTATTCACGGAATTTTACAATAAAATCTATTATTGCAATAACACAGGGAGATGGAAAATATTCTTAGGTCTAATAGAAATTTCACTTAAAAAGCTAAAATAGAATATTTAAAATTTCTATGATAATAAAGTGTACCGTAAGAAAACAAATGCTTACAAATATTTGTATTTGTAATCACGTATTTCTATAAAAGTCTATACATAGGTTGGAGGAAGTTATTTTGAGTTTTTTAGAAACTAGTTCAAAAGTATTTGAAGACAGTAAGAAGTCAATAAAACATGTAATAATCTCAATATCCTAAGTAAATATGCCAGATGGAGTAACATCAGCACATAATAGTCTATTGAAAAATAAAATGCATATGATGTTTATTGACATGATAAGTTACAAGCTTTTGATAGGATACTCTTTCTTTTTAAATTTTTTTTTTTCTTATAATGGCCAAGGAACACATGCCCTAGAGAGACTGAAGCAAACAGAGCAAGAAATCACCCCCTAGTGGAATGTGTTAGTTCTGCAGTCAGGTTCTCCATTTCTCACCCCATCAGGATTTCAGGCACACTTGCACACACATCTGGCATGATTTCAATCTACTGGCACTGGGATTTAAACAGAGGTGGACCTTCTGGAATCCCACTCCTTACAGTGTCTCACCACTGTGCTGCTGGGTAAGTCCAGATAGGATACTCTTCTGAGAGAGCAATTTCCTTACAGCTTTTCATCCATTTTCAACTCAAAAGGATGAAATGTTAATTTTTATGTCTACCTCGTCCCCAGTCTACAATTAGAAAGTCAGGATGTTCTTCTCCAAAGAGAGTTAACAATACGTTGCTTTTCAGTGGCTACCCTTGAGAAATAATTATAACCCAGATCCTTATTATGGGGTTGGGATAGGGAAGACAAAAGGCTTGAATTTGATTTAATGGTGGAGTGTAGGGGGCTGGAGCTGAGAATTGAAGACTCCAGACGTGAAGCGAGGAGATGGTTGGCAAAAAAGAGAAATTATGGAGATGTATTGATGCATTTGTATTTTCACATAAAATTCTGGAGTTTACATGATTCTTAAAAGCTATCATGAATATTTTGAGTTTACAGAATATACCAATCACTGTGGCTTTGAGGAAGGCAGATGGATTCTTGTTTATCGTAGTTAAATTGTAAGATTATGGATGATTCTTAACTTCTTTTTTAATTTCTACCTCATTTTTATTAAATTTTAAAATATAAGTATATGACATGTATATTCACTTATCCATAGTCCATTCTAGATTCGCATTTTTTATTACAGTACTAAAATCATAAAACTCTTACCTTACACAATGGTTCTTTGAATTGTCAAATGAAGCAAAGAGACTGGGGGCATTTTAGGAAAGGTTAGTATACGCACCAGAAACTGGTTAAGTTTGTGTCCACTTCGAGCCCAGCCAAATCTCTTCTTGGGAAACTTTTGCAATTTGAAACCTAAGTAAACCCCTTAGTCTGTGCTTGGTAAGGTCACACATTCCAACCAGGAATTTAAAAATGAGAGGGAGAAAGACATTCCCTGTCCATTCTGATGAGTGTTGAAGGGTGATGACCAGTTATTCGACTGTAATCGGTGCCTCTAATTCTTAGTGGTTTAGAAGACTTTCAGATGGAAGGTGTCACAGAGCTAAAAGTCCTCGCAATGCTTTAACCATTTCAATATCTATAGGCAGAAAAATAGTCTTGAATTTAGCAAGGACTCATAGAGATCATTTTTCTGTGCTTTCCTTTCATTGGCTTGTATAGAACGGGGAGCTGTTTTCCCTCTAAAGTATGTAAAGGTGTCCCTTAGTGTCATTCATTAGGAAGGAGGAATGGTGGGGATGCCATTACCGTTTGTCAGGGAATTATGTTTGGAGCTGCATATTCAGTGTCAGAAATCTTATATGTATTACAGAGACTGAGACTAAGAGATCATAAAAAAAATAATAATAACAGCCTCTGTCTCCATAGAGCATTAAGACCATGTTAATGTCAATATTGGGCTGATAAGGGTCATGTGATCTACTATTTTTAAAGCATGCTATGGTCTTGGAGAACAAAATACATGCCCTATTTAATCAATCAAATTATCTAGAAATAATTTTAAAGCAAAAAAACAAGAAAATAGCTAGCAGTGTAATAGATATGTAAGTTTTCACTAGAAGAACTTAATATGAGGTGGTCTAGATGTACTTGCACATGTTTTCCTAACGTTCCATTTATGATAGAAACCCCCAAAATATTTTGCCAAAGATATACATTAGTTGTCAAGGACATGAGAAAGAGAAATACAAACGTTTTTGAAAAATTAATAATTGTTTATATAATATATATACAGACAGACAGCCACTCATATGAAAAGCCTTTTATTTGATTTTTCTACATCCCGACTCACTGTAGTAAGAGTCAGTGCCCTACTGAAACAGGGGAATCACACCTCACTATATCTGTAATTTCAGTCTCTCTAATCTTCCTCACTGCACCTGGCTCATTGTCTCCATTTACTCAACCAACTTTCACAGGCTAGAGTAACAGCCTTAACTGGCTCCTGGCCAACACTAAACAAAGAGAGAAAAGGAGAGCTGCTGCATCCATGCCACCCCACAAAAACCACCAGCAGGGGAAGAGACTTTTAATCACTACAGAGTTTCTTTGTACGTAAAACATGCCATTTTTGTTTTCAGTATACTATCTTTTAGAAGTTTTAGATTCTCATTTCTTTAAAATATATTTAGAACAATATTTTGAAACCATGGTGAAGTTTAACCTGTAAAAGATGTAACGACATAAATTCGATATTTATGGTCTTTGTTGTATTAGTTGTTGAGAAAGGAGTGAAGTATTTTTCTATGTTTAAGGATTTTTTTATGCAAAAATGCATCTTGCCTATCCCAACAACCCAACAGTTACTTTAAGGTTTTACTTACAATAAGCATTTTTTTTCCCCTCTGGATGGATTTTTGGTACATGCTAGAAAATTTTATATGTGTTTTAGACAAGAAAGATGCATCTGTGGAAATTGATGTAAGGAATGTTGCATATTATGGTACATATGCAAACTTGTTTATAAAATATGCAAATAGCTTGTCGTTATTAATACTAACACCTGCCCAAACCATGTGTTCCTCTTAGAGTTTTTCTTTTGTATTTGTTGTAATGTAGAGATTTGCTAACTTGAATTTTTTTCACAAATTAATTTTACACTTTTTTCCAAGTTTTAGTTCTGGCTCCCAATATGAGAGAATAAAATCAAAATATACCATGGTTTTATGAATAGATTTCAAAGCAAATGTGGTTTAATAAGTATAGAAAAGTAATCAGGAACAAAACATAGTTTCAGGTCTAAAATGTACTTTGGTTTTGCAATCCTTTTCGCTCAAGTATTCAACCATTATTGTAGTCACGTTGGTCTCCAAACTCATTGTATCTTTAAAACACACTTTCTTAAGCAAAAACTGTAGTGTAGACAATAACAACCCAAGCTGTAGGTAAGTAATACATGTGATAGATGATAGACATCTTCAGAAGAGTAGAAGGTGAACATAATTCTACACAGAAGAATCCAGAAAATTCAAATTGTCAAAGACAAAGTAGCCAAATTTTGTAACAGAAGTAAGTATTTGACATGGGAATCGATATTATCCTACCATAGATTTTATGGGAAAAGTATGTAGGCTTTACTCACTTTTTATTAAGCTACAGTCATTTTTTAAAAAGATACATCAGTAGTCATCAGATTAAAGATCACAGTTTACAAATTGGTCAAGACAATCCGTAGACATGAGAATTGTAACAGAACACAATGAGTCGTGCTTCTAACCTCCGTAGTAGAACGGTTATGTGCAATGACTTTATGTACATTGATTTCAGGTCATGAGCTGTTCAAAGTCCGCCAATTGTAAGCATTTTTTAAAATACAGTTTAAAGCAAATCATGCATTCTGTCTAAACTTCATCTTCCCTGTGTTTAAAATGGGAATAATTAGGGACAGTCAATGGCAGTGGTTAAGATGAAGGAAGGCCTCATGGTCAACCGTGCTGTTTGAGTCCTGGGCCTGGTGGCTTGAAACACAAGTTAGCGACATACAGATGTTGTGGGTGCATGTTCGAAATCCTGAAAGGAGAGACACATGGGGGAGAAAGGGTGGCCAATCCACTCATGGGGTGCTTTCTTACTTTCCTCTTTCTCTCTCTCTCTCTTTAGTGACTGCTCGGGCCCTGTGGCAAATTGAAAAATAAATAAATTTTAAAAAATAAATAAAATAAGATGGGGATGATTTAAACATCTACCTCATTGCGTTGTTAAAATTAAAGAAAAACTTTCCATGGGCAGTGTTTTGCAAGTGTTCCCCCAAGTTAAGGTGAACTATAGTATATTTCTAATGGCAGGAAAAAATTATCACCATTTGATTGATAACATATTGAGTTTACTAGTAGACACTCTGGATTCCATCTACTTCTATGCCTCTATACAGACACAGTTATATAGAGAATTGTAAGGATGCCATCTAAACACATATAATAAGGGATGTGAAATAAAGAATACAAATAAGCTCCCCCTAAATCCCGGGGAATTAAAAAATTAGAAATAAATCTCTCTGATATTTAATTTTCCTCTCTTTTACAATATGTAGTAATAAAACATACCTTTCAAGATTATTGAAAAAAAAAAGAAATCAAATCAAATTACACCTTCATTTCCTTGGAATATCATAAGGGCTGAACATTTCATAATAATTATTACCATTTTATCATTTAGAAAATGTTAACTATAAAACTTGAAGCATATTGCATTTGCCAAATTCCAAATTACATATGTGAGAAAAAAAAAGCATGATATTACATTTTTCATGTTTTGCTTTGTGTTCACTTTTGTTTAAGGCATTGATTTCTTTGTTCAAATGGAAACTCGCTTACCAGACCAAATGAAAAACAGGAAACAGCAGAGGTACTCTGTTAGAAGTACTGGGAAGTGAAACTGGTCTTCTTGTTAGGCCTATTCTTCTGCCATCAAAGTACCCTTTAAGTGAGTCTGGGGAAAACAACTGGGGAACCAATGATCTAATCCAACTCTTCCATTTTACACAAGGAATCTGAAAAATGAACTAACTTCATCAAAGTTGCACAGGAAATGGAAGACAGTAAAGGAACATAACCCAAGGTTTTATGCTCTTAAATACATCATGGTATATTACTCACCACTCCTCTTCTTAGGAAGCAGGGAAGATGTTATGTATTTCTCTAATGTAAGTGTGTTGGGCCTCACATTCAGAGTTTTCTGCTCCATTCACTCATTCGTGGTTGAAACGTACAGGCTGATAGTGATTTGGTTTTATTTTGGGAAAGAAAACTTTGTTGAATTATTACTAGAATCCTCTATTTAAAAAAAAAAGTGAAAATTAAAAATGTCAGTGATTGGGGCTAGATGGAGGCAATGCAAGGCTCTGCAATGCTAGATCCACATGGGAGGGTCCTGGGTTTGAGGCCTGGGTATCTCTGTGCACACCAGGTGTTCACACAAAGACTGTGATCTGGGCAGCTGGGTGTGGATGGCTTGTGGACCCTGTTCAAGATGTCCCCTTCTCTCTGTATCTCTCTAAGAAATAAACAAGTAAACTTAAAATAAGAAACATTTCAGTGAACATCATGCTAAATGACTACAGAGCCAAAAATATGAAATGTACTTTTCTACCTACCTTAGCCCAGGTGATTACAATTTTAAATATATTTTCTTTTAAATAATACGGTAAAACTTTTTTTTCTAATTCTTTTCAGTAATTCTGTGTTGACATTAAAAATATTATTTGGCATTGTAATCAGTAACAAAGCATGTTTCAATTGTTCAAGATAAATGACTCTGCTGAATTTGATATGTACTCAAAAAATAAATAGTCTCATAATTGTCTAATAGTCAAAATAAAGTAAAAAATAACCTGAACTATTTATAGACATCTTCATTTTTGGCCACAAAGACAAAATGGGATTGTTTATTTTTAAATATGTGGGTTAATAAAAGATTGGAAGTAAATGTGTCATTGTTAGAAGGATAAAATGGGGCCTTTCCTAAAATACCCAGACAGCTTTGGGAGTTATTGCTTCCTGTCGTATGGGCAACAACCATCTTTATGAAGTCTTACTGAAATCTCAGAAGGAGAGAAATTTGGAGGCGATTTTATGAGATTTTGAAATCTGCTTTGAGATGGCACTTGCAGTACAAGTGCTCGTTTTTGGATGCTGTAAGGATTATAGTGATGTGTAGTTTTAGAATTGGTGGATATAGGCGGTGAAGAATTTGAGCCAAAAAGTTAAAGGTGCAAACTTTCCTCAATAGTTTTTTTAAAGGGTTTTCTTATTACTTTCATTTTCCCCATAAAGCACATATGGTCATAGGAAAGGAGAGAGAAAGAGAGAGTGAGAGGAAAAGTGAGAAATCACCCTTCAGGGGGATGGCCAAACCACAATCCTTTCTCCTCTATTCTCTGCCTGGGATTCTGGGGATACAGGTGCAAATGAGCCCAGCATGGTTTGCAGTTGAAACGTACAGGCTGATAGTGATTTGGTTTTATTTTGGGAAAGAAAACTTTGTTGAATTATTACTAGAATCCTCTATTTAAAAAAAAAAGTGAAAATTAAAAATGTCAGTGATTGGGGCTAGATGGAGGCAATGCAAGGCTCTGCAATGCTAGATCCACATGGGAGGGTCCTGGGTTTGAGGCCTGGGTATCTCTGTGCACACCAGGTGTTCACACAAAGACTGTGATCTGGGCAGCTGGGTGTGGATGGCTTGTGGACCCTGTTCAAGATGTCCCCTTCTCTCTGTATCTCTCTAAGAAATAAACAAGTAAACTTAAAATAAGAAACATTTCAGTGAACATCATGCTAAATGACTACAGAGCCAAAAATATGAAATGTACTTTTCTACCTACCTTAGCCCAGGTGATTACAATTTTAAATATATTTTCTTTTAAATAATACGGTAAAACTTTTTTTTCTAATTCTTTTCAGTAATTCTGTGTTGACATTAAAAATATTATTTGGCATTGTAATCAGTAACAAAGCATGTTTCAATTGTTCAAGATAAATGACTCTGCTGAATTTGATATGTACTCAAAAAATAAATAGTCTCATAATTGTCTAATAGTCAAAATAAAGTAAAAAATAACCTGAACTATTTATAGACATCTTCATTTTTGGCCACAAAGACAAAATGGGATTGTTTATTTTTAAATATGTGGGTTAATAAAAGATTGGAAGTAAATGTGTCATTGTTAGAAGGATAAAATGGGGCCTTTCCTAAAATACCCAGACAGCTTTGGGAGTTATTGCTTCCTGTCGTATGGGCAACAACCATCTTTATGAAGTCTTACTGAAATCTCAGAAGGAGAGAAATTTGGAGGCGATTTTATGAGATTTTGAAATCTGCTTTGAGATGGCACTTGCAGTACAAGTGCTCGTTTTTGGATGCTGTAAGGATTATAGTGATGTGTAGTTTTAGAATTGGTGGATATAGGCGGTGAAGAATTTGAGCCAAAAAGTTAAAGGTGCAAACTTTCCTCAATAGTTTTTTTAAAGGGTTTTCTTATTACTTTCATTTTCCCCATAAAGCACATATGGTCATAGGAAAGGAGAGAGAAAGAGAGAGTGAGAGGAAAAGTGAGAAATCACCCTTCAGGGGGATGGCCAAACCACAATCCTTTCTCCTCTATTCTCTGCCTGGGATTCTGGGGATACAGGTGCAAATGAGCCCAGCATGGTTTGCAAGCTGCCAGGTCCAGAATTCAAACTGTGGTTTACCACATGGGAGTCTGCACCTCTACTGAAAATTTGTGGGGCCTTTTCAGGTAGTTTCTACAATAAATCATAAAGTTAGTTTATTTATTTATTTATTTATTTTTCCCTGGGAGAAAGACTCTTATAATAATAAAGTCAGGATGATGAAGAAACAAGAATAACAAGATCACGTTAGTGAACATAGCATGCTATGTATATTTAGACTCAGTTTTTCAGAGGAGCGACATGTAAAAGAGAAACAAATGAGTAAACGATGATCAGAAATTGTACACTCTTGCAAACTTAGGATATGGAAGGCTTTTGATATTTTACCAAAAGCTCGGCTTACATATAACTTTTCAGAAGTTTTCCTAGGACTGTTCCAATCGTCTACTGAATTGTTTGAAAAATCTGTGCTCTGGAATCTCAAGATTATTTCTTCAATGGTATTCTTACTGCCTCAAGGAGTTAATGACATTTTCACAGACAATTTACACCTTGTTTCTAGAAGGACTCCAGGGTGCCATTGCTTGCAGCTGAAGGTACCAGATAAAGATTCCACAGAGAAATTGGTCCGTAATCTCAGAAGCTGCTCCATTGCCTGCATATATTCCATATCTAATCTCTTCTCTCTTTAATTTATTCTTTCTTTCATTCATTCATCAAATAATTCTTGGGTTCCTAGTCTGAAGGCACTGTAAAGCAGACACTAAGGTCCAAGACAAGAAAGAAGAAAGCAGTCTTGAAGTCCGTCATTTGATTGAGAAAAAAGTAAAGAAAAAAAGAAGTTCATATTGTAAACCCAATGGAAGATCAAAAAGAAAATGCAGGCTGTGGTTCACATAGCATAAAATGAGGAAAATTAATTTAGTGTGGTCAGCAAATGTTTAGAAAAGATTTCCTGAGTAAGTGAATTTAAGCCTAGAATTGCATGATGGGTAAGATTTAGCCAGGTCAAATAGCAGTGAGAAGAAGAGAAACCATCAGAAAAACTATTCCTTTAATCACTAATTTCTCATATATATTTTGACTATATTTTGTGTCAGAAACTTTTCTAGGCATTGTGAATATAGCACTTTGAATAATAAGAATAATAAAGTGTTCTTGTTGTCACACAATGGGAAAGGGTTACAACAGGCATGGATGAAGTTCCAAGATGGGAAATAATAAAAAACAGTAAAGGAGCTCGAAAATCTAAGGGTGGTTTGAATGGAGACACACAATAGGAGAAAAAGTTGAAATAAGACCACAAAGACAGACCAGTTTAGATTGTCCAGGGCTCCTTCCAAGCTGTATTAAGGAATTCAGACTATTCTTAAAGAGAAGAGGAATCTACACCATGATAAGAATTTTAAGTGACTACTGAGTAGTACACTCAGCCAACTTAATTTCCCATCAACAGTGTACATTGGAAACAGGTCAGAAAAAAACAAACAACACATTGAATAGACACAAAAATAAAAAGCTAAGTGCTGATGATAATGTATATGAAAATGTCCTTGACTTGATTACTATATCCTCTATTCATGCAGGAAAAAAACATATTGTATACTTTAAAATTGTACAGTGATCAAATACAAATAAATAAAAGAGAACAAATAAAGAAAAGAAAAGGAAAAAATATATATACATAGGTACTTACTTCCTCCAAAAGCGGAGTTCATTCTTCCACTGCCATGTCCTCCTCTTGTGCATACACTATGATTAGTGCCCAACTTCGAAAGCAAAGAAAAGGAAAAACTAGTATTCATACTACGAAGAAGCATGGCAGATGCTACCTTACACAAGTGATCCAGGTCAACATCATCAACGATTTCATGTAGCAATCATATCTTTCCTGTTAGGATGTAACAACAGAGACATTTCAAATTTAGCATATTTCCAAACATCTCTTAACCTGAGTCTAATCATAAGGAACAAAAACTAGACAAGTTCAGTTTGAAGAATCTGATAGGATACTCTTCAAGACTGTCATGGACTCCTCAAAATTGTTAAAGTCATGAAAAATAAGGGATGATTAAAAAGCTGCCACCGAACAGAGGGATTTGGGAAACATATGCTCACAAATAAATATGGCACTCCAGATTATAAGAAGAAACAGTAGAAGGACCATGAATAATAAAAAAAAAGGTAAACTCTATACCATGCCTAGGGTTTAGTTGATGGTATTGCACCAATGACAGTCTCCTAATCTTGATAGATGTGCTGAGTTAGTATAAGGTGCCAACAATGGAGGAAATTTAATGAGAGTTTTACAGAAACTGTATTATTATTGCAACTATTCTATAAATCTAAACTTATCCCGAAATAAAATGTTTTAATATAAATAAATAAAAGGCGGTATCACACCTGTCAAAGACTACAGGACACTACGATTTAACATGGGCCAGATCTTCCCCACTCTACTGCATGTCCAAGAAGAGGTCTTCAAACACTGCAAATTAATTATATTTTAACGGATATTGGCTCTGAAAAATGTTACTTGGATTTTTTTTTCTCCAGAGGGCCAGAGAACACTTCAAAAATATCCATGATTTGTGTTGTTTTTTTCCTCATGTGTTTAGAATAACTGCCACAAAATAATCATTTCACAAAATAAATGAAAGCAAGTATGTTCTCAGAAAACCATTAAAGGACAGAGAGAATGTTGTATTTGACAAGTAGACATTAAACATCTTATATTTTTTTGTAAATCTCCACAGATGTCAGCAATAAACATTATTAGAGAACACAACGAATTAGTTTTAAACATGAAAAACAATCAAAATTATTTATTCCTTGGTGAGTTTTTAGATGCAGTTATTTTAGGAGTGGTTTTAACAATAGGGGCATAACTACACAGCATGACTATGTGTGACTGTCTTCTGACTTGCTTTTAATGGATTTTTTTTTTTTTTTACAGAGACCTACATGACACTGCTTCCATGGCTCAGTAATGAGCCAAAAGCTTATTCTATTCCACAGAATAGTGGTTTCCAGAAGCCACTTCTGATTGGTCAGAAGCAGCAAGAGAAAAACAAGATGTTGCAAGTTTTTGCATCCTTTTATTAAGCTCTTCCTGAGCACAAGATATCTGTCTAAGTCCATTCTACTTGGGAGTTCTGCACTGTTACATGCTCATTATAACCAAAACTTCCTTCACAGAATTGTTTTATTTGTCATTTTCCTATATATTTGCAGAGTCACATATTTTCTAAAACATCATAACTGTTTTTTGGGGCCCTCGTGTATTTTACTCCACGTATTTAATTAACGAGTAGGGTTTTTTTGTTTGTTTTGTTTTTGTTTTTTTAAGTTTTTGCCATAGTGTGTGTGTGCTCACCTGAGAAAGACAGAGAGAGACAGACAAAGGGGTGAGAAATCACCCCACAGGGGAGATGACCATACTCCAACCCATTCTCCTCCATTCTCCTTTTGGGATTTTTTTTGTGCATACGTACTCATGCACCAGAGTGATTTTTAAACTGCTGGGTTAGGGGCTCGAACTGTGGTTCGGTTATCTGATAGTCCAACTCCTTGCCACTATGCCACCTGCTGGCCCCAAGGAATAGTATTTAATGATACTGATTTGGAGTTATTGCTTCCTATTCATTTAATCCTTCGTAGCCATGCCTAAGTTTACGGTAGCTGTACAGGTGATCTCATGCCTGCCCAGCTCAGTTAATGAGCCCTGAAAAGATGTAGCTAACTCTCACTCTTCCCTCTCTAACAAGGTCTGACCCAATTCTGTGTCTAATTTTCTTAACATTCTTTCTAGGGAGAAAGCTGTTCTTTCGAGGTGGCTGGTCTGCTCATTCTCTGTCAACTACCTCCTGACAAATCACAACTGCAACCATGAGTCAGGCTAGTTTGCAACATGTTCTAAGGGAAGGTTTATGCCTTACCAACTTTACGCTTCCATGCTTGCCCATCTGGTGCCTCCCATTCACTAGAATCACAAGTTTTGTTTGCTATGACTTCTTGGTAAAATAAAGTACATCATAGGAAACCCAATGAAACAAATAAACAAAGAAATTCCAATAAAAAAAACACACTATTTTTTTTTTCTAATGCTATTAGTCACCAAGCATGAGCTTGTCATTCTTCATCTCTTTGTTAGTCATTCCAAGAGTCTTCCATGGGACCTTTCCCAAGACTGATAAATTACCCTTTAATGTTCCATTTTCAGATCTTTTATATTATTTCCATGCATTTGTCAGCTTTTGCCTTAGTCAAAGTTCTCTAGAGAAACAGAACCGATAGGATAGATATTTTCTGTACATATAAGAAGGAACTTCAAAGTATTTGTGAAAAAATGAAATAAAAATATGAGTTTATTTTGGTGCCAAAAATTTTGAAATCCATTCATAGCACTTTTGTAATACACATTTTCCATGTATTTTCTGAAGGCTTCCACACAGCATGTATGTATATATACATACACATATATGCAGTACACACACATATGTACATACACATGTGTGTGTGTGTGTGTGTGTGTGTGTGTGTGTATGATGCTGCTATATGTGTATATCAGAGATTTATATATGACTTGGCTCCTGCAGTGCAGAGGGCAAGAAGCTCCACAATAGGCCATTGGCAAACTGGAAAGCCAGTGGTATAATGCAGTCTGAGGTCAAAAGTCTATGAACAAAGGTCTTGAACAACCTAAGTCCAAGCTCAGGTGTGAAGAGCGGATAACCAGGAGCACTAATGTGGGAGGCCAGGAGAAGGCCGAAGCAGAGAGCGCATTCACCCTGCCTCTACCCACTTTAGTTAAACAAAATTCAGACTTTTCTCGGTTGGCCTAGGCTTACAGAAGTGTCTTTCTGAGTAAAATATATGTCTGAAGGAATTTCTTAAGATAGTAAGAAGTGGATCTGCTCATGGGGTGGTGGTTAGGTTGTCTGGACCCCATATGTCCAACTGTGTTTGGTTCCAGCTCAGATCCAAGGGCTTGATTAACATGCCAGGCATGTGTGCATGGATGCTCACACTCCAGAGAGGAGAATGGAAGAGAAGGGATTACGGTGTGATCATCTCCCATAGGAGGTGCTTTCTCACTTTCTCTTTCTCACTTTTTTTCTCACCCTCTTGCCCCCAGTGAGTGCACATACCCTCTAGCAAATTTAAAAGAGAAAAGATAGTAAGAACTAACCTAGATTGTATGAACGTGAACTCTGTGCCACAAACTATAATTTCCCTTTCCTAGTTAGTTATTTCATCTTATAATTTAGGGGCTGTTGTCAATGACCTTTTAACAGAGGGATGACTCTGATTCATAACAAGTACCATCTCAGCTGAGTCAATGGTGGAATCAGAACTTGAACCCAACCAATCAGATTCCAGAAGCGATAGATTTCATCGCAACTTCATCCTGCTCCCTTGACAGAGTTCATGTAGAATATTTTCACAGATGTCAAGATCAGATAGGAAAAGCTTGGTGTTTAGGTACTAGTACATGTTTCTTTTTCTTTTACTTTTTTTTTTTTGAGAAGTTTTTGCTTGTGTGCTCACTAGAAAGACAGAGAGAGACAGAGAGACAGAAAGTGAGAAATCACTCCTCAGGGGAGATGGCCATGCCGCAATCCCTTCTCCTCCATTCTTCTCTCGGGTTCTTGGGCACATACGAACATGTGCCCGGCGTGAGTTTTAAGCCACCAGGTTTGGGACTCGAACTGAGGTCGACTACCTGGGAGTCCAGCGACATAGCCATTACACCAACTGCTGGTCACAGTGGTACATGTTTCTTATGCCCTACCCTAGCTATTGGCATTGTCTGTGCCATGTGGGTAGGAATTTTTAACCAGCAATTGCCTGTTTACTAGTTCTGGAACTTATGATCTAAGCAGAAATGGTTATTTTCCATATTTAAGCATTACTAATGCATAAATCATTAGTCTTAGTATATGTCTATGATGTGTCAATTTCTGCTTCTGAATTTTCTTTTTACAGAAGTAATTATGGTCTGTTTATGGTTGCAGGTCAAGAACACAGACTAAGATCTATGTTCTATCAAAGATGTACTGAACACAATTTGGCACAACTAAATACATTAGCATAGATGTCTTAAATTTTGGAAACAGTGCATTTAGGGATTTTGTGCATAAATATTTATAAACATTGATTAAATCAACAGTGATGATCATAACAACAACAAAAATAGAAGCTCATTTGTGTTTGAGAGGTTTTTTGCTTTTGGATGCATGTACTCACCAGAAAGACAGAGACAGAAAGCAAGAAATCATCCCCCAGGGGGGACGGCCATGCCACAATCTCTTCTCCTCCATTCTCCTCTCGGGATCTTGGGCATACACACACATGCGCCCAGCGTGAGTTTAAGCTACTGGGTCCAGGACTTGAACCATGATCGACTACTTGAGATTCCATCAACATAGCCATTACGTCAACTGCTAGTCCCAGAAGCTCATTTATTAAAAACTATACTAACAATAGCTTCATATTATTAAGGTTACCAGAATATCTTCTTTTCCAAATAAAATTTACAGAAAGATTTTTTTTTATTCTTCTCCCTTAAGTCATGACAGAAACAAGTAGAAATGAGTAAATAAAGAGAACAGGGAAACAAACAAATAAAAAATCTTGATAAAAATGTAATAAACCTATCTACAGGAATGTTATTAATTTTAATTCCACACTGTTCTAGTAAAAACATTTTTAAAGGGAATTTGTTTCATAAGATCAAACTTAAAAATAATGATTCTTGTCTTTACAAATGTATAAAGGAGATTCAGAGCCCAGTCATTAGACTCTCAATCCCTCTCACTAACTTCAAGTTTATCATTTCAACCTGAGACAGCTTATATTTAATTACTGTCAAAGTAATAAGGTTCTAAGTTAGTTTATGACTCGGCTAGGTCTATGTTAAACTGTATTTAACAATAGCTTCAATACAAATCACGAACAGATATGCTCTGCCTTTCAAAATTTGAAATCTAATTCTATTTCATTTGATTATAAATTATAACAGATCATTTCTTATGTTATCTGTTTGGAATGTAAAATTGTTCTATCACTTTACATAGTTCAAAATCCCATTGCTATTTGAAATTAGCAGAAAAGTGAGTTAATTTTGTAATTATTATTACTTCAATATTATTTGGTCTTTACTATGCTCCGGTCACCAGACGCTGAAACTTACATTATCCCAATTTGGAGTATATCTAATCTAAAATGATTTTTAAAATATATTCTGACAACTGATAAAATTACATCAGCTAGAATTTTTTTCTCCATTAAAACATTTACATTTTACTTTTAAACCAACATGTGCACTAGATAAATGCATAGATAAGCAAGATTGCATCAACCTATCTTGTGTTAGAAGAATCTTAATAATCCTGCATTCCTTGTATCAGATAAACTAATTTTCATTGAGAAAATTTACAGTTTGTCACCTGCATATTTTCCTTCCCATTGATTTTGTACAGCCTCCTTTCAAGAAGCAGGTATTTTCAATATGATTTTATTACCCTAATTCATTAACCTGACAGAAACATTTCAAATTAAAAAAACTTTTCAATCAATACGTTCCAGTTGACTGCAAACCACTTTGGCTGTTTTAACTCAAGACTTTATATGCTTTGAATGAAAATACAGGATATCTAAGAATAGCTATATACAGATCTAGTTTCAGAAAGATGCACACCTGGCTTTCTAATGAGAATATCTTACATTGCAACATTAAAAACTGTTCAAGAAAGGCGGTGTAAGTCAGTCTAACCTTTAGCCACTCGGCATGGAAACCTTTGTGCATTATATGATCCAATATTTACACCAGCTGTACCACTCAGAATGTCTTTATATAAAATGCATATGTTTATGTGATTCTGATATTTCTCATGCACATATACCTGTGGAGGGGGAAAGTATTTATGTTTTCTCATCATAGTGTTTTTTGTTTGATTGTAATTATCAAGCTTTTCCCTCGTTCTCTCTGACTTGAAAACCTTGACAGTTTTGAGAAGTACTAGTCAATTATTTTGTTGACAAGCCCTCAACTAGCATTTGTCTGGTGCTTTTCTCATGATTAGACTGGCAACATAGGTTTAGGAAGAATACCACTGAGAAAGAAGTACCATTTTGTCACATCATATGAAGGGCAAATATTATCACCCTTACACATCACTGTAGCTATTGATACTACTCTTAATCTGCTGGCTGAGATTTATGTCAAATTTATCCAATATAAAGTTATTATTTTATCTACCTTTTCATACTGCAGTCTTTGGAAGTAAGTCAGTACGTTTCAGCCTACACTTGAAACATAGAAAATATGATCCATCTATTCGAGAATGGATTGTATCTACAAATATATTTCTGAATTCTTTTGGATGAGAGATTTGTTTATTTCCCCTCACTTATTTATTTAATTATTGACAAATTTTAACATGGAATCAGATTTATACTTTGTTTTTAAAGATGAGATAACAATGAAGACTTTTTAAAAATTCTTTAGTTAATTTTACTTATTATTATTTTTTAATTTGATGAGAGAGAGAAAGTTGCTGAGTCCAGGACTCAAACTGCAGTTGGCTATGTGGGAGTCCAGCGTCTCAACCACCATGCCACCTTTGGACCCTATTGATACATTTTGTGAGTTATAATCCAACCCCTTTTATTCATTTTCTGGCTGAAATTATTGCAATTTTTCGGCAGTTGGGAGCTCTTTTAGTGGGCCTCTGTATTCCTTTGGTAAACTCCCTCTTGTGTATGACAGACTGTGGTTAATACTTCTTCCCTCTGACTCTACAAGATGCTTGCGGCTCATGTTCAGCCTCAAGCCTAGATTAGGCATTTTCCAAGGACCCTGATTCTCATTAAAGAATGGGGAAAAATACTTCCTGCCTATGACCTGAACAATAAAAGAATGAGATGTACTTATGATTTCATATGTGGTAGAAATTCTTTTTTTTTTTTTTTGGAGAGATTTTCACTATAGGGCGCGTGCGCTCGCCAGACAGACAGAGAGAGACATAGAGACAGAAAGCGAGAAATCACCCCCCAGGGGGGATGGTCACGCCGCAATCCCTTCTCCTCCATTCTCCTCTCGGGATCTTGGGCACGCACGCACACGCACCCGGCGTGAGTTTTAAGCCACCGGGTCCGGGACACGAACCGCGGTCGACTACGTGGGAGTCCAGCGACATAGCCATTACGCTAACTGCTGGTTCCCTGTGGTAGAAATTCTAACAGAGAGAGTAAATCTAGTGGTAAAAACCCAAACCTTGGAGGCTCAACACAATCACATCTCACTCTTCTTCAGACTTTCAGGGGTATTCTTTCATGTGATAATTTAAGAAACAGGGCTTCTGTCATATTTAATCTCCACCAGTCCTAGAACTTGGAGTCCCTTTACTTGCAGTTAATAGACAGGCAAAAAGGTGGGAAAGGTATATTTGCTTCATTCCCACTTGTCCTAACAACTGGACATCTCATGTCAGCTTGCATGCCTTTGGCTATCTTCAACCATTCCAACTATGGCTTGCTGTAGTGGGGTTAAAAAAATAAAATTCCTGCCTGGCTTCTCCTTCTCTGAAAAAAGACCTGTACGCTATGGGAGGTGAAACAAATTATTTTTTGGAGAGCAAGTATTCGTTTCCAAGTGCTGTTTTAGTTTAAGTCCTCCGTGTTTCTCTATCACTTCCATGCCATTACAATCAAACTATTCCCACTCCTCACACCCAACTAACTCATAGACATTTTCTTAACTCCTAATAACTTCCAGTCAGTTTTATTTTTTTTTCCAATTACTTTTTGGCATAGCATTCAGATTAATAATCTTAAATTAAAAAAAAAGTCATAAAATTTCCCTACTCCGAAGCAAGCTCTCAACAACTACCAATTATAGACAATAATGTTTTAGAATTTGATTTGATCATTCTCATTCCTCCATGAGTCCTATATTCCAGTCTCTTCTCACACTGTTTCTCAATAGATGTTAAATGATGCAGCCAATCTGACTTGCCCATTGTTCCTGGGAGACAACATTTGGTTTCCTACCTCCCTATTTCAATACCCTCTCCCAGCCCTTCTCACTGTGCTGAATTTTTACTTAATTATACACCTTGACTCTAATACCATCTTCCTTCAAGATACTGAAAAGGATTTTTTTTCTTTGAATTTCGATAGAATCATAGCTTTGAAGTTGCTTTCAATATTTGTATTTGTGTAATCTAGTGATTATAACTACTCAATCAATGGGTCTGGAGAATAGATATTAAAATTCATTGACTTTGAGCAGGATGGTGGTAGTGTGGTTAGGGTGGCTAGATCCCACTTGGCTGACTGTGTGGTTTAAGCCCCAGAACTGAAGGCTAGGAAACAGGCCAGGCATGTGTGTGAGTGTGTGAAATCTGAATGGAGGAGAAGGAATGCACCGTGATCTTCCCCCTGATGGGTGCTTTTTTGCTTTTATACAACCTATAACATTTTTTTAAAAAAATCATTTACCTTTATATTACTTGGAATAAATGATAAATTATCTTTCATGAATTTTCAACTTGATAAACATGTGTTAAGTAACCACACAAAAATTCATTAAACAAAATAAAACAATTTATGATGCATAACTTCTATGTGTTCTTTTAGGTTAAATTAAAAACAATTACAATCTGTAATTTAAATACATGAAATGTACCTATTAACAGTTACTCTGATAGGGACCAGCAGTTAGTGTACTGGCTATGTCGTTGGACTCCCATGTAGTCGACCATGGTTTGAATCCCGGACCCGGTGGCTTAAACTCACTCTGGGCACGTGTGCATGTGTGCCCAAGATCCCAAGAGGAGAATGGAGGAGAAGGGATTGTTGCATGGCCATCCACCCCCCCCCCAGGTGGGGTGATTTCTCACTTTTGTCTCTCTGTCTCTCTGTCTGTCTCTGTCCTTCCAATGAGCACATGCGCCCTATAGCAAAAACTTCTCAAAAGAAAAAAAAAAAAGAAAGAAAAAAATATATACTCTGATATGCTTACATCGTTGTATTATCACAAAAACTAGGAAAGACAAGATAAAAGTACAGGCAGTTAAAATATTTACATAGCTAATTATAATAAATGTGGGCTCACCTGTTTGAGTTTCTGGAATTTCAAACCTGTCTTTTCCATGCATTACATAAAGACATAAACATATGAACATGCATGTACATTCCGATACTCACATATTCAAGAACAATCAATTGGGAATCAATCAGATTGTTTCAATCAATCAGATTGAAACATTCATTATTAGTATATTATTCCAATATCCTTTTAAACAAGGACTATACTTTTCTAGTATATCAAAAGTCCTGGAAAGTGGTCAGGTGGTAGCACAGGGATAATGCAACTAGACCCACACACACAAGGTTATGAGTTCATGTCCTAGGGCCTCCTAGCATGCCAGTGTGCACCATGATCCAGGCTGAGACGGGGTGAAAGGTTGTGTGAAGATTGTCTTGAGGTTGTCTGTACCTCTCTTGAACTTGTTCTCTCTCTATGCCTCTTTCTTTCTATCTACCTATGTTTCTCTTATGGAATAAGTAAATAAATAAATAAACTGGAAAATATGTCCTGGGAAGCCAGACTGTGGCCTGGTGGTTAAAGCAGCTGGGTATCACAGGGCTGACCTTGTGCCTCAAGTCCTGGACCCAGGAGCTTGAGAAACACACTGGATGTATACCCTCAATCTTGGAAAAGGACAAGATGGAAGAGAAGGTATTGCATCATGACCATGCCCCATGGGGACTAATTTTTCACTTTCTCTCTCTCTCTTCCTTTCACTCTGTCTCTCTTCTACAAGTGCACACACCCTCTGACAAATAAAAAATTCTTAGAAATGAAAGGTAGATCAATAGCATTTATTTCTACAACGTGAGAAATGAAAAACCTACCTTGGTATTTTCTAATCTGATTAAGGTTTAAAAAAAAAAAAGAAATATTTGAAAGGTCAGCAGCTAAATATCTAATCAGTTAAGTGTCTATACATCATAAAGTATTTATAAAATGCATTCACTAAAAGTATAACTGGAAAATTAAAATGAGAGAGAGAGAGCTAAAGCCAGTCCACTTAAAAAAAAAAAAAAGAAAAAAAAAAAAGCCCTATAGCAAACACCTTTAAAAAAAAAAAAAGAAACAGAAAAGGGAAAAAAAAAAGATGTCTACCAACTTCTTCACAAGGAGGTGAATTGAAGTCAATTCTGAGGGCAATTCTGAAGTCCCCATGTCAAGCGTTTAAATATGAATTCTAAGTTACATTAATGATCACCACGTTATGATCACTGTATCTATCTTAAAATTAGCATGTTTCACAATGTTAAAGTAGAAACTGCTGATTTTCAATATGAGTCCTCAGTGAGTGTCAGTGAATAGGAAAGCTTTGGAAGTGTTTTTCATTTATTCAGTTAGACCATGTCTGTATAGTCAGGTTACTGTTCAATGTTTGAATGAAAACGAAATTGTCAGTTGTTCGTCTAACAACCTAAGAATCTGACGGAAGCCAAATGCACCAAACCAACCACCGGGGGTTCATTCCAGAGATGGCTTATTGGTAAAGAGTAATCAATTGATGGGTTTTTAGGTAAACCTAGAATTGTTCATGTCTTTCTGAATGATCTAGATATAAAATCTGATCATTTCTTTGGAGTTAGGGTTGCCTCAAACATTCAACCTAATCCTTTGTGTCTATGTGGGTGCCAAGGGCAGAATTACATAAGACATAAGACATCACACATATGTCTTATTTAGAAAAGAGATGCTATGAATAGATTCTTGTGTGGCCTTTATTACTTATAGACTGAAGAAGCTTACTTTATCTACAGTTTGATTGCATTTTGAAGCAAAGACCTGTGATACTGATTAGAACAATGCATGTATTATCGTACTGTATGAATCACCCAAATATTCCACTTATTAAAATACATAAGAGAGGAACCAGCAAATGGTGTAATGATTGCTTTTGAGTCTCAGACCCAGTGGCTTAAAATTAGCACTGGGTGTTTATGCATACATGCCCAAAATGACAAGAGGAGACTGGAGGAGAAGGGGTTGGCATGGCAATCCCCTCTGGGGGTGATTTCTCATTTTCTATCTCTCTGTATCTCCAGCAAGTGTACATGCCCTATAGCAAAAATTTCCTTCACTCAAAAAAAAATGCATATGAGAGAATTTTTCCCCATATATAGCTTTTTTTTTAAGGATTATTTTATTTATCTTTATTTATTTATTTTAACCTGACCAGAAAGGAACAAAGAGGAAGAGAGAGAAAGTGAGAAAGCAAGTCACCAAATCCAGGACACAAACCGTGGTTAAAAACCACGCCACCTGCTGACCCCTATAGATTTATTTTTATATCATTAATATATTGCAAACTACATTTTTAAATATTACCAGTAAAGGTTAATAAGTTTGCAGTGTATCTGGCTTTGGCCTTTCTATGTTTTTAACTGTCAGCGTGTAGAGTAGAGTAATAAAAGTTAAAACATAGAAATGTATTTATACACCGTAAATCTGTTGATATATCAACTGATATATTCTCCCTGGCTTGATAATACCAGCATGTATTCTAAATTTTTTTTTATAATTTGTATATTGGAATTTGTGATGCATCAAAACAGAGTTGAGAAACTTGAAAGTGATTTTATAATTCAAAATGTATGGGGACTTATTAATTTTGTTGTATTTAGCTCTTATAATTTTCTTATCAGGTCATCTAGACTTTTCAGAACATCTCCAATAGTTTAGAAATAATTAAGGTAATGTCATATGTCATGGTCAGCTACTGCAGTTTTATCTGATACATCCAGCAGCCCAGTGGAGCTGGCTGAACACTGGAATGTTTGGCTTTACCTTCAGTTTTCCTGAGTGGCCACATGATTACAGAATAATAAACTTTAATACACATTTTTTCATAAGGTTTTTTTTCACTAAATGCATATTATATTCATAAATTTTGAATAAAAGCTAGTTTATTTGTTCATTTATTTTAAATTTATTTATTCATCTTATGAGAGAAATACACAAACTAGCACCCTCAGCAGAGTTCCATGCTGCAACCCTTACCCCAGTTCTTCTCATTCCCTAAGGATCATGGTAATGTGTTTGTGCACTCAAATTGTTTAGGTGGACACAGAAACCAAACCCTGATTTTCCATATGGCTTCCAGTACCAAAGAGCATTCTGCTGCCATAGTGGGGGATACAAATCAATTTAAATGAATTAGAATAATGACTCATCATCATGTTCTCCAAAACTTTTCAGTTTAAACATTTTACTAAAAGCTGCTTTCATTTCATCTACATTTTCCTCCTGAGAAACGTGTCCCCAGGACCAGCAGTTAGCGTAATGGCTATGTCACTGGACTCCCACGTAGTCGACCGTGGTTCGGGTCCCGGACCCGGTGGCTTAAAACTCACGCCGGGTGCGTGTGCGTGCGTGCCCAAGATCCCAAGAGGAGAATGGAGGAGAAGGAATTGCAGTGTGGCCATCCCCCCTGGGGGGTGATTTCTCCCTTTCTATCTCTCTGTCTCTCTGTCTCTCTGGCGAGCGCACATGCTCTATCACAAAAACCTCTAAAAAAAAAAAAAAAGAAAAGAAAAAGAAATGAGTCCCAAACAATACTGAAGGTATTCAGGATTCTACTTATCTGAAAGCACAGTTCCTAGAAGTCACTTTTTGATCATCATATCAATGCTCAAATTTGCAATCCTTTCATGTAATAAACAAATTCAGAATTATTTCCTTTTGTCTCTTATGCCAAACACTCTGTTCAAGTGATTTTTAAGTGACTGGAGTATTCACAGATTTCCATAATAGATCCAATATAATCTGATGTTTCCATTCAATGCAATGCCTAACTGGACCTAATCTAAATGAACCAATGGGACATGACTGCTTTCCCATTGATCATATTACTAATGACTTGAGATGGTTCCTTTATTGGTTACGGAGTATTGTTCATTTTTTAAAGAAATATTTTAGCAGATAACTACTGTGATATAAAAATAAAATTAATGTTACACTTATTTTGATGTAGAAGTTGCTTTACTTTTTGTTACCAGAAAGACAGAGAGAGACAAAGACAGACAGAGAAAGCATGCCCCTACCAGAGCATGGGCACACTGCAATTCTTTCTCATTTTTTTTCTCCTATTTTTTTCATCTGTTGGGATTCTCAGCACACACATGCATAAGTCCAGCATGCTTTTCAAGCTACCATGTCTGGGATTCGAACTTTTGTCAGGCATGTGGGATTTGGTTCCCTTAACAGGACTGGCGCAGGGACGAAATTTCTTAACAGTAATTGGTTTCTTAATTGACTTGACTAATGCTTCTTCTTTTTTTTTTTTCTTTTTAAGTTTCTCCATAAGGCATGTGAGCTGGATGGAGAGACAGAGATAGTGAGAGGAAAAGTGAGAAATTACCCCCTGGGGGAGTTGCCATGCAGCAATCCGTTCTCCTTCATTTTCCTCCCAGGATTTTGGGCTCTCATGCACATGAACCTGGCGTGTTTAGTCTGGAACTCAAACCACAGCCTGCTTTGTGGGAGTCCAGCATCTTAAACACCACATGGCCATGTGGGAGTCCAGCATCTTAACCATCATACCACCTGCTGACCCCTTGATTAATACATTTTCAAACAACATGTCAGATTCTGAGTTAGGAATTGAAGGTATGAATATATTACCCTACAAAGAAAGTCAGAATAGATTCCATATGAATAAGATGTTTAACCCTACAATGACAATCTTTATTAGACATAGTCTAATAACTCCTTTGTTTTTACAAAATATATTTTTCTGTGTTATATCAGATTGCAGGTTTGAATATAACTGTTAACAACAAACAGATTTTTCAGGTTTCCTTTTTGTTTCTCTCAATAAAATTCAGCAAGGAAAACAGTGTCTTTTAACCTGAAAAGCATATATTAACTATTGTTAAGTTTTTTAAAAAACATTTCTAAGCACATGTATTTTTAGCAGAATAAGAAATGAATTATTTTGTTTGGTCTGATTGGATTATCTGTAGCTTGTATGGTGAAAGCACTAAAAATATGACAGTAATGTTTGGTCTGAAATATAGATATGTACCAAAGTCATGAAAAAGAAATATATTGCAGGGATTTATTCTCCAATCAATGCACAGTGAAATAAGGTACATAAATCCCCGGATACCAATGGGAAAATG
The DNA here is from genome assembly GCF_000334495.1 of Tupaia belangeri chinensis. Classification (NCBI taxonomy): domain Eukaryota; kingdom Metazoa; phylum Chordata; class Mammalia; order Scandentia; family Tupaiidae; genus Tupaia; species Tupaia belangeri. The sequence continues at coordinate 2,686,536 of NW_006159546.1, read as the reverse complement.
GATACAATATTATCTGAAAGATACAGCTGAGGAAAAGGAGTTCGCCCAGGTGAACTGTAGGATCTCTATTATTTATGTAGTAGTCTGTAATGGTAACATATATTCTGTGAGACAGGAGAGACAAAACATAAAAATGGTCTGAAAATTTGATTTGAATTCTCAAAAAGACATGTGGTTCTCTATTCACCTTAATGTCCCCCAAATCGGTAGACACTAAAGTATTTTTTTTTTTTGGGAGAGATTTTCACTGTAGGGCACGTGCGCTCGCCAGACAGACAGAGAGAGACATAGAGACAGAAAGCGAGAAATCACCCCCCAGGGGGGGATGCTCACGCCGCAATCCCTTCTCCTCCATTCTCCTCTCGGGATCTTGGGCACCCACGCACACGCGCCCGGCGTGAGTTTTAAGCCACCGGGTCCGGGACACGAACCGCGGTCGACTACGTGGGAGTCCAGCGACATAGCCATTACGCTAACTGCTGGTTCCCAACACTAAAGTATTTTAAGATCATTTTCAGGTAAAGAAGGAAAACATGCTGAAGAATACATGATCTAATTGACAGTGCAATCTTTTTTAGTATCAAAGAAATTAACATGAAAAATTGTACATTTTAATGGGAAATTAGCATATGCCGAAAGAAATTTCAACTGTAAATTTCTAGGTAACATTCACCCACTTATCCTTAAATGGATTTTAAATAGTATATCCCATGGAAATACTGCCTTCTATCTTAATTTCTACCTTTGTTTCTCAATATGTATATGCCACATAAACTCCTGTAAATAGTTTATTTTTGTAGTGCCCAGTGTGTGTTTTAAGCCATCAGGTCTGGGACTTAAACTGCACTCAACTACAAGGGAATCCAGCAATGTAACCATTATGCCTTCTGCTAGTCCTAACCTGACATGTTTTAGAAGATTTAAGATTTCCATGTTGCAAGCAAGGATTCAAGGTGGAAGGCTGCAGTGATCCACTCAAAATCTCATGAGGTTGCTTACCATGGGGGTAAGAGATGACATCGTTCAAAACCAGAGTAGTAGTGATTAAGTAAAAATGAGTGACTGGGTTTTGATCATATACAGAGCATATTTTAGGCAAATTTAGGCTAATGTTAGTAGGAATTGAATAGAAAACAGAATCTGATATGACATCAACCCAATGAAGTTGAGAAGTGATCCCATGAGAAGTGAAATTACCCAATAGAACACAAAACAGCAGTCCTGAGGTATAGAAAACCCATTATTAATTTAGGTTGCAGATTGTTCAATGCCATCAACATAGCCCAAGAGAACCTAGATGGTGGATGCTTATCACCATGGTCTAGGCAAGTCATTCTTAGCTCAAGGCAAGAATCAGTGGAAAAGAAGCTTGCGATTTCTCGGCAAAGCAGAAAACAAAGCAGCTTTCCATTAGTGAAAAAAAAAATGTGGAATCATGATGAACTTGAATCAAATGTACAAGATACTTGGTAATGGGTTAAATCTCAGACTGAAAACTAAGGAAAAACAGGAATCAACACACACATAAAGAGACCCATTAGCTTGGAAAGCATTTAATAGAACTAAGAGCCACCATGAGAAGACTGAAATTAAAATTCACTTTCTATATGACAGAAAAACAGGAAGACTAGGTTATAAAAAGTACTAATTGTACATTATCTTGAAAATTCCCTTATGCAGTATAAGATTATGTTGTAAACATTTTGGATGGCTAGTAGCCGATCAAAGAAATTAACAGTAACAATAAAAATAGAAGAGCAACGGAAGGATTGGATGTACACATTTTTCTATTTTTGCTAAATTTGAGAAAGTTATAATGATTTGAAATTCTAAAATATAATGGAAGAACCAATTTTAAAATATTTTTTTCAAGCTATTAAAATAAATTGCTTTATTTACTCATGTACAAAAAACTTCTAAATGTTTATATTTTTATATTAGCCCCACACTGGGTAAAGATTTACTGAGAAGAAAAACATTTTTATATTATAGATTCAATATTTTTTATAAAAAGCTTTATAAATATATAAAACCATATTTCAATTAGAAAGATAAAGAAATCACAGGTATGCAAAAATCATTTTAAATTCAAGGAATAAAAACATTTATAGAAATATTGGAAATGTGAGTGTAAGTATCTCATTTAATTGAATTGTTCAAAGGACTATAGATGAGAAAAAAATGCAATATGACCTGTGAAATTTTTCCAGAATTCTCATATTATTACCAATCTAATTTATAAATGTGCCATCTGATAGAAAGAAATGTAGATGATCTGAGAAGTTATTCCTCAACGGTGAAGTAAACTATGCAGTCTATTGAAAGATGAATGTAATAAATTCTGTAAAGAAGAATGAGGTAAAATGAGAAAATTTCCAAAAATATAGGTATATATACAGCCAGAATATGTTCTAAGAATTCTTCAGTTCTTTTCATTGAAAAAGGATCAGTGAAAAGAATAAAATAAAATTTAATTGGAATGATAAAATCAATAGTGAGCGAATTGAATCAATACTGAAAAAACATTTTGCCAAAGATGGGTAAAAATGTATCAGATTTAATCCACAGAAGTAGTCTAAACATGTCTGGCACATTTTTTAAAAGAAAGCACTGTTTTTTATTCTTATTTGAATATGTTTTAAAATGTTATGGGACACCCTCAAGTAAGGTTTTGGTATCTTGAAACATGTATATTCCTTTTATGTATATCCCTTTAATGAAATACAAAGACATCATTCCCTGTTTCCATATATAATTCTAGCAAATTATTAAAATGTAAAAAATGGAATCTTTATTCTTAGAGATATTCTTTTTTTTTAATAAAAACCCATTTTAATTGTTTCTCTCATGAGAGAGACAGTTACGCTTGACCAGGTCTCTCCATGCTATGCTCTTCCTCCCCACGCTCCCAGTCAGTTGGGATCATGAGCTCAAAAGGCACACACAGCATGTTTAGCTCAACCTTAGAGCCAAACCTGGGTCTCCCATGTGGCTCCAGTATCACTCACTGGCGTCCTACTGCCTGTGCCCGTGCAGCTGAGACCTTCTTGGATGTAAGCCTTTACTATTTCCACCTACACTGATATGACTTGAATGGACTCCCAGAATTTATGTGCCAAGATTTGGTTATGACAGGATTAAGAAAATGAAAAATTAATCCAACTGTAGTACTGAAAGATAGAGCCTTCAGGCAGAGATTCATGTCATAAGCAGGATCCCCAGCATGGACTCCTAGTGGGTTTATAATGAGAGAGTTTGGGACCAGAACACATATGTGTATGCTCTGCCATGCTCTGCCCCCCATCATGTTGTCATACAGCCAGAAGCCTCTCACCATGGGTGGATCCTGAACCTTGGATTTCCAACCATGAGATGAATAAACTGTAATTCTCTTAATGGAATGGACCAGGACACGCACTCCTAGAGATCAGCTTATTTCTTACAGTAACTACATTTTCCATTTGTTATTGCCCTTGTGACACTCACTAATGATGTGGCAAAGGTCATGAGTACTTTGTCAGTTCCGTGAGGTGATGGATTGTGTCTATGTTATTTTTAGTCCCTAATTAATCAACAGAGTTTGTGACAGAGTAAGATCTCAGTATTATTAAGTCATGAGTACCTATGATGTGTAGATTTTATAGTTATTTTATTTAGATAAAACACTGGGGACATGAGAGTGATGTTATGCATAATAGTATGTTATCGGACAGGGATATGGATTATAATGATATGTTTGGTCTTAATTTAGTCTTAATTTATTATTCAAAACAATATCAACTTTCCAACTGTATCTAGAATATTCAGTTGATTATTTCCTCTGGAAAAAAACTGGTGGGAAGCAACAAATTTTTCGCAGACAAAATGCAGAATATTATAGATACAATCAATAAATATGAATAACAAAATAAGAGTTTTGTTTTGCTAGCTCTTCTGTTTTGTTATATTAATTAGCACAATAATTCACTGTGCTATTACTATACCCTCTATCTAATTTAATACTCAGAACAATTGTGAATAGCAGCTACCAAATCCTTTTCACAAATAGAAATACGCATGCACAGAAGCTTACATTTAATGTGGCAGAATCAGAATTCGATCTAATCTTATCCAAGTCTAAAAGTATATCTTCCCATCCCACCAGTTTCATTTTGTCCTTTGCTCATCAAAGCTTTTATGGAGAACTGGTGAACAGATTTGGTGTGAATAATTATTCTCCATATGGACCTCCATCCTGAATGAGATGATGAACAGCACATGTTACATTGTCCTACAATATTGTCGAGGATTATGTGTGACATACAACAATTATGGAATACGAAGGTTTTTTGATGCGAAGATTTGTGTTCAAAACATCACCTCCACCCTTCAGTTAATTATATAGTATGAATTTTTTTGAAAGAGAAAAATTCTGCAGAGTTAAACATTTTTCTGAATAGGCTGTTCTTACTGCATCCAGTCTGTTTGTGATTCTCAGGAAAGCAGAAAATGTAATTTTGATTTTACTGTAGATTGGGCTCTTAAATATAGATTCCTAAGATATGTTGGGCAATACCCTTATTATATTCAGCTTCCTTGCCTCTAGCCCAGTAAACTGGGTAAAATATTGCCCAGGAAATGGTAAAAAGGAACTGAGAGAAGACTCATTCATTGAGATAAAAAATAAAAAAAAAAACTGTGAAAAAATACTAAAATATTTAAAATTATAGGGACTTGAGGTTAGCAGGTGTTATGCTGGTTAAGGTGCTGGACTCCCATGTGGCCAACCACGGTTTGTGTCACGGATCTGGTGGCTTAAAAGTCATGTAGGTACATTTGCATGTATGCCCCAAATCCCAGGAGGAGAAGACATTGTGTCTTCCTAAAGGAATCTTATATTTGAAGTACTTAGAATATTTTTCCTTATATGCAGTATGGAACAAGGAGGGTTGGGGGAGCAATCTGTTTTTAACAGGGAAATTTTGTACTCTTATGAAATACTCAGTAATTAGGAATATGGTAGAAACCATATTGTCATGAGGTACATTATAATGACATTACGTGTTTACACTACCTGACAAATCATTATACTTTTTCCTAGATTCAGAACTATGGAAACTCATAAATACTCTATAGATCTATCATTTGTACAAACACATGCTATTGTATTAGATTTTGATAATTGTCACAGGATGCTAAATAACATAACATTCAAAATGGTGTTCATTGTTTGAATGTTCTTTACAGTAACCTGAATTTCATTTAGCTCATTGTACTAAGTAATATATTGCACGTAAATGTTTTATTGTTTGGCTCCTGCTGCATCACACAAAGGAAAGAACTGAGAGCTCCTAGAATTATGGACTGTACTATTTTTACATTTACATTGGAGAATAATTATGGCCACTTTTCTCCCATCAGTTTTAAAATGAAAAAGAAGATCTACTTTAAAATAATTACCTACAATTTTGACTTGACAAAGATGTCAAAGCTTATTTCCTTCCTTACAGCTCTTCTGGTGGTACTCTGGATTAAGAGTAAAATGTTTTGATGTGATAGCTATTGTCATTGCATTTTATGTCTAGGATGATATAATTAAGAAACATAAAGCTTAACTTAGGAAAGACAAAATAAAAGACCTGAATTAGTTTCTTAACATTCCATTTTTTAAGATTAAAAATAGGAAAATGTGTTTTTTCTCTTTTCGTTGTTTAAAATAAGCTATTTTTTAAATTTATGTTTTTATTCAAGTTTCGTGAGATCACTACACACTTTTAAATGTAATTATAAAATTACTCAAACTGAAAAAAAATTACTCAAACTGCTGCTTTGACACTGTATGTACCATACCAGGCAATTTGGTGTAATTTTTCTTAATATGTAAATACTTAATTAATATTTCTTAATCAAACTTGCTCATAGAATTTTTGATAAATACAATTGACAAAAATCAGCATCTCACCATTTGGACTAATAGGTGATCAGTCATACATCTGATCTTTGAAACTATCATCAAATATATAGGATAACTTTTTGGAAAATATCCAGATTCTAATATCTAGAACAGATAACTTAGGAAAATTTAAATTTTATCTCAGTGGGATCTCACAAAATCTTTTGGGACCAACAGTTAGCATAATGGCTATGTCATTGGACTCCCATATAGTTGACTGTAGTTCGAGTCCTGGACCTGGTGGCTTAAATTCATGTCAGGCATGTGCGTTTTGTTGTGTCCCAGTGGCTTAAAACCCAAGGCAGGCACATGTGTGTGTGTGTGTGCCCAAGATCTCAAGAGGAGAATGGAGAAGAGATTGCGACATGGCTATCCCTCCTGGGAGATGATTTCTCACTTTCTGTCTCTCTGTCTCTCTGGTGAGCACATGTACCCTATAGCAAAAAACTATCAAAAAGAAAAAAAAAAGAATTAGAATTTTATATTTATATGTGCACTTAAAAATAAGCTTAGGGGCCAGTAGGTGGCATAATGGTTAAGGTGCTAAACTCCCACATAGTCAATCTGTTTGCCTCCCAGACCTGGCAGCGTAAAACTCATGCCAGGCATATGTGTATGCATGACCAAAATCCCAAGAAGAGAATGGAGAAGGGATTGTGGTGCAGCCATGCCCCCCCCGGAGGGTGATTTCTTGCTTTCTTTCTCTGTCTCTCACTGTCCCTGTAGCAAGCGCACGCACCCTATAGCAAAAATCTCTCATTTTTTTAAAAATGAGCTTAAATTAAATTTACCAGCAGAATTTCTGGGCTGTGCTCATGATGGAATATATTTAATTAAAAAAAAATGTACACAAAGGAATGATGTTTTACTATTTAAAAAATTCTAAGACATTTTAAAACCTATACTTTATTTTTACTTTTTTATTTATTATATTTGAAGCATTTCACTTAACTGTTAGTTACTCTGGAATTTATTTTAAATGTCATGTGAAATGAAGATATAACATTTTTTTTTCTAAATAGGTGTCCAATTTATCTAACGCTACTAAAGCCAAAGCGTATGTTCTTGGTATGAAACATATTGCTTATATAATAAATTTCTGTAGAATGTGGAATCTGTGTCTGAGATTCACAAGCTATTTTATTATTTTATTATTTTTCATATATATATATATATATATATATATATATATTCCCTCCTCCTCTATTCTCCTCTTGGCATTTTGAGCATGCATGCACATCCACCTGACATGTTTTTCCAAGCCAATTGTCCAGGACTTGAATCATGCACTTGGCCAAGTGAAATCCAGCCTCCTTAACCACCATGCCACCTGTCTGACCCTAGTTAGTACTATTTTATTAACAAAATTTTATGGATGAGGAAGCTGAAGCACAGAGGTTTAATTACCTAAGCTTACATAGCTATTGGAGGAAGGCCTGAGATTCACGCACATCAGAGTGGCCCTATAGTCTATGAATCTGCTCCTACATGCAGAGGTGCCCTTCAAGCTACATAGGTCTTGAATCTTTGTGGATCATTTATGAACTTGTGTGATCTCTGGAACACTGGTGGTGTTACATCTTCCCCTCCCTAATCCAGCTCTCTGAAGGTCAGCACTGTTCAGAATTTAGTATGCAGTCTCACGAAAAATGAATCCACAATTAAACATTGAAAAACATTTAATGAATGTGCAAGTGACTGCATTTTAGCCTGGTCACAAGACCGATATTTGTTGGTCACAGTTTTATTACACATACATGAAATCCAATACCTCACAAAAAAATTGATCTCTCTCTCTCTTTCTCTCTTTATATCTTACTGGTTTTCACTGGAGAACCCTGACTAATAAATAAGGCCTCTACAATTTTTTTTTTATTTGAAACAAATATTTTTGCTATAGTATATGCACCGGCCAGAGAGACAGAGAGAGACAAAGCAAAACATCAACCCTAGGGGGATGGCCATATCGCAATCCCTTCTCCTTCATCTTCCTCTTGGGATCTTGGACACACACACACACACACGTTCCCAGCATGAGTTTTAAGCTGCCAGATCTGGGACTCGAGCCACAATCAACTACATGCGAATCCAGCGACACAACCATTAAGTCATCTGCTGGTTCCAGATCTCTACAATTTAAATAATATACACTAGAAAACACCTATTTTCTAATGCACTACTACATATTGAAACATAAATGTGTGATTGTAGCCTTTATTCAATAATTAGTTATGACCACATTAGTAAATATATACAATAGGTATCTGTCTAAACACACAAGATTCATTTATAAGGTACGAGATAGAAGTTAACTAACTCTTGCTTTTCAGAACTAGAGTGCCTGGAATGTTTAGCCTAAAGGATTTTTAAATAAAATCTTGCCCATAATTCATGGAAATATTATGATAGGCACATCACCGATAAAGAAACTGTATGCAATTACTATTTTTGGATTGTAATGAATTCAAAGTCATTTTATTTCATAGTGTCTTATGCACTCAAGGATATTTAATTTTTTTATTTAGTCATTTATTTCTTTTTAATTTGACAGAGAGAGAGACACAGAGAGAGAAAGAGGGGAAGTGAGAAAGCAAGTCACCACGTCCAGGACTTGAACCATAGTAAGCCATGTGGGAGTGTCCAGCATCTTAATCACCATGGCACCTGCTGGTCCCCTGCTCTCAAGGATTTTTGTTTGTGTGTTTTGGGGCTGACTTGGTTTTAGTCTTTGCTATTGGCTTCTGAACAGGTGAAGTTATTTGGCATTGCAGTCGCAATCTTCAGGCCCTAATCTCATCTGGTGATCACTAGCCATTTTGCAAAACTTTCAATAAATAATGCCATCTTACATTAATGAAAACATGTGGTTGGGGTCAGCAGTTAGCGTAATGGCTATGTCGCTGGACTCCCACGCAGTCGACCGTGGTTCGCGTCCCTGACCCAGCGGCTTAAACTCACGCTGGACGCGGGTGTGTGTGTGTGCCCAAGATCCCAAGAGGAGAATGGAAGAGAAGGGATTGCAGCGTGGCCATCCCCCTTGGGGGGTGATTTATCGCTTTCTGTCTCTCTGTCTCTCTGTCTGTCTGGTGAGCTCACGCGCCCTGTAGCAAAATTCTCTCAAAAAACAAAACAAACAAAACTTGTGGTCCACCATATGATTACTATTTAACATAGTTTCACTAGTACATTTTATAGTGGAAGGGATAGGTAGACAGTGTTGGAAAGTATTTGAATTTAGTTTTCAGTACGTTGGCCCCTAACTCATAATCAAAATTATGCACCAGTGTCTATTTTTCATTCAGTTATATTTAGCTCCCATAAAAGTCATCTCTGCGAAGTTATTTGTGAAGTACTGTTATTATTCAAAACCCAACTGAACTGACATATCAAAATTTTGTATTTTTTTCCTCTGCGGTTAATGAATATTTACAAAGTTAATCAAGAATTGATATAATAATGCAGGAAAAATCTGGCATACGTTTATTTTTTTTTTGCTTTGAATAATCAAGATTTTTGTTAACATTCATCAAATTTAAAAGGTAATCACTGAACTATTTATTTCTCACAGCAGAACAGGAGAGACTTGAAAACTAGGGAATCAGTTTGAGAGAATTCTAAAGCTATATGACCATTATCAATCAACATGATGAAAAAAAAAAAAAAGACCAGTTTCTACAATAGGGAATAGGGCCCTCTTTCACCTAAGACTCTACTCCATGAGAATATAGCCAGCTTTTGCCCTGGTCCAGATAATATGACAGAAAACAACTTAGACATGGATTGTCCTTCAGGAACAAACTGTACAGTAGATAGACTGAAATAATAATAATAATAATAATAATAATAATAATAATAATAAAAATACTCAAAATTGTGAGAACTAATGTAATGGCTCAAAGAGAAGAAGAAGAAATAACTAATTATCTTGACTTTCAGAAAAGTTTATCTTTGCTTATTTCTAAAGATAGAAGAAATCAATAATATTTTTAAAAAAGTATTCAAGGTTTAAGATTACAGATTTTACCCAAATCAATCATTTTAAACACTTAATGTTTCTCTTTTTTTGTTTGGTGTTTGTTTGTTTGTTTTGCTATAGGATGTATGTGTTCACCAGAGACACAGAGAGATAGAAAGAGAAAAATTATCCCCCTTGGGGGATGGCTATGCTGCAATCCTTTCCCCTTCAGTCTCCCCTTGGGGTTTTGGGCATGCACACATATGCACCTGGTATAAGTTTCAAGCCATCAAGTCCAGGACTTGAACCATGGTCTACCATGTAGGAGTCCAATACCTTAACCACTACACCACTGCTGGCCCCAGAACTTAATATTGCTAACACTGGGTTTCAAAGCCTACGTAGGTTTCTAATAGAACATTACTATGATACCAGCAAGTCAAAGTAATTCTATGGATATTACTTTCCAGTTCTATATTTGAAATAAATAACATTATTTATTTTGCTTCCACAATGCATATTATGTTCTTTGGAACACATCTTGGTACATCTGTCTTTATGGATGGCAAGTTATAAACATAAATTAAAAGGTAGAGAAGAGCCTGATAAATCCTGACAGTGAAAACTAGATTTTCTGTGAGTAATGAAAAGATGAACTCTTATCTTTATTTATTGAAAAAAAATTAGAAGAAGTATTTGGTTTTTTATTTTTAATTTTTGTTCTTGATCTCACTGTTATTTTTCACTACTTATTTTAGGCTGTATTAATCATCATATGTACTTTGGAAAATTAAAAGAAGAAACAATTTATGTACACAAAATTAACCTTAATCATACCATCATGGGTAACTTTTGGTGCATTTCATAATATTCTGTTTTCCTGTACACATTTCATGTGGTAGAAGGTAAAAATAAACATTACTACAAAGATGTCTCTCTCCCTCTCTCACTCTTTCTCTTTCTCTCTCTTGGATTGTAATTACTGCTTCTCTTCCAACAATGCTACAGGAAATAAAGATATTATTATTCCACTTAAGTTGTAACACTGTCTCATAATTTGAGTTGTCTCCCAATAGAGACATGAACGGAATGTTATTTTCCTTCTTCTGACAGATGCTGGAGAATGTGGCATTACTGCATTCTGGGGTTTAAAGAAAAAGCTCTCTAGTTTCTTGAGGAAGACTTTCAAAATCTGCATTGCTCTGCAGAAAGGGCTCTGAGGGACCCTTTCTTTTACGGACTGTCAGGAATGAGAAGAGTAGAGGGGAACCCTGCAAGGTGTCAATGTGCCTGTTCTCTGAGTGAGACACCAGTTGGGAGAAATGCTCAGCTGCTAATCAGTGCCCACGTGACTCTGAACAATGGAGAAGAGCAATATTCTGTCTCTAGCTGGATGCTGTGCTCTGTTGTGGAATGACATCCCTTGTCATGTCATATTTTTTCATAATGTTGAGCTCACACCAATTTATTTAATTGGTTCTTTGGGGGGATAGAGGAGCAGGAGATATATGTGGGGATGAGAGATTGGAAAACTGTTTCAACAGCTGCTTGGACATGCAGAGAGAGAAGTAGAAAGATAGGAACAAGAAGGCTGGAGGCAAGCACCTTCCCATTTTTCCAAACATGTTAGGAAGAATATTTATTTTCTAAAGAAGTGTGTGAAATGATAAATTAGGAGTTATAGCCCATTTTAAGTAAATCATTTATCTTTTATTTGATTCATAGTGGAGATAAAACATATGCACACATGTACAAGAGAGAGAAGCACCTTTAATGGGGTCTTGTCCCATTGCCACCCTCTTCGGAAGTCCTCCAGCGCATCAGGACCGTGGGCTGTTCAACTGACATGTTCCTCTACTGTTTTCTAATCTGCTCTTTTACTTAACAGGGTACTGTGAAGGTTTTCCAAACTCACTTAATGCAGAGATACCAGTTAATCAATGATGTGACAATATATCACTCAGTGTCCTTGAAGAAAAGAGATAGTGCATTGTTGAATAGTATGAGCTTATTTTAATAAAGAGGAAATGTGAAAAGTGTGGTCCTGTCGAGAGGAACCTCTATATTACTTTAAAATTTGCAAGGGTTAGGGAAGGGATGGCATGACTGAAAGCTAAAGATAGAGGTCTTGTGGGAAGAGGATTGCTGGCCAAACCTGTGACATAGCCGGCCATCGGGAACATGCCAAAAGTAGGGAAACAGTCCAATAAACTACTTATCCTCATTCTCCTCCACTTTCAATTACCCATGATGCTTTTCATCCAGCACCCAACCAGAAACTAGAGGGCAAGAATGCTTGTTGGTATTGGAGTATTATGGCACAGAGCAGAATAGATATGGTAAGAGGGATCTGGAAGTACAAATAGAAGACCTCCATCTTTAGTGGGGGGAAGTAGGAACAGGCAGAACATGATGAGTAGAAAAATTGCTAACTATGATTTTCTTATTAAATGCATGAGTATCAGGAGTACTGGCTGAACCAAGTATGGCGGAATCCGATGCAGCAGCACCAACCCTTTCAGAAGATCTCACATGAAGACACTCAGTGTTACAAGCAATTTCTCTTAATTTTCAGGAAACTGCAAGGGAACATGGAATGAGGATGAGAGAAAATGACCTCAGATTTATCTCATTACATATCACCTTTCATATTCCAATTTTATTAAAAAGTGATTTTTTTTTTTTCAGGAGAGATTTTCACTGTGGGGCACATTCGCTCCTTGGAGAGACAGAGTTAAAATGAGAAATCACTGCCCAGCAAGGATAGTCATGCCACAATCCCTTCTCCATTATTCTCTTTGGATTTGGGCACCCACACGCACATGCCCAGTGTGAGTTTCAAGTCCCTGGGTCTGGGACTCGAATTGTAGTCAGCCATATGGGAGTCCAGTGCTTTAACCACTATGTCAGCTGCTGGCCTCAAGAAGTGAAAAATTTAACAGGTACTTTATTTGCTCTTATTTAAGGCAATCAAAGTCAATAACACTTAAGTCCCTTTCTCTAAAAGATAATACTTTCTAATGAAAAATTATTAGTTTATACCTTATTCTAAATTCTCCTGACACATCCTTAAAGTGATTCCCAGGAACACTAGGGATGTGAGGGTTGTGGCTGTCTGAAGTGTTCTTAGAGACAGTGGAAAACTAGACAAGTAAAGGAAACGATGACTGTGAAGACATCATCCAAGGGGCGATCCATCTATTCTACAAGAAGAGGACTTGATAGAGGGAACTAGAGGACAGGGAACGAGACAGCAGGATCTTGACAGGGCAATCTGCCTACACCCCAACCAGCCTCAGAGTAGGGATTCATACATGCCTGAGAGGTCTCTTCATGTAAACTTGAACCTTTCCCTGTGGGTCAACCTCCCAGAGCCCGGACTTTTAGCTGCACCAGCTTCTGGCCCCTCACCCATGCAATTTGATTTGAATAGATTTCATTTCAGTTAACAATTATTTTGAAGAGGAAAATAGTTACAAAGAGCCTTGGAAGTGCTATTTTTAGTGTTACTTTTGTTTATTATTTCAATAGTATTCATAGCTGCTGAGGCGCCCCTTTTATCTTTTCACACTATTTTTATTTTATTGACAGATACAATTGTGCTTATCCTGTACAACACGATATTTTGAAGTACACATGCAATGAGCAAGATTTTCAACATTAACTGAAACACCTCAGTTCTGAAGGGAAACACACAAGAACGAAAGCAAACAAATCATATAAAGGGTACTAATCGCTTAGTATTTTAAACATAATAAAAATGTGTCCGATTAACACAAAACTAGAGAATCACGTTTTTCAAAAACCCTCAAAATAGTCCCAGCATTTTGCTCAGATTGTATATGATAGCAATAAGAAAAGTTAATGAAGGGTGGTGTGGTTAAGGTGACTGGATCCCACACGGCCAACGGAGCTGTTCCATTCCTAGATACAATCCCTTGAAAAACATGCCAGATGCATCTGTGTGTGTACCCGAAAGCTCAAAAGAAGGAAGAAATGGAGAAGGGATTGCAGTATGACCATCCCTCAAGGCAGGTACTTTCTCACACCCCTTCCTTCCCATCTCTCTCTGGCAAAGACATAGGTCTTATAGCAAAAAGAAAAAAATGTGAGTAAAATATTTATATTATTTTATCATAGTTCAAGAATATTAGCAAATACTGACCTGGCAAACCTAATATAAACCTGATATTAGGTCATAATTAGCAAATGAACATACAAAAATAAATGTCAATCCTTAAGGACACAGACTGTATTCAGAGTAAACATTTATTGATGGGGTCAGCAGGTGTCACGTGGCTAAGGTCTGGACTCTCACATGGCTGACTGCTATTTGAGAGCAGGATGGGGCAGCTTGCATTCTCACTGCCCGTCTCTCTCACTCTCTCTCTCTGTCTCCTTCTGGAGATCACATGTGCCCTATAGCAAATTTAAAATAATAAAAATAGTTCCTTAAAAAATTATTAATGTATTGGTTTGTCATAAAGCAAACTAGAATAAAAATGAGCAAAATAATCGATGACTTCAAGATTAGAACCACAAAACGTATGCAGTTAAACAAAAATACAAATGTTAGAGCAAGAGTGATAAATCAGTAAATATAAATATTAAAATCTAGGGAACCAGCAGTTACCGTAATGGCTATGTTGCTGGACTCCCACGTAGTCGACCACGGTTCGTGTCCCGGACCCGGTGGCTTAAAACTCACGCCGGGCACGTGTGCGTGCGTGCCCAAGATCCCGAGAGGAGAATGGAGGAGAAGGGATTGCGGCGTGACCATCCCCCCTGGGGGGTGATTTCTCGCTTTCTGTCTCTATGTCTCTCTCTGTCTGTCTGGCGAGCACACGCGCCCTACAGTGAAAATCTCTCCAAAAAAAAAAAAAAGAAAAAAAATCTAATAATGAAACAAATATTTGTCCTTACTGAAAATAATAAAACCAAATGTTGAAAAGGGAACAATTAATTTTAAAATAAAAAAACACATATTTTTATTTATTCATTTATTTATTTAAATTTGTCTTAAGGTACATGCACTTACCAGGGAGAGCAAAGAGAGAGACAGAGAGAGGGAAAATCAGAAGTACCCCCTAAAGGGGAGGGCTATGGCACGTTCCCTTCTCCTCCATTCTCCTCTCAGTATTTTGGGTACACACACACATGTGCCTGGTATATTTTTCACGTTGTTAGATCCAGGAATCAAACCACAAAATCAGCCATATGGAATACAGGTGCCTTAATTACCACACCACTGACTGGCCCAATATATTTATATTTGGAAATCTCAAAAATAAAATACGATATTTTATATAATAACAATGTAACACTGTAAAGTATAACCATGGATCAGATTGTGTCTTCATTATATAATCCTATATTTTATAATATTACATAATATAATGTTATGTCATGTGATAGTCATAAACTACATTTTACTACATTTTTCGACTTTGGGAAGATAAATTTGAAATTGGGCAAACACTCTTTTTTTTTCTCTTTCAGGAATATTTAAATTGGTGCATTTTCACATGTGAGTCCTGAAATTTAAAACTAGATGATTCCTAATTTTATAAACTTACCTAAAACAAAACTCAAAATCAGCATTTTTTTTTTTTTTTTGGAGAGATTTTCACTGTAGGGCATGTGCGCTCGCCAGACAGACAGAGAGAGACATAGAGACAGAAAGCGAGAAATCACCCCCCAGGGGGGATGGTCACGCCGCAATCCCTTCTCCTCCATTCTCCTCTCAGGATCTTGGGCACGCACGCACACGCGCCCGGCGTGAGTTTTAAGCCACCGGGTCTGGGACACGAACCGCGGTCAACTATGTGGGAGTCCACGACATAGCCATTACGCTAACTGCTGGTTCCCAAAATCAGCATTTTTTAAAACATTTCTCTCCCGTTGATTTCTGTGCTTTTGATAGCCAGTTATGGTACAATTATTTCATTGTTTGTTTATTTTTTGTCAATAAAATTTTTTGTGGAAAGTGATGAATCTGTAGGTCTTATTCCATAAATGTGTAAACACACACAGAAGGAGGTTATCAATGTAAGTTTTCCTCACTTCCTGTCTCCAAACTTTCTCTATCCTCCATCTGTCATGAGTTTATGTCAGGGTCTACTACTCACTTGTCATCTCTGTCTTTTATTGACAACACTGCCTTTGAAATACTAGAGATTTCTTTTTATTACCTTTCACCATGTTTTGCTGCTCAGCAATACATTTTTAAGTTGTGTTTAAGCTAAGTCAGGTCGTCGGTTGTAAGTGTGAGTGTCACAGGATGAGGGCAGTCCACCGCATTAGCTCCAATACTAGATCTCCCTTCTCATTGTCACCAGATTCCTTCTCCTGAGCACCGCTTTTCTTTAATGACCAATTCACCCCTATTTCATCTGGAGGGAAGTGCAATGCTCCTGTAGATTGCATTTTTAACCAACTTTTCAAACTTTCTTTCCAGTACTTATCTTTAAACACAAACCCTCTAGCCAAGATCAACCACTCATTTCCTTTTCTTATCATACCCTTTTCTTTTGTGAAATGTTCACTTGTTTTGTCTGGTCCTCTTTCTCAGTGAAGTCTTTTTTCCACCATTTTACTATGTCCTTAAAAATTCTGCTTCTGAAGTTCTATCTCAAAATAAAAACCAAAGATCTTGTAAGATAGGTGCCATACTTCGGAAAATAAACTAATCAACAAACAAATCTCTCTCATATATTCCCCTTGTCCAGGGCTTCATCCACAAATGGCTTAGTTCAATTATTACTGATCTCTTTTATGTTATTTTTGCTGCTTTTATATATATATTTATGCCTTCCTATGAAGGACAAAGAAACTGCTTGATCTTTATTTATATTCTTTTCAGATACTACTTACACGAAATTGTCCTAGCGAAATTATACTAACACAAACAGTTAATGGCAAATATTTGTTAAATAAACGAATAAAATAATTGCATGCTGGGCTTTTAAGGAGCTTGGGCTATTTCATAAGTGATATTGCCAATTCATTGGGGACAAACTGCTCTTTTAATGCTGCCAACATTTTCTTTCCAAGTAGCAAAGAGATTGAATTTGGCTCTGCTTCAATAGGCCACTTGCCTATGCAAATGTAAAGCTTAAATATTATTCCGAAATAAAAAGCTCAACTGCTCTGCATGAAAATGTGACAATATTGTTTTGTGGAGGGGATTGAGTCCCAAGTAAGAGGCCTGGAAGTTTACTGCATAGAGCCGCAGAATCACAGAGATTTGTTTTTCCCTCTCAACTGTTCTCGATGGTGGATTTGACTACCTGGACTCCATAAGGATTGAACATAAGAATGCTCCTCTCTGTGAGAGACAAATTGTCCTCTGAAATGTGATGAAAATAAGAAAATAGTTGACTGAAATCCTTAGAGGGTAAGGCCTGGCTAAAGGAATGAGTACGGTGACTTCTGTCAAGCGGTTTGATCTTTTCTTCAAGATTAAGTGAAAAATAGGAGAAATCAGGGGAATGTGTTATACTTTATACTGTTTACATTCTCAGGCTGTCTCTGTAGCGTAACAGCAATGAATTGCTCAAGAGAAGCAAGACCCTTCTCCCCCCCCCAAATGATCATTGTTCAAATCCCTGGCCTGACCAGTTCGAAACACACCAGGTGCACACACAGGTACACAGGATCTACCTAGGTGGAGGAATGGAGGATGAGCATCGGGGCATGACCCCAGGCCCTACAGAGGATCTCTCTTTCATGCGTGTATACACACACCTTCTCTGTCAATTAAAAGACAGACAAATAAAAACACACATTCTATCTTTTTATTTTAAAACATTGTAGTTCTGCTACCAGAAAATGAACAACTTGTTAATCCATTGCATTTCTCCTTTGTTTTTGGCTGATGGAGTCTGAGAAATAAATTTTGAATATTAATACAAAAACTTTCCGAAGCTTTTGTTCCTTCCTTTATTCATAATCCCCTTCTTATTGAAGCAATAGTTTCCTTGTTGAATTTTTTTTTTGTTTTCTGATGAAATGAGAGAGCAAGCCACCGGGTCTGGTAGCCCAACTGCAGTCACCCATGTAGGAGTCCATGCCTACATATTCAGATTTTTTTCAAATCACTTTATTTAAAGAATTATTTTATTATTTAATTTTTGTTATAGGTCACGTACATTCACCAGAAATGGAGAGAAAGTTAAGTGAGAAGGTAAGCCACCGGGTTCAGGATTCAAACCATGGTTGGTCAGGTCATGCCTCCTGAGAGTACCTCAGATCAGCTCTTTTCATTTACAATATTTTTAAAAAGAACATGTCCTTATAAAGTTGATATCCATTTCATTTTTAAAAAGTTTGATTGAAAAGTAGTATTTTGTTATTTTGTTATGATTTCTATTTACTTTTGAGACTGACTGTTCCTTCCTTTATTCATAATCCCCTTCTTATTGAAGCAATAGTTTCCTTGTTGAATTTTTTTTTTGTTTTCTGATGAAATGAGAGAGCAAGCCACCGGGTCTGGTAGCCCAACTGCAGTCACCCATGTAGGAGTCCATGCCTACATATTCAGATTTTTTTCAAATCACTTTATTTAAAGAATTATTTTATTATTTAATTTTTGTTATAGGTCACGTACATTCACCAGAAATGGAGAGAAAGTTAAGTGAGAAGGTAAGCCACCGGGTTCAGGATTCAAACCATGGTTGGTCAGGTCATGCCTCCTGAGAGTACCTCAGATCAGCTCTTTTCATTTACAATATTTTTAAAAAGAACATGTCCTTATAAAGTTGATATCCATTTCATTTTTAAAAAGTTTGATTGAAAAGTAGTATTTTGTTATTTTGTTATGATTTCTATTTACTTTTGAGACTGACTGTCTACAGGAATATTTTTATCATGTACATAACATGGACAATTGGAAATTGACCGTGTTGTCATAGATCGGCGTAATTGGTCTCTTTGACACTGTGCCCTCTGCAGAGTCCTGTCAGTGTGAGGGACAAGCAGTTCCCACCAGTGAGTTAGATCAGGAGCCAGCTGAGTGAGGATGATGGTAATATTGCCAGCAGTAGGTCTGACTCTCAGGAGACCCAAGAAGCCAATGCTGACCTGCCAGGGAGGAAAAAATAAAGAAAGAAATAAAAGCTACATGGAGCAGAGTTGCCCCTGCTGAATGTCTTTCGCCAGCCCAGCCTTGAGGGCAGTCTCCAGCTTTCCTGCAAATACATGAGCCCAGTGACCCAGAGAAGTCTCAGAGAGGAAAGCTGAGATCTACAAACCCATAGCCTCCTGTCTCCTCAGGTATAGTCACAAATTGTTATACACGTAAGCCACAGGGCTTGAAGGTAATTTGTCAGTCAAAAGTCGCTAAGGGTTACATATGATCAACACAGGTGACTTGTCTCAGACAATTTTAAAAAAAAATCAATTCTGGAGATTCAGTAAAAATTTTCATTCAAAAATGACATGCTTTAACCATGCTCTATTATTGATTGATTGATTGCCTGAGCAAACATTGGAATAGTTCATTTTCTATCAGGTTTAGAATATCTAGAATTTAAAATCTAAAATATGTTTTGATGTTTAACATGAGATTGTGAAATTTTAGGTGTCACAATAGTAAGTATTTGCACGTAATTGTCAAACACACACATACGCGTGCATGAATGTGCACGCTTAATTACAGAAAAGAATCCAGGTGGTGAAATGAAAGCAAATTTAATCCTTAAAGACTCTCATGCTGTAAATGAGAAAAATCTCAATGTCTTTTCACCTGCCTTGTAGTGAAATAACATTAATGTGCAAAAAAGTTAAAACTTATGAAAAATGTTTTTGAAAAAAATAACCTATTTAGTAAATCTGCACAATTTTTTCTATGCCAGTAGATTATTTTCTGTCTTTTCTATTTTGACTTTATTATATTCTCCCCAATTTAATTTTTCATGTACCTGCAACATTTTAAAATAAACAATATAGTAACAATTTAATAGTTATTGATCATATTTAATCAATAAAATGGTTTACATAGGTTATTTTGCAACATGTAAAAATAAAAATATGAATTATTAAGTTCATTATTTTTTATATTAAATTGATTATCAATATTAAATTAGTAAATAAAACTCTTAAAGTTAGTTATTTAAATCTATGTGGCAAATGCGATTTATATATTTTCTTATTTTAGCATTCAAAGAATTATTTTAGCCATCATAGATTAATTAAAATATCATTACAGGGGCCAGCAGGTGGCATGGTGGTTAACGCACTGGACAGTCCCACATGGCTGCCCACGATTTGAATCCTGGACCTGGTTACTTGCTTTCTCACTTTCCCTCTCTCTCTCTCTCTACATGTCTATCTCTGGTCAAATTAAAATAAATGAATAAATAAAATTAAATAATAAAAAACTTTAACAATTTAAAAAAATATATCATTACATTAAATGCAGTCAAAAGTCCAGCTATTTTACGAATTGCATTGTACAGTATTTGCTGGTTGTGAATTGACCAGTCAATGAATAAATGTTGTCCTCTTACTTTTCTTGTAGAAAGAAACTGATGCTGGATCAGTGCTAGTTCTCTCCCTTTGTGAGGTTTTTCTACCACTTCACACTCAACTTTGCAAATCCCTCCTTTCTTAGGTTGCAAAGATCTCATTCCCCTGCTTCTGAAATCTCAGCCTCACTAAGTCACACTCTCTTAGAAACCTCTAAACAAATGTAATCTGTTCGAAAGATAGGTTTCAATTATTTTATCATTCTGTTTTTATTAGAGAGATTTTAGCTATAGGGCCCATGCACTTTCCAGAGATACAGAAAGAGACGAAGAGACAGAAAGCGAGAAATCATCCCCCAAAGAGGTTGGCCATGCTGCAATCCCTTCTCCGCCATTCTCTTGGGCTTCGAGGTATGCATGCACACACACTTGTCATGAGTTTGAAGTCACTGGATCTGAGACTTGAAACCTCATTTGACTTTGTGGGAGTCCAGTGACATAACTATTACATCATCTGTTGGTCCAAAAGATATTATTTAAAGAAAAAAAACCATAAGGATGTTATGTGAGTTAACATTAACTGGGTTTTTCACATTTTCACTAAAGTTGGGTGACAAATAAACTACAATCTTTACACATTTCACATTAATCTAAGGATAGATAATAAGTTAGTTATGCATCTGGGCATTAAAATCCACTGATTAGTATAATAAAAATATATAGGTTAATGATATATTCCTTCAATGGACACCTTATTTACTATCTGCTGCAAACAAGGTAGGCATAATGATTAAAGTTGGTGTGTGTGTGTTTGATATTTATTTACCATGCAAAGGCATTCAAAATTTATAGAAACAACACTGTAGGTGGCCTATATTATTGAAATAAATTTCAGACTACAAATGCTCATATAATTTAATAAAGTCTGCTTTCTTGGAAATTCTGTATTGGCAAATGTAATAATAACATAAAGGTCTTGCTTCAACCACTAGAAGGCAACATTTTATTAATTCTACTAATGTTTTCATAATGCTTCTACCATTTTCGGTTCCTCTTGAGTTTACTTTATATAAGCTTATTTATTTTTATCTTAGTGTTTCTCAAGGTATAATCTATATTTTCAGAAGCATATGTTTTTGACTATATTCAAAATTAATGAAAGGAATAGACCCAAGACACAATAAATGTTATTGTTAAAATATTTTAAAAGCATTTTGATAAAACATAAAGACATGGCTCAGCTGCAGTGGCATAGTGTAGCAGAATATTCTGCAACGCTCTTAATAGAAGCCAGAGGAATAATTGACATTTGGTTCCCAAGGTGACCTGAGCATGGTACATGTGTGTACCATGATCCTGAATAGGAAGAGCTAGAGAGGGAATCTCAACATGAGAGCAGGTGAAGGTACTTCTCTTTCTCTCTCTCTCTCACTCTCTCATCTGCTTGATGAAGGAAATAAACAAACTAAAAATAAATGAAAAAAATACTTAAATATTTTAAACAAAAAGTTTCCTTGTAAATAGTTGTCACAGAAAATGTGATCATGTTATAGCTCAATTTAAAGAAAATGTAAGATGGACATTAATGAGTTACAGATCAAAGATGTTCTTCACATGTATCTTTACCCTGCAAATTAATTATTTCAAAAGTTAATAATTCGGGATCAGCAGAGGGTGAAATGGTTATGTTGCTAGACTCCCAGGTAGTCAACATCGTTTCAAGTCCTGGACTCGACCACTTAAAACTCTGGCCTTGTGTGTGTGCATGCCCCAAACAAGAGGAAAATGTAAGGGAAGGGATTGAAGCTTGGCCATCTTCTCTGGAGGGTGATGTCTTGCTTTCTGTCTCTCTATCTACCTCTATCTGGTGAGAGCACAGGGCCTATAGCAAAAATCTATTTTAAAAACTAAAGTTAATAATTCAGTTATTTATCTAGCTGTCTTTAAGGAGAATGTCTTATTTGATAAGAATTGTGTTTGGCACTTTGATGAGTTATTTAAAGATATATAAGTCATAGGTTTTAGAATTGAAGATGTTCAAAGACTAAGAGTCATAAAATGTCGGATAAATCATGTCACATCTGTAGAGCACAAGTGTTTTTATTATCTTAAGAAATTATTCATAGTGAATAAAATTTGCCTTGTAACTCAAACTGGATATTGAATACCTATCAACAATATGCTATTTCATTTAAGTATGATTTCATCAAAATCTACATGTTTTCTGAATCAAAAATCTGTGTTATGTGCTGTATGTCAGTCCTAAAAAAATTTATGATGTTTATTATTGCCTAAAGTAAAAGAAAGTTACTTTTAAAAATATCTGATTTTATTATCTGAGGACAGTTTAAAAGTCTTCAAATATTGACCATATATAGTGTCTTGAATATAAATTTAAGCGATACACTTTTCCTAACATTGTTATTTCAAAAATGACTCTAAGCTATGATTTTTGTGATAGGGACAAAATACCTTCGCTTCACACATTTATTCTTTTAAACAAGGTCACACACCTAAAGAAACTATTGAAATTAATATTTGAAATGTCTTTAAAGTACTTTAAAATCTACTGCTAAAAACATTGAACTAGGTCATTGTATTTATGTCCATCCATTATGCACTTTTACATATTAAATAAATAAGATGTGACTACTAGACACTCCCACCTAGTTTAAGTCAAATGAATGTACATTCTTTTTGATTGTGTACTTTTAATTCTAGTATGGTATGTTCCCTATGTAACATAAAAGAGAGTAATTTGAAGAAGATCGAATTAGTAATAAATAGAACACCATAATTTAGCATGTATTTGAAGATGAGAGTGTATGGTACAGCTGAAATATAATAAATAATCAGAAATTCTAAGTCAAACTATTTAAATCTCAGAGACCTAGGAGATGATCCAGAGGTAAACATCAAGCTCTGTGAGGCAGTCCCCCAGGGGGAGGTTCCCAGTCCATCAGGGTCCGGATTCCATGGAGGGTGCTGTCTCTCTTTCTCTCACTGTCTCTCAGTCATGGAAGAAGTAAAAACCTTAGATCTTCAAATATAAAACTGATGGTCCAAACCATTACGACAGAGCTGAGGTCATCATTTATGAAACTGCTCACGTTTGTGAATGGGGGTCTGTTGTATATTTCCAAGGCTGTGTGGACCACTGTGGCAGCTACTAGCTGTTGGTGGATACCGAAACAGGAAATGTGGAGAGTTGAATTGGGCTGGGCTTTAAAGGTAAAATATGTACTGCATTTTTAAGACGTAAATGCAAATTGTTACAAAATATCATCAGTCACTTAGTACTGATGACATGTTGAAGTGATATTACTTTGGACATATTGGTTAAGTACAACACATTTTTAAACTAATTAATCTGTTTACATTTAAATTTCATAGGCAGTCCACGTTAGAATCTATTGGGTAGTGATTTTCTGAGAGTTAGTTACTACTGTGGTTTGAATAAACCTGTGGAAACTCATATTTAAGTTTAATTATCGTTGTGGCAAGATGACCTTCCAGAGGTGATTAGGTCATGAGTGCTGTGTTGTCATGAATCATTATCATGGGAGTGGGTTAGTTATGTTGGTAGTTTGCACCCCTTTTTCATCTTTGCTCTTGAGCTTCTTCTTTGTTTTTTTTTTCTTTTTAATTTCTATTTACTTTTTGCCATGGGGTGTCCTTCCTGAATGCTACAAACTATGCTCTTTGACGTCATTGTCTACAGAACCCTGAGACAGAGGAACTTCTGTATGTGCATGTATATAGAATATCTATATATTGTTATCACAGTCATATGCAATATGATTGGTGCAGATCATTCAGAAGGGCAGAGTTAGGCCCTTATCTAAATTTGTAAAATGAGAGAGGCGAAATTGCCTTATAGGAGTTTTATGAAATAGTTAATCATGAAAGTAAGAATGAATGTGCAAAATTACCTCAAAGAAACCAAATGGTTACCAGGATACTAAAATTATTTGCCAACTTGTTATAATATAATAAAAGTATAAAAGAAAAGAATAGGTCACTAAGAAGGTTTAGGGGTGGAAATGGACTATATGAGGAACAAAGAAGTATGACTATAAACAGGAGGAGTAACCATCTAAACACTGCAATGAAAGTGTTGCCTCTCCAGTAAAAAAGTTATCTTGTGGTCCTGTAAGAAATTCTTCACATGTACATATATATATATATATATATATCACGTTATGACAGCTTGGCATCTTTAAGCATTTTAATTGTCCACAAAAAAACTTAGGTTAAGTCTTATTCACCAATAAATTTTAAGAAGCTTTTATTCTTATATAAGTTGTCTATGGATGGCAATGTGATAACTATAATATCCAGGTCATCGGGGCTGGAGGTGGTGGGGTGGTTAAGGCACTAGATTTTCACGTGACCCACTGTGGTTCAAGTCCCAGGCTTGGGAGATTATTTTCTCACTCTCCTTCTCTCTCTTTCTCTGTATCTCTCTCTCTCTCTGTATCTCTTTGGTCAAGTTAAAAATAGTAAAAGTAATAACCTATAAAATTAAATAAAATAATCCTTTAAAATATGTGATTCATTAAATAATGGTGTCGTTTTTCACATTTAATGGATTTCAATACTTACTATATTTGTTTCTTATTTGTTTTATTAAGCAATTTTTCCTGATACTATTAAATCTGAGACCTTAATAAATAAATAAATCTAATAGATGTATACAAGGCCCTAATAAATCTGAGGCCTTATAAACTGGAATATTTATATTGAAAGTGGATCATCAGGATCAAGATGTGAATTAACATAACTTTATTTTTACATTCAATCACTGTGTATCATTACAACATGTGTGTGAGGATCCCATCAGGATCCTCTAATGATAAGCTGAACGTATCTCTGATTTTACATTTTCAAAATGCAGGGGTATTTTTCAAAACTTTTATTTATTTATTTATTTTACATTCAATCAGGGTGTGTCATTACAGCATACTAAATGAATACTCCCATCATAAATGCACTGTATATTGGTTCAGTCAAAGATATTACCACACACATCATAATCAGTAGATTTCTTTCTGTTTTGGGTCCCTCCATGTTTTGCTTCTTTTTATTTGACTATAATCATAGCCTCTTTGCTGTTATAACAGAATACCACAAACTGGGTAAGTTTATAGAGAAAAGACGTTTGTCACGGTTCTAGAATCTGGGATGTAGGTGGCTTCAGGGTCTGGTGAAGGTCATCCCAAGTGAAAAAGCTGAAGGGTAAAAGAGCTTGAGAATAAAAGAAATGAAGGAGACCAAACTCCAATGGTAATTAACCCAG
This sequence comes from Tupaia belangeri chinensis, assembly GCF_000334495.1. Taxonomy (NCBI): domain Eukaryota; kingdom Metazoa; phylum Chordata; class Mammalia; order Scandentia; family Tupaiidae; genus Tupaia; species Tupaia belangeri. Next base: position 2,660,884 of record NW_006159546.1, on the reverse strand, counting down.
TCTGTCAGTGTCAGCATTAATCCATTTATGAGGGCAGATACTTTTCATGACTCAGTCACCACCTAAAGGTCTCAGCTGGTAACATGCCATAATGGCAATGAAGTTTCAATAGGAATTTGAGAGGAGACACGAAAGTCATAGCAGGTATTTAAACAGTGTCTGCATTAACATATTCTTATGATAATTGATGCCATGGACACAAGGGTGTGTGTGTGTGTATGAAGAAGAGGGAGAAATACTTTAGGTAATTTGCTTTTCTGGAATACTGTAATTGGAGACATAGAAACATCATGCAAGGCTTATGATCTATGGAAAGGACAAAACTGTGTCATGTATGTCGCACATTCTCATTAGAAATAGAGGTATTTTTTGAGATGCAGACATATTGACAAAAATCATGACATTTAGTACTATTTATCTAATCTATCATTATTTCCAGAGCTTACACAGCCTTAAAGCAAATTACCCCAACCTTCCTATGTTATCTTAGAGCCTAAGTGTAAAGAGATGATAAATGGAAGTAGATAAAAATCTGTCATTGACGAAATAATAGGAGTAAAGGGTCTGTAATTTTTAGAATTGTGATATAGTAAACTATATTTCTCTTCATAGTTGCTCCACATCATTGCAATCATGATAGTTTCAACTGTATTTCAGGACCTCATAGATCATCTTGTGAAAATATTAGTAGCTTCTGAGACCTTGTTGTCAGAAGTTCCATGTCGTGGAAGATTGCTGCAGGAGGGATGAAATGTCTGAAGAGCAGTCTTGTGGAGTGTGTTTAAGGGAGAAAAGTTAAACAGTGATAGATTAGGAGTGAGAGGTACAAGAAAGATAAACAATAGAACAGAAAGGATCATAGAAATACTCACTTGTACATTGCTTGATTTATGAGAAATAGATAAAAATCTAGGAGAGCATTATTTTATTTTCTACATGCTTAGTTCTCTCACGACGTTGAGTCATTAGACTAAAAGACTTTGAGTCTAAACTAGAATGGTATTCTCCCCAAATGCTTCTTAAACCTTTGCCATGACCCACTAAGACAAACTTACTTATTTTTTACTCTTTTCTTTTTACTTTTTTTTTTTAAACATCAATCACTATGTATCATTACAGCATGCCAAATGAATCTTCTCAGTATGAATGCCCTGTATGTTGGTTCATTCAAAAATATTACTACACTTACTATCAACTCTTTTAAATGATATTTGTGAATTCCCTATTTCCTATTACCATAAAATGTATTTGGAACCCTTTACACAATGTCACTTCTAAAGATGCCATGGCAATATCGTAGCACCCTGAGTTTCTCTTCGTTATTTCTCTGCCACGTTGAATTACTCATTGGATGCACAACTTCTGTGAGGATTTTATAAGCTCCATGAGGTCAGGAAAGCAATTTTTGGGGTTTATTTATTGACTTATTAGAATGGTTATTTTTAATTTGACCAGAGGGGGAAAGAGAGAGAGAGAGAGCTGCTAGGTCCAAGACTCAAACTACCATCCACCATGTGGGAGTCCAGTGCCTTTAACCATTGTGCCACCTGCTGGCCCCCATTTGGGCTTATTTCTAAATTCTTACAGTAACTGGCAGAGTTAGCCCTCAAGTAAAAACCTAGCAGTAGGGACACCCCTGAAGCACAGTGGTGAAGCACTGTGCATAGGGAGCTAGAGCCTACATGGCTGACTCCAGTTCGAAGTCTGGCTCTGGTAACTTGAAAGCATACAGGACATGCATGTGTGCAGCACCCCAAATTCTGATGGGGGGGAAACTAGAGGGGAAATAATTGCAGCATAACTACGCCCCATTGGCAGAGGATGTTTTCTCTTTTCCTCTCTGATGAGCACCCACATTGCCTCTGGCAATTAAAAAAAATGACCTATGAGTACACAATTTATAATTCAGGTAGTGTCTTATACAAACGGTAAGGGTTACAATGTTTATTTTTATTACAGAGGTAATATGTTTTGATCTGCTTTCCTGCCACTCACAACTGACTACCACACTGGGTAAATCGTAAAGAATTGAGGTTTAGCCCATATCCTTGGATGTCCAAAGTCAAGAGACCCTGTCGGGTGAACGTCTACTTCGTGAAGCTTCTCTGTAGAGTCCAAACATGGAACAAAGCATCTCATGGCAAAACTTGCAAGGCTGTGTCCATATCTGTCTGTCTGTGTTTCTCTGCTCTGTTCTTACTCCCTCTCCTTATGAAACCCAAATAATTTAACTTGGGGGTCCCATTTTCATGACCTCATCTAGTTGTAGTCTCCCCCTGAAGTCTCCACTTTTAATCCTACAGGTGAATTGTTTCCATACTCTGAACACAGACACAAGAACTCATCAATTTTGTGGGCACACATCACACCATAGCACAAGACAATTCCCTCTGAACATAAACCACAACTTGAGTGAACCCTAATCTGACGTTCCAGTCAACAGTAATCTTGTAAACTCTCACCATAGTTTACACACAAACCACCCATGTTTATAAACATTACTATTTTTATATTATATATTAATAACTGAGGTTGAGATCTTTAAAAAGCAAGTATGATTTCTGATTAATTCTTTAATTTTTCAATGGTAAATGGATGGGCTGTTTGAAATCTATTAATATGTCAAATGACATATAATGAATTAATAATGAAAAGTAATAGTTAAAGGGTCAGAAGATGGTGTAAAGGTTGTGTCACCAGACTCCTACACATGGTTTGAATCCTAGACCCCATGGCTTAAAAATCATGTCAGGCATATAAATATGTGTGTGCCTAAGATACCAGGACGAGAAGGGAGGAAAGGGGGGTGATTTGTCACTTTCCCTTTCACTCTCTCTGTCTTTGTCTCTCTCTTTAGTGAGTGAATATGCAAAAAACTCTCAGTAATAATTATAATAATAATAGTTGAGGTAACCAACAAGTGGAGTAATGGCTAATGTGCTGGACTTCCATGTGGCCGAACATGGTTCCATCCCAGACCCAGAAATTTGAAACTCATGCAGGACGCATGTGTGCACATGCTCAAAATCCCAAGAGTTAAATGGAGGAGAGGGGATTGGAGCATAACCATCCCCCCAGGGAGGTGGGGGGCGATTTCTTACTTTCTATCTTTCTGTCTCTCCAGCAAGCACATGCGCCCTATAGCAAAAATGTCTAACAGCTTAAAAAAAAAAAGTTGAGAATTAAAAAGAAATAAAAAGAAAAAAGAACCACCTGTAGCTCACTAGTAATTGCTTTAACCATAAGATTTTAGGGTATCAGTAAACAAATTTATAGAGGCCAAACTGACCACTTTTCTTTCAGAAATGTTTGGCTGAAATCTTCAGATAACAGTGTGGAGTCATTTCCTTTTCTAAATCTGACATACACCTAACCTCTTCTTGTCCTATTCCATATTTGACCTTTCTTATCTAAATCCCAATAATGCCCTTGTCAGACCAGCTCTTAAGCAAATGCTAACCACGAGTACTTCCATTAATATGCATTCTTCTTTCACTATTGAATGTAGAGGTATTATTTTTTTACTATTTCAGTAGCATTTTTAAAAATAGAAAAAATATCATATTTTTTACCAAAATATATATGCATAGGTATTATGATAATATACACATGTAAGATAGAGAAAATGGTAAATAAAAATCCTATATATATGTATTTTACAAAGAAAAATAAACAATGTGTACCTGTCGCCCAAGTGAAACTCCACCATTACCTTTGAAGCTTCTGTATGGTCCTTTCCTTGGTCCCCCCACCTAGGAGAATCACAGATCTTCCATTTTAAAAAGCTATTATTCCTTAGCCTTTCATTACAGTTTTACTACATACATACATTATATCTAATTAATATGTTTACCTTTCTAAGTTTAAAACCCTTCTATAGATATGGGTTCTATATATGCTTCTGTAACTTCCATTTTCTGATTTGACATTGTACTTAAGACATTTTCCTGTGTTTTAAATAGTTTTTGATTTTATTTGTTTATTTATTTATTTTTTGAGAGAGTTATTTGCTATAGGGAGTGTGCACTCACTGGAAAGACAGAGAGTTAGAAAAAGAGAAATCACCTCCAAGGGAGGATGGTCACTCTCACCATCCCTTCTCCTCCATTCTCCACTCAGGATTTTGGGAGATATATATATATATATATAGTTATTTAGTTAATTTTGTTTATACATTCATTTATTTTTTTATTTGACCAGAGAGAAGCCACGAGAGAGAAAGTGAGAAAGCGAGTCACCAGATCTGTGACTCAAACCTTGGTTGGCCATGTGGGAGTGTCTACTACCTTAACCACCACACTACCTGCTGGTCCCAACTCCTGATGTGAGTTTTAAGCCTCCAGGTTCGGAACTCAAGCTGCAGTAGACTATGTGGGAGTCCCGTGATGTAAGCATGATGTCAACTGCTGGTCCCATTAAATAGTTTCTTTATTCAACTAATTTTTTTTAAATTTACCTTTAATCATTGTACATTTTTATAGCATATGACATGGGTTCTCAAAGCGTGTAGTGCAAGTCAAAGATATTACTATACATGATACTCTTCCATTTTTGTGTCTGTTTAAAGCTCTTTTCTTTATTTCTGAGACCCTCTCTCCCACCAGGTATTACATTTTAGTGCTAAAAATTACAGATGTTTGTTACCAAAATGATTAGGTCATGTATCAATCCTATATAGGGATCCTTCATAACAAATTGATTTTAATATAAGCACGATCTACCCTATGATACTATCAGAGGAGTAAAGTGACTGTCATGACCACTTGACTCCTAGTCACGTACCTGACACTCCTTCTGCTGATTCCGAGGTCCTGACATGGCTCCCAGGCTCTGCTGGTGACTTGCCATGAGTAAGAGGTGGCATTTATTAATTTTATCATTAGTGGACAATTGTTCTGTATCACAAAAACATGAATCAAATAATCTACACCACTTTATATCTTTCATTTGAAGAGGAAAAACACAAACAAACATACACACATACATACATACACATGAGCGATAATGACTTTAACTCCAAAACCTAATACAATCTGAGGCATTTTTCTGACAAGGGAAAATAAATGTGAAAGGGATTATTTCTGGAACATTCCATGATTTATAGAGACACTGGTACATCCTATTTAACATAGGACTGCAATGCTACTACTGGCTGTAAATTCGCCATATAAATCATTTGGAATCCTTTGCCTATTTAGTCCCTACAAGTTGAAATATATAATTCTCATAATAAACATACTCTTTTTCAAAACTTTTAACGTATGCTTTCCCTAAGTATCTCATTTTGACATGTGCTGCCAGCTAAAAACAGAAAGCTAAATACTTTCTTGAAGAGTTGACAAATCTTATTATTTATGTAAACTACTTAACTATTTTATATTTCAGCCAAGAGAAGGCATTGCTTCTCACTGTGACTGTGATTAAGTTAATTAGTCCACCACTAGTTCCACACATAAAGTTTTTAATGTGTTTTATTATTATTTTTTTCACTATCCATTTTTGTCTTCTTGACAGATGTGAAGAGAAGAGAGACCTACATCTATTGTGAATTCTAAGTGCTACCTTCTCTTTTTTTTTTTTTTTTTCTCATCGTACTTGGATATGATGTGCAACCTGGTTTCTTTTTCATTCTTTTCATTTTCTTCCACTGTACCATTAAAAATTGATCATGGACAAAATACCAATTTTACAAGGTGACTATACCATGGTAAAATATCAGAGCTTATCACACTAAGGGAATAATAGCCAAAATACATTGATCAATTCTAGTAATAACTCATCTCTGCTGTATTAATCATAGATAACAAGTAACATTGTTCAGCCATGTGGTTCTAGAAAAATCATGTTTTTTCCTTCTGTACAATAACTTACAATTCTATTTTGCATCAGGCATTATACTCGTCTTTTCTAAAAGGCTATTTTACTCTAATTTACTTTGTTAGATAAACCAGTATAAAGTAATATTAAGATAGACTGTTTTCACTGTACCCTGTCTTAAATTTATTTGCAGAAATGCCCGTGTCCCATGGTTGATCTCATTCATCCAGTTCACCCCATACCTTGCAAAGAAAAGAATAAACACTTTAAAAAAAATACTTTTGTACTGGGCTAGCGGGTAGATTGAGGTTTAAAGCAGATCGATCTCACATTGCCAACTGAGTGGTTCAAGTCTTAGGCTGTTGGCTTGAAAATCATGCTAGGTGCATGTGTGTTCATGCCCGAAATCCCAAGAGGAGAATAGGAAAAGGATTGTGGAGTGTCCATACCCCTGGGGGGAGTTCCTACTTTACCTTTATCTCTCTCTCTCTCTCTCTGGCAAGTGCATGTGCCCCATAGCAAACTACAAAAAAAAAGATAATAATTATGTACTTATTAAGTGTTTTAACGTTCCTACCAAAGTTGTTTTAAAGAGTACACAGCCAAATACCAATACAGGTTTCTCTTTGAACTTTATTCTTCAAACAGAAATAGGACTTTACCTGACACGTTGCTCTTAACTTGGTTTTTGTCTTTAGCAATGTCTCGTCAGACTCATTACACAGACATGTAAAAGGTTTCTCTTCTTTTCTCGTCTTCATTCTTCATGGTGTTCCATGATGTGATTGTACCCCAGTTTATCAAAGTCCCTATTGATGGATATATGTTGCTTTCACATTTTTTAGTAATCAAATAGTGATGCATTGAAAAACTTCATAGACATTATTTTAAATATGTTTAAATATATCTGCTATTAAGTTCCCAGAATTTGACTTTTTAGGCAAAGGGGTAAGCATATTTTTATTTTAATAGATATGCCAAATACTCTCCATAAGGATTTTTAACAATTCAGAATTCTATTAATAATAAATGAACAGACCTGGTAAAACAGAGTTTAATCCACTGTTTATCTGTTGGCCAATCTCGAAGGTTAAACAAATTGCAATTTTATGTCCTCAAGTTTTACAAGAGAAAGGGGGGATTTTTCATATATTTGAGCATTTCTATAAACTACCAGTTCATATCTTCTGACAATGTTTCTGAGGTATTTAAAAGTTTATTTTTATGAGCTGTCTATATATTCAGAGGGTTAGCCTTTTGTCTCTGACATGAGTTATGAAACTTTTCTTAGTTTGTCCTTTTGCTTTTTAATATTATTTGTAATTTTTTTATGCTATACTCATTTTTTTCTTTAATTGTAGGTGGTTAAATATATCAGTCTTTTATTTATTTGTTTGTTTGTTTATTTATTTATTTTTTAGAGATATTTTGGCTATAGGGCATGTGCACTCACCAGTGAGACAGAGAGCGAGAAATCACTCTCCCCCTCCTGCCAGGGGCCCAGCCATGTAGCAATCCCTTCTCCTCCATTCTCTCCTAGGGATTTTGGGGATGAACTCATGTGCCCAGAGTGAGTTTTAAGCTGCAGAGTTTGAGACTCAAACTCACTATTTTCTAATACATAAGATAGATAGATGGAGATAGAGAGAGAGAGCGAATGTGAAAAAGCAAGCTGCCATGTCTGGAACTCAAACTGTGGTCAGCCTTGTGGGAGCCTAACTCGCCAACTGCTATACCACCTGCTGACTTCATCAGTCTTTTCTATAAAATTTTATGGACTTTGCATCACCGTTATAAAAAACTTTACATTATAAAATTATAAAATAATAATTCATATTATTTAGTATATTTTGTTACTATTAGAGTTTAACCTTTTTAGCATTTTGAACTTTACATTAGTATAATGTCTATGCTTTTAATCCAATTATCTGTTCATGATCATAGTATTTTTTTCAACGATCAAAAACCTCAGATATTGAAAAGTCGTCTTTTTCTCACTGAATTAAGATGGCATTATGAGCAGACGTTAAGTATTCATTTATTATTTCTATATCTGAATAATAATTGTCCATTTACTGCCATATATCAATATATCATTATTTTAATCATTGAATCTCTAAAATATGTTTTGTGTCTGGTAGATAAGTAATCATTTCTCTTCCTTTTCAGAATTTCTTGGCTGTTTATGAAGTATATTTTTTAAGTTACCAACTCTGTATCCATATCTAAAATCAAAGTTCAGTTCCTACAGTTGTATGATCTTCAGCCAGCTTCTTAATAAGGTTCATCTGAAAAAAAGAATACTGTCATCCTGGCAAGATTATTATAAATACGCTTAAGGTCTTCAAATTATGTTTCTCAATTAGCACTCAAGGAAGTAATAGCTTCTATTATCAATAATTAATCCATTTCCTATGGAATTCATAGGCTTGGATGCTAATAGTTTAAAGATACTGTGCTAATGAGATAGATAACTGGATATTAGGATTAATTTAAGGAGCACTGACATTTTCATTACCTTAAATAATACTACAAGCAACAAGATATTTGTTTCATTTTGTTCAAATGTCTCCTTGCTTCTTTCAGAGTCTATGTCTTCTATATATTGATTCAATGTGTTTCAGTTAAGTTTTATTCTTTTCTTAAATTGTTAAAAATTTATTTTACATTCATTCACCGTATATCATTATAGCATACCACTTGCATATTTTCATCTAGAATACAGTGCATATTGGCTCAATCAGATATTACCATACATGTTATCATCAACCAATATTTTCCATTTCTTATTTCTTACATATTTAGCTTCTTTTCCCCCTTTGATTCCCTTCTTCTCGCTCACTCTCCTCCCACTCTCCAGTTAAGTTTTATTCTGAAGCAGTTGTTCTTTTTTCTATTATATCTCCCATACTGTTGTTTTGATTTTGTTCTATCTTTACATGCAAATTGTTTTATTCTATTCTTACATTCAAAATTGTATTTGTGAGCTAGCACTTTTATCATTTCCAGAATTACAGTCTTCATCTTGAAGTTCCACGAGTCTTTCCAGTTTAAACATGAGTTTCCTCAGCATTTTTAATCTTCTGAGAATGACTCCATGGAAAGAACAAATAGAGGAGGAAGCTTTTTCTGATATAAAAGTGGTACTTTCCCATGGCTAAAAGAAAAACTTTAGACACGCTAATTTAGTGGTGTTTAACTGAGCAAAAGCATAATTCAAATCAAGGACCCCATACGCTTCCAATGGACTCCGTGTGGTCTTATGGTCGAGCATATTGACGTTCCAGAAATATAAAGAGATGAACAGGGACAGAAAAGTGATACATAAAAAAAAAAAGGAAGTGAGGAAATGAGATAGAGAAATCATTGGATTAGTTACAATTAAATGTTTCCTGCATTAACACAGTTGAAAGGGTGGACTCTCTGTGATTGACTGAAATGTGGCTATTGTGATTGACTGTGATTTAGCGACTTGGTAACTCCTTCCTGGAAGCAGTTTTCCTAGTGAGGCCAGTTTGCTTATGAAAACCTGAGCAGGGAGGGGTAGGGGGGCTTTCTCAGGTCAGTGTACTTTACACCCCGTAGGTCAGCCTCATAGAGTGTCTCTCTCTGTCTCTCTCTCTCTCTCTTGTTAAGGTTTTGCCATAGGGCACAAGAACTCAACAGAGAGAGCAGGTGAAAAGGAAAGTGAGAAATCACTCCGGGGGGGATGGCTATGTGGTAATTCCTTCTCCTCCATTCTCCTGGAATTTGGGGCATCCATGCACATGCTCCTCAGCAGATCCAGGACTCAAACTGCAGTGAGCCATGTGGAAATCCAACACCGTAACTGCCACACCCCACACTGATCCCCAGTTGTGTCACACTTTACTGTTGCTATGGCTTTGTCAGACCATTGATTAAGGGTTTCATTTTTTTCATGGTATTGCTGTTTGTTTGTTTGGTTTGTTTATTTATTTATTTATTTATTTTGGTTTGTTTAATTGAGGTTTTGGAGAAGTCATTTTAAAAACATACGACTTACTTTTTAACTTCAGCCGTGCAAACCTCTCTGTATTAATAAATAAGGCCCAATGGGTTCAATTTACCACACAAGCAAACTTCACCCTAGCAAAACAAAGAGTACATTGCTTTGTCAGAATAGCACGCTGCTTCGGATTTTCATTTTGTGTTGATTTTGCTGCAAACATCTTTTCTTTTATAGTCATCTTTGGCCAACTTTCAAGATGTGAATGCTTCACTGTCTTTTAGTTTGGTGGTGCTACATATTCAATCTGTTGTTGAATAGAACTCTGACACCTGTCTAAAGAGATTTTTAAGATTTTTTTTTTCTTTTTTTCCCCCCACAGGATGCATGTACTCACTGGAGAGAGACAGAAACAGAGACAGTGAAAGTGAGAAATCGCCCCTAAACCAGGATGATCATGAAGCAGTCCCTTCTCTATTCTCCTCCTGGAATTCTGGGCGCTCATGTACATGAGTCTTGTGTTATTTTCGGGCCACCAGGTCTGAGCCTGAACTGCAGGGTCACATTAGAGTTTAGAGCCTTCACCACTGTGCCACTCACTTGTCCCCTAAAATCAATTTTTAAACCCTTTGAAATTTGATTTACTATATAAAGCAAAAATAGTGTTATAATAGTGCATTGTTGGATTTATATTTATTTAGACACAAAGTGACAGGCAACAGTAGTTCAATCAGTGGAAAAGGAGAATGGGAGTCAAAATAATATAAAACAATTTTAAAAATGCGTTATAATTGCCTTTGACTGTAGATTCAGATAAAGTAAGACCCCTGTTGATACCCATATAGTAACTGTGAAACAATAGAATCAGGTAAACTACATAAAACAGAAACCGGAATGACATTGAATCTTCAGGAATAGCATTGACATCTAGGAGACATTGGAACAATGCTTTGCTAATTGTGAAGGATTTAATTTTCAGACTTGCTATGTTCTCAAACTAGTGAAAGATTTTTCAGATTGTAATGCAAGCTCTTAAACCTTTAACGTCTGAGCTAGCTGGTGACATGGTGTTTAAGGTGGTTGGACACCATCTATGTGCTCATGCATGCTCAAAATCCTGAGAGGAGGGATAAATGTGGGGAAAAAAAGGTGGTGGTGAGGCCATCCCCCATAAGCTGTATTCTTACTCTATCTTTTCCATGCCCCAAATTAACAAATTAAAACAACAACACTTGGGGCCAGCAGGTGACACGGTGGTTAAGGGTGCTGGACTCCCAGATGGCTGACCGTGGTTCGAGTCCCAGACCTGGCAGCTTGCTTTCTCACTTTCTCTCTCACTCTGTCTCTCACTCGCTCTGTCCCTCTCTGAAAAAAATTTCAAAATAAATAAATAAAGTTAAATAAAATTTAAAAAAATATATCCATAAGGAAAACTTAGAAAACACACACATACACACACACACACACACACACACACTTAATTGTTGGACACCTTGCACCAGTTTTGTTTTATTGCATAACAAATGACCACATATCTAGCAGCTTAAAACAATGCCCATTCTTTTCCCCACAGATCCTGCAGGTCCTAAGTAGAGACATAGTCATATACTAAAGCTATAACAAAGTACATTTAAAGGAACTCATCTAGAAGCTTTTCTAAACTCATTCAACTTGGCAGAATTAATTCAAATTAATTCACAAGCTCTAACTTTCCAGTAATACACAACACAGGCTTTGCCACAGCACCTTAGAAATAGATAGTGTTTTCTCATCCAGGGGCTTATTTAGAGGTGTAGGTATCTATAGTTTATTCAACAAATACTATTTAAATTGTTAAGGAGTATATTGGTTCCAGGATAATGGAGAAGGAAATTCAAAGGTGAATAGCACAGAATCCCATTGTTGTGGATGTCCAGAGTTTAAATGGTCAAAATATTTACTTAAACTCTGCTATCTGTCACACTGATAGGCAATGAGTTCCAAGGGGAAGACGTTAATTGTAATAGCAAATAAAAGAAGGGTTTGTCATGGTGAAATCAATCCATCTAGACTAAAAGTGTAGGCTTAGCAAACAAGTAATGTTAAAAATACAAAGCATGTATAGAAGTTGCTAGAATTTCTGCTTGACTAGAGTGCATGCATTTGAAGATAAAATCTAAATGATCTCAGCTCACATTATAGAGGACTTTTAATACTCTCCATTAAGAGCTCCTACATAGTTCTGTAAAGGAAAAAATAAGAGTATTGAAAAATAATCAACAACAAGCAGAAAACTACATCTACAAACATCAGTACCGTTTTCCCTTTCAAGGAAAGTACTAGAACAGTCACCCTAACCCAATAAAAATAGCCTCAGCAATTTATAACGTAAGACCACAGAACACACAAAAACATTTGGAGGAAATAATAGGCATAAATGAGTTTATTGCCAATTTCTACATGTTTTCACATCTATTTTTACTCATAACCTGAAGAACTCATATTAACACTATCATTATAATTCTCATCTTCTGTTCATTTATGTCTGTGAGAGTGTCTCAATGTTGCGAATATCCATTTTTTCCCCCAATTTTCTCTTATATAATTTACTCTTCATTTAGCAAAAATGTAGCTTCCTATTTGGCAGCTCTTCTTCTGTTGGCATTTCTACACAAAAGCCAAATCTGTATTTTTTTTGTCAGTTTCTATGAAATTCATTTCTTTGGTGAAAGATTATGAGATCAAGGAAAATGGCTGTTACACATAGCAGACTGCCTGATTTAATATTTTTTGGCATGTGAGTAAATATCTTTACTTAAAAAGAAATATTAACTTACAATAGAGCTTCATTATCATACTGCTCTAAATTACTTATTTTTTGATCCTTTGTATAAAATATTAAGTAAGATGTTCTCTTTTCTACTACTTTAGATTTCTTGCACAGATTTTCAATTTAGAAAAAAAGTATTTTTAACTTTTTTTGAAAGACTTTTGCTATAAGGGTGTGAAAACTCACCAGAGAGTGAGAAATCGCCACCAGGACAGATGGCCACAGTGCAATCCCTTCTTCTTCATTCTCCTCTCCGGATTTTGGGCATGCATGCATTCACACCTGGCTTGAGTTTCAAGTTCCTGGATGTCCAGAGTTTAAATGGTCAAAATATTTACTTAAACTCTGCTATCTGTCACACTGATAGGCAATGAGTTCCAAGGGGAAGACGTTAATTGTAATAGCAAATAAAAGAAGGGTTTGTCATGGTGAAATCAATCCATCTAGACTAAAAGTGTAGGAACTGGACTGAACTGGAATTCAAGCCGCACTCAGCCATGTAGGAGTCCACACTTGACCACTGTGCAACTGCTGCCCCTCCTCCCCTCCGCTTGTATATTTTAGCATTTCTTATTTACTCATTCTGTAGTAACTGCTGTCTTCACTGATTGCATATTATGATGATGTGGGTCATGTTTAATATCAGATTAGTAAACAGACATTTTTAAGCTTTCTATTGCTTTTTTTAAAAGTTTTTTTTTCCGTAAGAATTACTTATTGGGGACCTGCAGATGGCATGGTGGTTAAGGGGACTGAAATCCCACAAGACTAACTGTAGTTTGAGGCCTGTGTCTGGTGGCTTGTTTTCTCACTTTTTTTCTCTCTCTCTTACTCTGTCCCCTCTGGTCAAATTTTAAAAAAATAAAAAATAAAAAAATAAATAAAGCATCATAGAATTATTCCTTTTTTAAAAAATAATTACTTATTGAATTTTATTTATTTATTTTAAAATTTTTTAATTATACAAAGAGAAGTAAAGAGAGAGAGGGAAAGTGAGAAAGCAAGCCACTAGATCTGGGACTTAAGCCATGGAAGGCTATGTGGGAGTCTGGCACTTTAACTACCATGCCATCTGCTGGCCCTAAACTTGATATTTCACATTCCATCAGCTGCATATCAGATTTTTATAATGAACATACATAGTCCATTTTGTTATATTTCATTATCTTATTTATAGGGATAGAGGGAGTAATTTCTTTTTTAAAATATTTTAATTTGTTAGAAGTTATGCATGCCCTTTGGAGAGAGAGAAAGTACTCCACCAGCACCCCCCCTCCCCCATGTAGAATGATCACACTGTAATATATCTATTTCTCTCTTCAGGATTCTGGGTACACACGCACATGCACCGGGAGTGATTTTCAAGTTAGCGAGTCTGGGTTAGTTGGTTAGGTGTGATCCAGCCACCTTAACCACCACACCACTGACTGGCCTGAGAGAAATTTCTTAACATGTACCTGGGATAGAACGTAAAAACTTGACATGTTTAGAGCAAAAGCATCATTTTATGTGTATGAATAATGACGGTGACATTTTTAATGTTCTTGCCATTTTCTCCATTTTATCTCTCTTACGCTTCATCTCCATCTCTATAAAAGTACAACAAAATGTTTCCAATCACATCTTCTTTGGCTAAGAAGAGTCTTTTTAATTACAACTAATTTGAAGGTAGGGAGTAAAGGTAGATAATATGAAAAATGACAGTATTATGAAAATGGGGATAGGATTCGCTGTGGAGAATTTCAAACCAGGAGTTTCATTTACTGTTAAAGAGACTTACTGCCAACTGATCCTCATTGTGCAATTTAATGCATTTAAAATATTAAAGAAGGAAAGTTACGTTCAACTATTTGTACATGACAACAAAGAAATGTGTGTGTGTGTATGTATATATATGAAGCAGATATATATATACACACATATATAATGTATATATGCATGTGTTATGTACATGTGTGTATGTATATGTGTGTATATATATGTATATGTATATGTATATATATATATATATACATTTTATATATATATATATAAAAATCTTGTACAAATCTGAAGTCACTGATTCGGTGTTTTGACTATGGGAAGCCATAAAATGACATAAATATATTGGGAGATTTGAATGTTTCACTTTCTATTTAGGTGTTGGTATAAAACATGAACAACAATATAAGAAGCTACCTAAAAAGAAAAAAAATATACCGTGTCGGTATATACAAAGAGGATTTGTCAGTATGTAGAAGCTTTATTTTCAGTACAGTCTATTAATTTGTCTATTTAAGAATATAAATTCAACTTTTATAACATTGAAAAAGAGCAAACTTTATTTAATTGCAGTGTATAAAAAAAGACAGAAGGGATATGCTTTTGTTTGTTTCTAGCAATAAAAAGGCTAAATAGGTGCATGAAAAAACCAGGCTTTTATTAATCTTTCATGAATATACCCAAGTAAATTACCATAATTTTTAATTAAAATTAAATTAATATAAAATTTTTGTTTTTAAACAATAAATCTACCTTCCTAGTGAATTTACATATGTAGTACATTTTAATCAGAGGCAGTGTTTTCAAATATGAGCTTTATTTGGGGGCAAGTTTATTTATATTATTTTGGTGATAACACACTTTGTTTTAGGCCATATAGTTTTATTTTTCCAAATCATAGTTTTTATAATTTTATATAATTATTTAGAAAAGTCCAAAAGAATACAAGAAAGAATTAATCTTAAAATGCTTCTAGAATGAGATAGAAAATAGGAACCAGCAGATAGCATAATAGTTACATTGCTGGACTTCCAAGTAGTTGACCACAATTTGAATCTCAGACCTGGAAGCTTAAACCTAATGCCAGATGCGTGTGTGTGGGTTCCCAAGATCCTGAGAGGAGTATGGAGGAGAAGGAATTGCGGCATGGCCATCACCCTAGGGGTGATTTCTTGCTTTCTGTCTCTCTGTCTCTCTGGCAAGTGCACATGCTATGTAGCAAAAATCTCAAAAATGAAAGAAAGAAGAGAAAGACAGAGAGAGAGAGGGAGAGAGAGAGAGAAAGAAGAAAGAAAGAAGAAAGAAAGAAAAAAAATCCTAACAATGTAATTCTTGCCACATAAGGTCATAGTGTTCAGAAATTAGGTTATTTAGGGACCAGCAGGTGGTGTAATGGTTATGTTGCTGGATTCCCATGTAGTCAACTGCAGTTCAAGTGTCGGACTCAGCAGCTTAAATTTACACCAGGTGCATGTGCATGAGTACTCAAAATCCCAAAAGGAGAATGGAGGAGAAGGAATTGCAGCATGGCCATTCTTCTTGGGAGATGATTTCTCATTTTCTGTCTCTCTCTGTGTCTCCAGAGAGTGCACACACCCTATAACAAAAACCACTCTTAACAAAAAAATAAAAAGAAATTAGAGCATTTATATATATGTTGTGGGTAAGCTCCTTAAGTTTCCTATATTTTGTACATATATGCACTGTATTTATGCTAAAAAAACATTTTGTACATAGTAAAGACATACAGTGATTAAATGTATATTTAAAAAGTGTGTAAACAAAACAAAATTAAAGCCCTCAGGTATATTAACCAATCAGACATTCATTCTCTTTCTGTTATAAAAATAACTATTCAATTATAAGCTGATATTGGGACATACTGAATGTGAATTTTTATCTTTAGAATCCAGAAATCAAGATATTGAAACAGTGTGTGAATTGATGCCAAGTGAGGAAAAAGAATGGTGTATCCTAAGCCTCAGAGTGTGAATATATAAACATAATTTACACATTCAGATGAAAACTGCCAAGACTTCTCCAGTGAGTATTTAAGGAAACTATATTCTCCCTAATATGCTTCCAAAGTCCTTCTAGTACCTGTTGCTAGCATACTATTTTCAGTTTCTTAATTTATCATATTTCACTTTACATGTAATTCTCAAGCTATATTGGACACCACTCCAAAGCACTGTGCTTCACTTTGTGTACTCACTCAAGGGATATCTTCAAAGACAAATACATTCAAGAAAAAATGGATGTTCCATTTTTTAACAGAGTATCTGTTTTATGGTCCACATGATGAATTTGTTTTAGGTGTGATGGTGATGAAGTTGACAAAGTAAGGAATTGGGAGTTAGTTACATACCTTTGCACTGGACAACACTGTGGAATTTTCATATCACATGGCCTTTCTTCTTACAGCTTGAAGGATCACCTCTTTCC